>NW_027532594.1:5417795-5468929 GCF_008692635.1 Crocuta crocuta
GGGATTGTGTTTTATCTATGTGGGCCAGGAAGATAAGATGTTGGTTTCTGAAGAGGTATATCTACCCTCACAGAAGCACTTAGAAACCCAAGAAAAGAACCTTTTTGTCTTATCTGGGAGAGAGTAGGTAAGGGACAGGACCTAATCCCAGACCCTTCTGCAGGAATTTGACTTAGGAGCCTAGAGTAAAAGCTGAGTGAAGAAAGTGATGCAAACTTCTTACTCTAGCTTCAGAAGCTTCTGGAAAATCTTGAAATTCATATGATCCAGGAAGTGTTAAGAAAAGTTAAGAAAGAGAGAGCACTGGTTGTATCAGAAAAGTCCAAGGAGCATGGTACTCTCCCTACAGGTAAAGTATGTTTATTTTATTACTTTAGAAAATAGCATTTATTGTTTTTTTCCTAATTATGAAAGCAATCCATGTATCATTTTCATGGGAGAAAGGTACTACAATGTCCATACAATGATATAAAAATTACTTTTTACCACCTTGGGCCAGAAAGAAGAACTGTTAACATTTTGACATATTTCCTTCCACTTAAATTTTTTTAAATAGAAAGCATTTGTTAAGTTCAGTCTCAACTCTCTCAATTAACTTCTAACTAAAATAAAGTTGAAATGGGGAAAACATATAAGCTTTTCTTGAAATATATTTAAGTGCATGAATATCATAATATATATGTCAAAATCTTACAAACAAAAGGGAAGGCAATCAAAATTATTTCCTTTCATCTGAGCTCTAAAGTCAGGGCCACTTCATGGACATGTAATCAGCACACTTACACTGGACTCAGGCGTACTTGGGGTTTAATGCTTTATGGCTGCCATCTTGAAACTCTTAATTTTAACTAAGAATTTGTGTTCTGTAAGTGGAATCCACTGAGTCAATGGAGCATACACCAAGACTTGAAGACTTGCCTTACACAGAGTCCTGCTTCTTACTGCCTCCCCACCTTGCCAGGAAGGGCTTTCAGCTGCCTACTCCTCTGCTCTCTGGTACCCTGGGCTCCCCTAATCTCCCCCTCACCATCCGCACCCAGCCATTGCTGCCGCCTTTCACTCTGGGGGTGGGGGGGGGAGGCCTGAGCAGGATGAGGATGGGGAAATGTATACCTAGTAGTATCTCAATGACCCTAGTCTGGCAACATCATGGTACATCTAATGGGTGACTCAGTAGGAGCAAGCCTCTTGCCTATCCTTGCCTATCCTTAGATTTGTAGAATATCCCAGGACAGAGGTTACAATACCCTTGGGATTGCCTGTCCACACTGGGCCCCTGGGAAGGAAAGATGCGTAGCTCAACTTCTCCGCCCCTGGCCAGGGCATGGGGCCTCAGTTCAGTAGTTGCACAGGCACTTGTGTTCCCAGTCACAGGGTAGAGCCCCTTGGTGCCTATAAGTATCTCACTTGTTTCACAAGAATTCCCATGCCTGGGGAGTACAACATTAAAAACAAATAAAAATACCATGACAGGTCAAGAGAGAGACTGCAAAAGAAAGAAAACACTATATTTTAGTGTCTATAATGGTGTTTTTCTTCCCTCTTTTTTTAAATATATTTTTTTGATGTTTTATTTATTTCTGAGAGAGAGGGAGACAGTGTGAGCAAGGGAGGGTCAGAGAGAGAGGGAGATACAGAATCTGAAGCAGGCTCCAGGCTCTGAGCTAGCTGTCAGCACAGAGCCCAACACGGGGCTCAAACTCATGAACTGTAAGATCATGACCTGAGCCAAAGTTGGACGCTTAACCGACTGAGCCACCCAGGTGCCCCTTCCCTCTGTTTAAACAGAGGCCCTGCATTTTTATTTTGCACAGGGCACCATAGATTATGTAGCTGGTCCTGTCTGAACTGTCTACTCCTAACTCCTACTCATTCTGTAGGAAAATGCACAACCTTTGAACTATGGAAAAGTTGTTTGACTAGCAAACTAAATTAGATTTTCCCCCTGAGACAAAGTCCACAAATATTGTAATGTTAATTAATAACCTCTGTTCTCACCTAAGACATTGTTGTTTTATCAGTGCTTCAAGTAACTGAATTCTATAAATAGGGCTTTGGCAGAAGGCTGTGCAGTGAGAGGGCAAGTCACTACTGAGCTAGGGGTGTCACCAGAGAGCTGAATGTCACCAGAGAGCTGAGTATGGTTGAGCTTCATTTACAGAACATTTAACAGACACAAAGCACATGTTGTCTGTGCTGTGATGGCTGCTTCCAGGCAGCTCCCCTCTGAGTCTTGGGAAAAAATCCACAAGTGCGCAGCAGGTGCAACCATCTGCATGTTTCAGGCTGTGGTTTAATGAGACACCCAGATGAGGGGCAAGGGACAAAGCTTTTTTGCATTGCAGCTCTGCTCTGTGCTGTCCTGTGCTTGGAAAGAACTTCTGTAAGGGGCTGGTGGGAGTTAGGCGGAGGGGAGAGCTAGAGTTATTTTTGATGGTGATAAGATTGATATTATCAAAACTTACTTTGGCTAGAGTGTACCGGCCAATTCTAAACTCTTGTTCAGATTCTGTACTCATGTACATGTAAATGCCAGTAGGGAGGGTGTTTTCCCATTGTTGATTCAATGTGGTTCCCCCAGTGCAAGTGATGGGAGTCCCCACTGGGTGCCAGGTGTTCTTCATTGTAGTCTTCTTGAGACCTCTGTGGGCTGGGAACTTTCAAAGAAGGCAATAAAACCTTGGAATCCCCACCTTCCTACTGCTTATCTCAGCAGGAAGAAGCAGCCATAGTGGATGGGGCTTCCAACATCCAACCTTCGAGGTCAAGGTTAACTTAGGGTTAGGGATTTCTACAGAGGAAGGTAGCAATGGAGATTATTGAGACCCAGGGAACATGCAAGCCTCTTGTCCTTCCCTCAGGGTCGTCTCTCTCCCTGTTGGACAACTCTGATGTATACATTTGTACCTGCCAGAAATTAGCCCTCTAATCCTTCTCTATCTCTTCCCTCCTTCCCACCTTGTCTTGGAGCTTAATCTTCTCATATAGCTTGTGAATGGGTTTCCAGTGAGCATCTGAAAATGCAGCAGCCACACCTGGTCCAGTGTTGGTTTGTGATAGCTGAACTAGTGCTCCCCTGGGAGCTTTAAAAAGCAGCTCCAGACATTCTCATTCAGCCTCGGGGCTTGGCTTAGCAGAAAGATGGGTTCCACTGGTTCAGAAAGGCTCTGCTGTTCCTCATATTTGGCATTTTAGCATTCAAGTCATTTTTAATTGATTTTCTCAATTTCTCTGAGCATTTATAAGGTCAGCAGTCTCCAAAGTGGAGTACATATATCCCAGGGGTGGGGGAAGAAAATATTAAAACTTCTAAGTATATTAAATCCATATGTAAGAAGTCACATGTCACACTCCACACTGAGTGTGGCCTGAAGTGGCCACTTGGAGGCAGTCCACAAGCAAGCACTAAGAAATAGTAAAGACACTTCTAGTCCTGGTACATGCTTATCTTCAGTCATAGTATGAGGTTAAAAAAGATAACCACATGTGAAAAGAAGTCAGACAAAAAATGTTTAAAGGTCAAGAAAACTCTAGGAATGTAGATTGAACTCAGTTCTCATTGTTGATGAGCCTGGCCCTAAGTACATCATACTATACAGTATTAGCCAATGATAGTATTGTAGGTAGTTAGAAAAACATAAATATACATATGATAACAGTGAGTAGATGAAAATGTTTTGCTTGAGGGAAGTACAATCCAAACACTTAAGAGAGGGCGGCTGAGGCCAGCATTCCCAGCAGTGTGCTCTGGAACACCAGCTCCTCAACATGCTAGTGTAGGAGTTCTCTCACTCACCCTGCACTAAAAGGCTCCAGTCTGCCCGAAGCTTCCTATTCCCTTGGTAACACAAGCCAGCAAAATAGTCACTAATCACAGTCTTTGGGTTGCCTGTGTTTACCTGGCATCATTGATCATGGTTTGCTCCAAACCTGTTTATGTCAGTTTTATTTGTCATTGTATGTGGGTAATTTGATTAAGTATTATATAAACCAATTACATGGGAGTACAAAAAGAGATCTGCTCAATAAAAACCAAGTTGATGGGTGCCTGGGTGGCTAAGTTGGTTAAGTGGCCAACTCTTGAGCTCAGCTCAGGTCATTATCGAGCCCCGTATCAGGCTGTACACTGATGGCACGGAGCCTACTTGGGATTCTGTCTCTCCTTCTCTCTGCCCCTCCCTTCTTGATCTCTCTCTCTCTCTCAATAAATAAACTTTAAAAAAAAAGTTGAAATGAATAAACTGTGGTACATCCAGTCAATGGAATATTATTTAATGATAAAAGGAAATGAGCTATCAAACCATGAAAAGACATGAAAAGGCTAAATATTGCATGATTCCAACCATATGAACATTTGAGAAAAGGCAGACCTATGGAGATAGTAAAAAGATCAGTGGTTGCCAAGGGGTTAGAGAGGAGAGAAGGATGAACAGGCAGAGGTTTTTAGGGCAGTGTAACTATTCTGTATGATAATATAATAGTGGGTAAGTGCCAATTATACATTTGTCAAACCCATAGTTTCACCAAGATCGTGAATGTAAACTATGGACTTGGGTGATAATAACATGTCAGTGTATGCTCATCAGTTATGACCACACCGGTGTGGGATGTTGATAGTTGGGGAGGCTGTGTGTTGGAGGTGAAGGGGGCAGGGAATATATGGGAAATCTCTGTACCCATCTGCTCAATTTTTCTATGGACTTAAAACTGCCCTTAAAAAATGATACATTTGGATTTTTTTCATGGTCTCTTAATTGTTTTCTTCATAGAAAGAAAGAAACAAGTAAACAACAACAACAACAACAAAACACACACACACACGCACATTAGAGATTGTAGACCATGTACTATGTGTTATGGGTTATAGAAGAAAGATAGTACAGAACTCCAATGAGTGGGCACATACAAAGAAAGGCCTAAGTTCTATGTTAGAAAATTGGCAAATGTTTGTATATTTTTGTATTTTTAAGTTAAATAAAATGTTTTAAAATACTACATGTCATTTTTTGAGCATTCTCTAGTTTATCAGACTTCTTTTGATCAACCAACCCTTAGCCTTGATTGCATTGGATAAAAGGATTTCTTCTGTGTTTTGCAGGGGTTATAGGGGAAAGGTTTTGTTTGTTTGTTGTCCAAACAAGTGTGGGAAACTTGTGGTAAATAATTTTTTTAATGTCTTTATTTTATTTTGAGAGACAGAGATAGAGAGCGAGTGGGAGAGGGACAGAGAGAGAGAGAGACACAGAATCTGAAGCAGGTTCCAGGTTCTGAGCTGTCAGCACAGAGCCCGACGTGGGGCTCAAACCTATGGACTGTGAGATCATGACCTGAGCCGAAGTCGGATACTTAACCGACTGAGCCACCCAGGCACCCCTGTGGTAAATATTTCTTTGCTCTAGACCTCAGAGCCTTTGCTATCCTACTGTGCACTGTAAATCTCCAGAAGAGAGAGTATGAAATATTCTTTACATTTATTTGACCACAGAACCCTTTTCTCCCCTTGGGACTATTTATCATCAGCTCAAGGGACTAGCATTCTGGGGAGCAGTTTGAGAAACACAGGAGTACAAAACACATGTATGCATGTACTTGAAACAATAAGGTTTCAACCTCCCCACCTTCTAGGGGAACCCTGGTGGTCAGGAGAACAACCTTGGTTGGCAGTTGTGTGCCTTCAAGTTTCAGTTCTGCTTGGCTCAGGACCTAGGAACCACTCAGGCACAGAGGCTGGTGGTTGTGTTAGAGAAGTGAAATGCTACCAAACCAAGATACCCTTCCTAGAGGGAGGAGGCTGCATAGGAGTGGGGAGAGCACTCATAGAGGGAGAGAAGAGGAAGTGGTTTGGTCAGGAGGAAGTCAGAGTTTTCTGCAGTCAAAGGACTGAGGCACAGAATGAGAGGAAAGAACAAAACCGTAATTTAACCCCCAGTGTGCTCTCTCCTTCCCACCTCCACGCTACTGTCAAAAACTGCTTCATCTCAAAGAAGCCACGACCACACACACACTGAAAATGAGACACATTTGGAGACCACCAACTCCACTTGGCCAGGAGTTACTTCTCTTGGATGAATTCTACTCTCCTTGGCTTCTCTGACTCCTGCCTACAGATGTACTTACATGTCTGAACTTGAACTCATGAGGAAGAAGCATGTGAGAAGATTTCCAGCACTCTGGTAAAACACTTCCCCTTCAGCTGAGCCCAGAGCTAAACCCCAAACCAGCTCTGTGGGCATTTGCCAGCTGATAGTCCCCAAACCAGAAGTATGTGGCAGATGTGGTCTCTTGCCAGGCTTTTGTATAAGCCAGAGACCTACCACTCAAGTACCCTGGAAAAAGTATCCAATTTTGTGTCTGAAAAATCCCTGAAACATACATGAACTTCATCTTGTCAAAGCTTAGACTTACAAAAAGTCTTAAACATCTTAAGAATTGTGAACTTCTAGGCATATTAACTCTTTTGGATTTTCCGCTTCAGCTGTGCCAGAACAATGGTGTTATGTCAACTCACCTTTATTGTCCTAAAGGAAAAGCAAAGTCAGATTTATATGTTTATGATGGAAAGTAGCCAACTGTAGAAGAATTGTGAAACCCCATTTTCAAAATCAGGACCACCCAGTAAATAGCATAATTGCAAATACCGGGGACTCCTGTGCTATCATTTCCACATTTCTGAGAAGATTGTGCTGGATGCTTCCTCTTGTGTGCACCGAGTCTCCTGTCAGAAAAATTAAAGTATCACATCCGAAATTAGAAACAGCTGGCAACAGGGAGTGGCCCTGTGTGTACTCTTGCTGATGGCCAGAACCGCCACAGCCGAAAAGGGAATGGGGCAGGTCTTGGCTTCTATCTCTGACTCCATAGGTTTCTCTTTGTTTCAAGACTCCCCTAGGGCCATGCACAAGGAAGTAGGCCCTACCCAACATAATTAAACATACACATGCGCTTTAGCTCTCCCATATGGCAGTTAAGGAGCGTTGACATATTTCCACTGCTCTAGCACCGACGTGTTATTTTTAAGTTTGATTTTTTTTAACAGCTCATCCATTCACCTGGTTCAAAACTCAAAATGATACAACAATATGCATATTTAGAGACTGAGTTGCGCCAATGATCCCCTTTTGCCACCCCAAGTAACCATTTTTATTAGTTTTTAGTATATCCTAAAGGTACTTCTTTGTGCCTATACTAATTCATTCTTTCATTCAATATCTATTTACTGAGCACCTTGTGTGTCCTACACTGCTATATTTTAGGCACCATTCGGGGGTACAACCTTACTGTCGTGGAGTAAAACTCCTTACTCACATGGAGTTTATCATCTAGAAGGCGATAGACAGATAATAAGCAACAAAATAAGAAGTAAGAAAATAACGTAGTAAGGAAGATGGTGGTATGGAGGTTTGAAGGGGGAGCATTGAAATTTTAAATAGGGCAGTCAGGATAGACTTCAGGGAGAAAGTGACATATTGAGCAAAGTTTGAAGGAGGTGAGGGAATTTTCTATGTGGGTACCTGGGGGAAGAGCATCCCAGACAGAAGAACAGCCAATCCAGAGGACTTGAGCAAAGGTGGGCCTACCATGTTTGTGGGGCAGAAAAGACCCACGGCTGGAGTGGAGAGAGAGAGGGAGAGAAGGAGGAGGGGAAGTCAGAGAGGAAGGGTGAAAAGAGAGTGGATCTTGCAGTGTCTGTTCTTAGTGTTTGCTCTGAGTGTGAGGTGGTGCCTGCCCCAGATTTTGATCTGACATATTTTACTGGAATCTCTCTGGCTGCTGTGTTGAGAATGGACTGTAAAGGAAAATGGAAGAAGGGAGAGGCTGCTTTGGAGGCCACTACAATAATCCCACTAACGGGAGATGGTGGCTCAAACAAGGTTGGGAGCAGTAGAAGTATTAAGTGGTCAGATTCTGGGCATGTTTTTGAAGTAACTACTAATGGATTGTGTGTTGGGTGTGGGAGAAAGAGAAGAGTCCATGATAAAACTCCCAAGATTTTTGACCTGAGCAATTGGGAAAATAGAATTGCCATCAGCTGAGATGGCAAGTTAGGGAGAGAAGATTAAGAATTTAATTATGCACAAGTGATGTTTGAAATGCCTTTTAGGGGCACCTGGGTGGCTCAGTTAAGCATCCAACTCAATTTTGGCTCAGGTTATGATTTCACAGTCATGAGATGGAGCCCACTTAGGATTCTCTCTCTTACTCTCACTCTGCCTCTCACTCTCTCAATCTCAAAAAAATAAATGAAAAAAAATTTAATTTATAATACATTTTTAAAAAATGAAAAGCCTTTTAGACATCCAAGAAGAGATGCCAAGTGAGTATTATCTCTAAATTTGAAGGTTGGACACTCATGTTAAGAGCTGAGTGTGGGGAGGCGAGCCTGGGTGGTTCAGTCAGTTAAACGTCTGAGTCTTGATTTTGGCTCAGGTCATAATCTCATGGTTCATGAATTTGAGCCCCATGTCAGGCTCTGCACTGATGGCATGGAGTCTGCTTGGAATTCTCTCTCCTTCTCTCTACGCCCCTCCCCCTGAGCTGGCACTCTCTCTCTCTCTCTCTTTCTCTGTCGCTCAAAATAAATAAATAAACTTAAAACAAAAGAGCAGGGGGTGGGGAGAGGACAAGGAGAACCAGAAAAAGGGACTTAGAAGGAGTAGACAGTGAGGTAGAGGAAAACTAGGACAGAGTGGTGTCCCAGCATCTAGTAATGAAAGTTTCTCAAGCAGGAGGAATGTGACAAATTGTGTGAAATGCTTCTGGTAGTCAAGTAAAAGCAATGTTTTTATTCATGTTGAGGTCACTGGTGTTTATAACAAAATCAGTTTCAGGGGAATGATGGAGGGGAAAGCTGGGTGAGTGGGCTTACAAAGGATTTTGAGAGAAGTCACAGAGAGCCAGGATAGGCCTTTCTTCCTGAGAGTTTTGCTGAAAAGGGAGCAAAGAAATCAAGCAATAGCTGAAAAGGGGAGTGGGGTCAAGAGAGGGATTTTTATGAGGTGGGAGAGATAATGTGAGCTATTGTGAATGATCCAAGAGGGGAGAAGTGATTTTGGACAATGCTGGCTTTCTGGAGCAAGAACCTTGAATAGGCATGAAGGGATGCCCCCTCATTTATTAAATTTATCAAATCTTTCTTATAAAAGATAATATGTTATATTCACTTTTCCTCACCTTGCTTTTTTCACATAGAAATCTATGGTTCTCAGGATGCTTGAGTGGCTCGGTCGGTTAAGAATTCAACTTCGGCTCAGGTCATGATCTCATGTTTTGGGATTCAAACCCCACGTCAGGCTCTGTGCTGACAGCTCAGAGCCTGGAGCCTGCTTTGGATTCTGTGTCACCCACTCTCTTTGCCCTTCCCCTGCTCACGCTATGCGCCTCTCTGTCAAAAGTAAAAAATAAACATTAAAAATTTTGAAAAGAAAAAGAAAGAAATCTATGGTTCTTTTCCTATCAATACATGGAGAAGTTTCTTTTTAGAGCTGCATACTATCCCATTGGAAGGATATACCATAGTTTGTGTGTTGCTTCCAAGCTTCTGCTGTCTTAAACAATGCAACTCTGAATAATTGCATATATGCCTCATCTTGTATATGTCAGCCTATTGCTGCTTCAATCCAGGAGCTAAAGTTCATAGTCTGTCTGCCCTCAACATTTCTAGTGTAGGGCTGTAAATATAATAGCTCTTCATTAATTTCTGTTAGCTGTAATAGACCAAAATAATTGTTCAGATACATTTAAGGACTTAATGAAAATAGATATCACATAGGATCAATAATAACATTTGATTGGGGATCTTTAGTTAAGATAACAGAATATTGTTCCTGGGGCTCCAGAGATACTTTTCCAAATTTTTTCATTAGGACTTTTGTTAGAGATCTTCCTTATTCCTATGTTCTGGAGGACCCTGTGTCCCAGCCACTTCCTCCCCTCCCCCTTCCTCACCCATTAGTTTTTGTGGATTTGGAAATAACAGCTTCTTGTGTCCAGTGTAATGCCATTAATCGTCATTCGATGTTTCATGATATTAGCATTGTTATGTTTCTCCTCCTAGACCTTTGGAAGCACCATGTCATGAAAGAAAACTTTTCAGTTATCAGACCACAAATAGTTGAAAAATTTATACAGAGATTGATGGAAAATTACCAGGATAGTGGACTAGAGGTATGTACTGAATGTTAGTCACTTTGGAGTGTGTTTTTTTTTGTAACATAAACCCAAACAAGGAACCCTTAACCCATTTCCCAATGCTTCCCTTACTCCCTTAGAATGAATATATGAACACTGAGGCTTAAAGTAGCAATCACTTGTTATCATTTTAATATTGGAAAAAGATTGATTTCTAATAAATTATGGCAGAGAAATTAGAATATGCATGTTGACTAATTTCAGGTTTGGCCAAGTTTTTAAAGTAACTTTGGAGTTTGTTGATGAATGAGTTGTTTTTAGCAACATTTCCTGTGTTGATTTTTTAATATTGAAAATCTTAAAGAGAGAAACTAAAATAGCCAATAATTCCACTACCCAGAAAACATTTTTTAAATGTATAATACAAAATAAAACAATAACGACAACTCACAGAAAGGTAATATTTCCAACCCTCCTTATTCCACTATCCCCAGTTTCCTCTCACAAAGTTCGCTCTCCACAAAGCAAACCAGTTTCAACAATTTTTTTGGTGTTTGTATCATATTTTTGAATCCATATATTTGAATCCATAACAACTCTATATAATATATATTTAACAATAATATGTATTTAATACACACAATACACATACACACAGTCCTTAAAGTTTTCAAGTGTTCACTCTTGACTATTTCTAAATAGTGTTGAAAAGGCAAGATACAAGAGTGTATGTGGATATTTGGCCATAGCAGAGCTTTTAGGATCTTTAACAAATTAAGCATAAGTACATTAGGTAGATACAAATCCAGTTGCCTTTGAAATTCAACCGTTCCTTTAAAACCTGATTTAGCAAAACATACCTAATTTTTTAAAACAACATTTCCCTCAAATTTATATTTTTCTAAGTGCTTCAAACATTCCCCACAATCTTATAATAAACACTTCAGTTTTTAATTATGAGACAGAGAATTCACTAGCTTGGTTGGGGATACATATTTTTCTGAGAGCTTAATTATTTATACATATTTCATTTAAGCTTTCAATGATACCCACGTGTGGTACTGAGTATTCTGAGAGGGTGACGTGGTTCCCTTTAGTCCCTGCAGCTCAGGAATTCTCGACCAGGGACACAGAAGTGATTAGGTCAGGGCATGCTCAGAAATATGTTTGAAGCACAAAATTTTGTGGCTCATCTCAAAAAAAAAAAAAAAGGAAAGAAATTCTGACACATGCTTCATCATGGATGCACCTTGAAGACCTTATGCTCAGTGAAAAAAGCCAGTCACAACAGCATAAATGCTCCACAATTCCACTTATAGGAGGCACCCACAGTAGTCAAATTCATGGAGACAGAAAGTAGAATGGTGGTTGTTAGGAGCTAGAAGGAGGCCAAATGGGGATTTGGCGTTCTGTGAGTATAAGAATTTCAGTTTTGCAGGCTGAAGACAGTTCTAGAGATTGATTGTACAACAGTGTGAATGTACTTAATGCCACTGGACTTTACACTGAAAAATAGTTTAAATGGGGGTGCCTGGATGGCTCAGTTGGTTAAGTATTTGACTCTTGATTTCAGCTCAGGTCATGATGTCAGGGTTGTGAGTTCAAGCACCACACTGGGCTCCATGCTGGGCTAGGAGCCTACTTACAAAAAGAAATGGATGAAATGGCAAATTTTATGTTACATATATTTTACCACAATAAAACAAACAAAAAGTTTGTAGCCCAAGATCTGCTCAGCTCCTATGTATATACTTTACTCCAACACTGAAAATGGGGTCATCTGGGAAAGAAATGGGAGTATTAGGACAAACCCATATCAGGTATGACTGAAACTCAAGGCACACTGAACAGGTTGGTTTCTGCCTGCCAGGGTCCCGGGCTAACGAGATGTCAGGATGTTAGATCCCTTCAAATTCTATGCCAGGTGGACTTCTAGCCTCTTCTGAATCATCTGCAAAGACAGAACTCACTCTTTTCCAAACCCACCCCCACTCCCCAGCCAATCCTGGTGGCTCATATTTCAAGCAGCTTTTACTGAGCTGGATTTGGCCTCTCACCACCTCCAGCATGGATTCTAGTTCTGTCCCTGGGACACCACAGATCAGGGTTCTGACCCCTCACAACAAGCCTTTGAATATCTAAAGGCAGGTCAGTCAGAGAAGCTCAGCTACTGCCAATGCTGGCATGTGTGAAGCGTCTGTAAAATTACGAGGGGCCTGCTCTAGTAGCACAAACCCAAACAGGTACCCCTCTGGGTGGTGGGTTACAAATCGTCACCCCTTCCTCCAGATGGGTGCAGTCCAAGCTAAGGCATGTGGAATAGGAAAGGGCACAGATGCCACACTCCTCCCTCACCTGGGTGCTTCTGTGCAAAGTACAGACTGCACATGCGTACACTGAGGACTGAGCCCAGCCTTTTCTTCTTCAGACTAAACCTCCTTCCTTTCCTTCAATCATTTTATATGAGCAGCCCTACCATCCTGCTCAGTCCCCTCTAAATTCAAGATTGTCTGACCGGCAAAGAGTGCCTTTGTCCTGTGTGTCCTCCCTTTGATTAATGCTCATGAGCGTGCCGGGTGTTGGGAGCCATGTCACAGATGACTCACTAGGCTGATGGTCACCTGAAGCCCACATTGCCTTCAGGCATCCTGCTGCTGCCATATTATTAGCCTTAGTTTTGTTCAATTTGGTCCATGATGAACTTCTTGAAATCCTTAAAAATCTGGATTTTTATCATTCAGTACTCTGTCTCCTCTCCTAGGTTCATGTCAGCCTGCCCCCAGTATCCTCATTCAAGTCATCACTAACAGTGTATGCTAGGACAGGCCTCAATCCCTGTGCTACCCACTATGGGTCCCCTTCAGGCTGGCCACGCTCTTTGGGCACAGTGTTTCAGTGGTCAGAAGCTCATCCAGTTGTACTATCACCCAGCCTGTGTTCTCCATTGGTCCACAAGGACATCATGAGAAACCTTTTAGATGTCCTGCTGAAATCCAGATACATTGCAAGCACTATATATTTCCCGAGGGAAAGGTTAATCTGATCTGATTTTTCTTGAATCCATATTAGCCTCTAGTGATCTTTGCTTTCTTCCCCAAATTCTAGAAAAATAGCCTTTCACAATCAGTTCTAACATCTTGCTCAAATGGCATACCACACACTGACCTGAAGTTAGAGACTGACCCTTATGGCAAATCAGAACTATCTGAACTATAGAACTATCAGTCTATTGTGTGAATTCCAGAACCATCTCCATATGTCAAATGTCATTCACTCGTTTAGCAAGTGTTTATAGATCTCCCATTTCTTTCTAGGCACTTTGTTAAATTAAAGGCAAAATATAGAGTTCTTGCCCTCAGAGAACTTATGGAACCAGGTGACCCAGGAGTGTCAGGAAAAGGCACTTCACGTTAAATGCTTTGAAAGAGGCATACATGGGGAATACAACCCAGTTAGCAGGTAGGGAAGAAATAGGGAAGACTTCTTGGAGGAGGTGTTGTTTGGGCCAAGTCTTAAAGCACAAATAGGAGTTGGCCAGATGAAGAGGGGCTGAGGAAGGAAGGCAGAGCAATCTAAGAAGGGAGTATAGCAGAGTTCAGGAGGACATTGAAAAGGTGGACAAAGCCAGTTGCTGAATGACCTTGTAGACAATTCTTAAGAGTTTGGATTTTATCCTTGAGTCAGTGGGAAGTCATTGAAGCACCTTGTCAGCAGAGGTGGGTTTTAGAAACATCATCCAAACACCCTGTATGTGCCTGATAGATACTGGACGAATTATGAGGGGCTGCAAGATTAAGCAAACCACAGAAGCACAATTTGTTTCCAACAGAGCCAGACTTTTGCCGTAACAAGGCCTGGTGCCTGCCATGCTTCACCCCAGGATGGCTGTCTAGATCAATCTATCGGGCACTCTGGTGCTTTTCCAGCCAGTGCCATTCATCATAGTTCAGATTTAACTGTTGGTGAAGGCATCAGCCCACAGGAGGACATGGTCTTCACTCTGTAGTTTTAATGGAAGCCAGGAGCCTGCCTTGAAGGGAAGCTGACAGATGAACCCACTTCATGCTGCAATTTGGCACAGAGCTGGCATTTAGTGACCTAGGAAGGCAAGGGTGGGCTGCAGAACAGCTTTTAAGAAACAAATTGCTCTGGGGGCAACTGGGTGGCTCAGTAGTTTGAGTGTCCAACTTCAGCTCAAGTCACGATCTGGCAGTTGGTGGGTTTGAGCCCCACATAGGGTTCTCTGCTGTCAGCACAGAGGCCACTTCAGGTTCTCTGTCCCCCTCTCTCTGCCCCTCCCCCACTTATTCTCTCTCTCTCTCTTTCTCCCCCAAAAATAAATAAACATTAAAAAAAGAAACAACTTGCTCTGAGAGCTCATAGAGAAATTATGTCAATAGAAGCCACACAGGCTGTAGTCCCACAACAGATGCTCTTCAGGCCGCTCCAAAGGCTGCCTCTGGAAGGCTGAGTAAGTCTGCAGAGCCAAGGTTCACCTGGAGAGAGGGACTCCTAGGAGCTTGAGAGTCTCCTGCAACTCTCTGTCACCTGTCAGTAACAGCTTCCTGTCTGCTTCATCTCAGATGTGCTCCCCACTGCATGTCCCCACCGCAAATGCTCTTCCCGGGGCCCTTATCCCCTCTCGTTGCCTTCACACTCACTTTCTATGCATCATCCCCTTAAGTTGATCTTTCAGCTGAAAAGTCTGAGCAGAGCCACTGAGGGAAGGAATCAACACAATTTCTCTGGTCTCCAGGGATGCCCAAAGAGGGTCCTGGCCATTCCTACCTCTGTGGTGTAACACAGACTCACCCAGAGGTACCTCACCCTTACTAGATAAAATATCACACTGGCTAAGAGGGGATGGTAGAAGGCCATTGTGGCTCAAGCCTGCATTTCTGTTTGTTTGGGATCCTGTATCTACTACGGTGGCTATTGTGACCTTAGCTTGAGAAGTGTTTGCCCTGCTATAAAGCTGTTGGAGGCCTGGCTGGCACACTCGGATCCAGACACTGCTGTCCAGGACAGTGAAGGGTGCATCACTGTGGTTGATTCCAAGCACTGGGCCCAGGCCACTTGGAAGTGGTCACCAGCTTTGATGGCCTTGAATGTAGTTCCACAATATCTCAACATTTTGGGCTTTCATCATACTCTGTCTGGGAAGTATTTCCTTTGTCATTACTAATTTTGCATAGCCTTGACCCTTTCACTGTAAAGTCAAGGGCCATCAAATCTTGATTCACCTTGCCTTCCCTTGGTGTCAGAAGCTAAATCTGACTGTCTTACTGCTCACTTTTCAGAACAGGATGGATTGCCCAAAATCCTGCTCCACTAAAAGGGGCCCCTTGAAGAGGCCCCAGAGAATGAGGGAGGGAGGCTGCGTGTCCTCTGACTGCCTGGCCCTGCTCATGAAACCTCACATGAGGAGAGGTGTTCATCCACTGTTTTCCATTCCATGTCTTCAGTGCAGCCTGCCAAGCTGCTGGGGAGGAGGATCTTTAAAAATGTTTTACTCTCTTTTCATTAGATTATACATTTTGTTTACAAGTATATTTTTATATATAATTATCTTCATTATATATACATGTTATAATTATTATAGAATAGAGAAATATGATGTATTCGAAAATACACTCATTAGCTTGCCCTCGTTGATAACTACTATTATTATTTTGGCACATTTCCTTCCAAACTTCATTTACAATTTCTTTTATTCATCAGCTTTTTTTAAACCAAGTTAGATTATTCTATTTGCCCTTTTATTGTAGTGTACTTCTTTTTCCACTTGAGTACATGTTATCAACATGTTTCCCTGTCAATAAACTTATGTCCACAGTATAATTTTCAGTGACTGTTTGGTATTTCCTTGTATAGATGGATGACAAAGATTCAACCTGTTTCCCTTTATTAGGCACTTTCTTTTTTTTCTTTTCTTTTTTTTTTTTAACAAATAGTTTATTGTATTAGGCACTTTAGATTGTTGCCATTTCCCTTTTCTGTTAGAAAGATCAAAGACATCTGTTTACATATATTTTTGTGTATCACTTTTATTATCCTCTAGAGATAAAGTTCTAGAAGAGGAATCACTGAGCCAAAGGGCATGAATATTTTAAAATCTTTTCACAGATACAGCTAGCCTGCCCTCCAAAATGCCACACTGGTTTCCCTTGCCATCAGCAGTGGTGAGCGAGCCATTTCCCTCCGTCATTACTGCATTTTATCACTATTGGCAACCTCTGCTAGTTTGCCTCAATAACTTGCCTTGGCAATGCCTGACTGGGCTTTCTCTGGAGGTCAGTGCAGGCACTGAGGTTGCACTTATAGGACAGTGAACTGGGCCTCACTGGGACAATCAAGTCGGAGCCCCAGGACCCACCCCAGAAGGACAGCCTAGCTTCTGTGGCAGACTGCCACTGAGCCTGGAGCCCTTGGGACCCTGGAAGTGTCACAGATAAAGCTCATGTAAGCATAAAGGCTGGGTCTTGGATTGGACCCCATAAGACCCCCAGATACACACACAGACACACTCACTGATACAAAGGGACACACACAGACATATACAGACATTCGCAGAGGTATACATGGAGAGTCATAGACACACAAATACATATACACTAATGGATACAGACACAGACACACAGACTTATCCAAAAATGCACACAGATGCACCCACTGATACAGACACTTAGAGACACACACAAACACTCACATGGACTTGCAGGCTCTAGTCAGGTAGATCTGTCCTATCTTCTACATATTGGCTCCCATTTCTCTCCACAGCCTACATATAACCTTGTCTTGGAGGGGTGGGCTTTTCCTCTGTTCCTTAATGGCTACCTCTTCAAAAAGGGTGCCCAGTCTCTTAGAGAAAGGGGAAGGAATGGGACTGCCAAGAGAATGAGCAGGATGGCCCTTCAACCAGAGTAAGAGGGGTCCCTGCCGGATGCTCATTCTTCAGAGAGCCTCTCTGGTTCTTCTCCAGTTTCACTCTTCGTCACATGCCCACTCAGATCCCTTCTAGACCAACTTCAGGTACCTGGGACCCCAGAATTCTCCCTGAAAAGTCCCCAGATTCTTCCCCCCAGAGGGAGGGTGGACCTTACTGCCAGTGTGCATACTTTGGCCTAAGGAGTGGTCAAGGGCGGCTGTGTAGGGCCGTAGACAGTAGACTGTCCGTATACATGCATGTGAGGGCCCTCCACAGTATGATGTGAGGCCAGAAGTGGGAAGAGAAGGGCATCATGCTGTAAACCATAGGTTGGTGACCAGCTCACTTCACATCACATTTCAGCATACAACCAGAGTTGTCCAAGAATGATAAATTCAAGCCTGGCCTTCCAAGTTATTTTGAAGATCAATTTTTCAAAGTAGGAGAATTAATAGTTTGTTAGTTTATTTCCAGTCTCTAAATATCTAGAATACTTAGGTATGTGGCAGGTAGGCCTCCGTTTGTACTCTTGTCCCTGCCCTGCAAATACTAACAGCAGACTCAAAAGAGAGACTTGGAAGGCTAGAGCCCGTGTTTTTCTATGGAGAACTAGACCCGGGTCTGTGAGCCAAGGCAGCGTGTGCCATGAGCCCTGGCACGGTGAAGCTGTCCTGCTGGAGCTGCTGTGAATGATGTCCCTTCCTTTTCAGATCACTTTCAAGAAAGAGCACCTCGAGGCCTGCTTCCTTTCCCTGGGTTGTGATGTGATGGCAAGAGAACGCAGCAACTTCGAGAGCTACTCCATGTTTTATGAGCATGTGCTGGAGCATGCTAGGCATAAGCTCTGCCAGAAAGAACAAGTACGTTCCCAGAGAGGCAGGAAGTGTGATGGGGAGTGTGTGGATAGGGAGGCCTGGTAGCCCCTCTGAAGAGAATAGAACAGAGGGTAGGGAGGTGTTCTTAGGCAAGAACTGAGAGTGAATGGTACTCTCCGATGTCTCTTATCACTGGCTCATTTTCTTAGGGTCTGGTATTTTCAGCTGCAAGGGTGATGGCCCAGCAGCCCTGGGTTGTGTACTTTGGAGGTGTCTAGTGGAGAATATAAAAAGTTAGTGACAAAGGACCTGGTCATCACCCCCACCCCCTCACCCTTCCCTTCCTCAGGGAAGATGCATAACTGACCTTCCCACCTCAGCAAACCCAAAGTACCTTGTGCTGTTCCTGGTCTAGCAGAGAATTACGGATCCTTGAGTAAACTCTGTCTTCAGGATGCACCTCATGGGTCTCACTGATGAGACTTCCTTAAAATGAGATCCCACTGGTGGGATGCAAGAGTCACTTCTCCTGTCCTAATTGCACACCATTTTAAAAGGGATTGCTTCAGAGGTTCCGTGTAATTTTACTTTTCACCTAAGAAAAGTGCAAAAGTCTGGAAAAAAAAATCAAATGAAACATTCAAATATCAATTGAGTCTTGGCTTCACCCCCAAGTTTAGCTTATCCACATAGCCAAGTCTTCTGCATTCGTGTGGACACCTGAAAATTCATCCTGTCTTTTGATCTCCTGTTGGGTGTCCTAAAGTCCACTGGGGCAACAAGTGCAGGTCTGGCTCCAGGAGGAACTTTAGGATCTCAGAATGAAACTCCATTAACACATAATAGGAGGTATCTGGAGCCTGCTGTCCTGAACTGAGCCATGTTTGGAAGAACAAATGGTTGAGTTTGGTTGTGCACTCTTTTGTCCTCCTCAGGAATTAGATATGATACGAAGAGGTTCAGGTCCTCCTGAAGGCAATGCTGGTCAGGTAAGTCAGTTATTTCCAAAAAGATTCTCTTTTCCATCTCACAAATCCACAATCTCAGCAGGAGCCAGACAGGGAACTTCCGAGTATTATTTTCTGGTGCCCTGTAGAAGTCCCATCAATTATGATCCACTGCAGAAACACCTAAGGAGTGTGCTTTCACTTTTTAAGCAATAAGGGCTTCCTTTTTCTTAGTTTTTTGATGGTTTTTGTTCTTTTTTATTACTTTGACTTTTATTTTTCTTGCTATTTTTGGCTTGGAGTAGGGGACTTTTTTCCCAAAGAAGAGGTATTGAGGCTGAGGTGTCAAGAAAGTCCAGTTTGCAAATGGAGACCAAGACAGTAGAAGTATTTTATCCAATTAAAAAGTGCTTAAGTGTGTCTCTTCTGGGGTCATATAATAGGAAACCATTTATTGAATACCTATTATATGTCTGGCACTGCTCTGAGACCCGTAAACCAACCTTCAATTCTGCCACCCATATTTGTACAACAGGATGTTCACCTCTTTCATTAGCTTCAAGGTAGGAGAGCAAATTGGACGTTGATATACAAAGAACTATTTTGTACTGGCAGTTTGGAATTCTTGAGTTATTTTCCATTAAAAAAACTATTTCTGCTATTAGGTTGCAGAGCTCAGTCATAATATGATCATGGAAATCACTGCTCTGAGAGCTCGACTCACAGATCTTGAAGAAGAAAATCTGAATCTCAAAAAGCAGATTAGAAAAGAAGTCCAAGAAGAATATGAAGCATTAGTCCAGGCTCTGTTTGTGACATGTTTACACATAAAAGTAAGTGACCTGTGTCGGACGTCTGGGCAGTCCTGTGGGAACTGAGTGTTAATGACCTCCACAGCTGCTGCACACAGACTGGTCACGATGACAGAATGGGCTTTGTGGTAACAAGAGCCTGTTGGCCCCAAGAATTCTCTGGTTCTAAGTGTTTGCTACAGACAGGGGGTCAGCAATAGGTTCTCATTATTTTACCACTATAGACACTGAATTTTAGATAATTTAGATATTTGCTCTTTTCCTCACTCTGCTGCCAAGGGCCATTGTTGCCATCTGATTGCTGTGAAAGACAGGTTGGGGGTGGGGGAGTGTGTCTTCTCTAAAACCTGCAAACAGTTAATATCACTGTTTTGTCTATGGAGTGTGACCATCCAAACAGGAGAGTGCACTGCCATAAGCCAGGCCAGACCCAGTGTATAAGTAGCAACGGGCGCATCCTGAAAGCTCACTGGACAGATTCAGAATTTGAATTAGCTTTCAGTGATTTTTTCCACCCTTCAAATGCCCACCAGCCTTTCTCTCATGTCCAGTGTCAGGCAGCTCCTGACCTGTCAGTGAAGGTCCACCCAGAATAGGAGTGATAGGGTGCCCATGTGCCCACGGCACTGTGGAAGCCTGTCACTTTCTTTTGATGTCTAAGCAGCTGTAAGATGGAGGCCCCATGCCTAAAATGGGCCATCATAGAGCCTGGTCCAGCTGCCCCAATACTGCTAATTTCACTACAAATCCACGCCCTCTCCTGCTATTGATGTTTCCCAGAGCCAGTCCCAAATGGGTCCTAACTTGGCTGTCTCTCCTGGGGGATTCCAGGTCCCTGAAGTTGTTACATTGACAGGAGTTTCCACCAGTGCTCTGCCTTGGCCTGGCCATTCCAGAGAGGACTGGAGATTCCTCTTCACTTTTGAAGGCTCTGTAAAACATAAGGGCTTACAAATATTAAAGAATCAAAACTAAAATGCATTGGGCCTGGTATTGCAGGAGAGGGATGAACAGACTGTGAAGTCTGGAATTTGCCAAGTCATCTTCCGGGTATGAAATTATTGAAAATTTTCTTATTTTTTTTTAACTTATGCCAGATTCCTAGACAGAAAGTCGATTCTCTTCTTCTCCCAGGCTAAACTATTTCCACAGGCCACCCGAAGCAGAGAATTCCTGTTCTACCCCACGCTCCTAAGTAGGTGGTGAAGCTTTCGCTATGTGGCCGGCAGCCAGACTTCCTGCCATGGCTGCCCAGCTGGGCACTATCTTCCCTGCTTTCCTCTCCAGGGAAGTGGTTCAGAGATGAGAGGACACCCAACTCTCACCTCTCACCCAAGGATGCTGGGTCTGTAGTTGTACTTAGCAATGATCAAGCCATTCCACCACAAGCCGCCGTTTATCCATAAGCCATTTATAACAAGCTATTTCATAATGAGACTTCTGCTGGAACTGAAATGGGAAAGTAGCCAGCGTGATTCCTTCTTCTACTGTATTTTTTTTTAATATTTTTATTTATTTCTAGGAGAGAGAGAGAGAGAGACAGCGTGAGCAGGGGAGGGTCAGAGAGAGAGGGAGACACAGACTCTGAAATAGGCTCCAGGCTCTGAGCCGGCAGTCAGCACAGAGCCCGATGCGGGGCTCGGACCCACGAACCGCGAGATCATGACCTAAGCGAAAGTCGGATGCTTAACCGACTAAGCCACTCAGGCGCCCCTCTTCTACTGTATTTTTAATGCTCATTCATTCATTAGTGGTTCATCTATATAGTGTTTTATCTGGTCAGATTCTGCTAAGTCAACCTGATTGCAAAAATCCCTAGGTTCAAATTCTCAAGTAACCTTCTGGGCGAGGAGGAGTGACTCAGTTTTCCACCTGTGACCTTCCACTCTTCTATCCACTCAACTTAACTTGGCATCTGGTAACTTAGGCTCTAAGACATGTAGGGTCCATCTGATGAAGTCTTGTAGACTGAAGGCAATAGTAAAGGGGCTGCTAGGGAGACTTCCACATAATACCAGATGGAATAATAGGGGAGACGATTTTTTTTTTCATGTGAGATCATTTCTGAAAGTTGGGTTTTAGAAAGCAAAATGACTCTTCCTCCACTGCCCTTCCTGAACTTGAGTCTGCAATTTGCAGGAAAAACTGGATGAGAATCAGATTAATTTGATCCAGAAAGTGTGTGAGCTCATCGGCGAAGTAAGAACAGAAGGGATTGACAATATGAAGGACCTAAAGAAAAAATGGGGCTCTGCCAGACCTGATGAAGGAATGAAAGAAAACGCAGCCAAAGTACGTGATTTCATTTAGCGATAGGATATCAGCATTTCATCCCAGCATCTGACCGCACAGCTCAGTCTGTATGCATTCCAGCCTGGTTTCCCTGAGAAAGCATTGCATCAGACACTTAAAAAGAGCACGGGGGCTCACATTTTTGTGTCATCCTCTGGAAGGCACGTTTCTTTTTAAAGTTTTTATTTAGTGTGGGGGGGGAGGGGGGAGGAGGAAGAGAATGTAAGTGAGAGGGGCAGAGAGAGAAAGAGAGAATCCCAAGCAGGCTCTTTACTTCCAGCACAGAGCCTGACACAGGGCTCAAACTCACAGACTGTGAGATCAGGACCTGAGCCAAAATCAAGAGTCAGACGCTTGGGGCGCCTTGGTGGCTCAGTAGATTAAGCGCCCAACTCTTTGACTCCTGATTTCCACATTTCCACTCAGGTCATGATCCTACAGTTTGTGAGATCAACCCTCCCCACTCCCCACCCCAGGGCTCTGTGCTAGCAGTATGGAGCTGGCATAGGATTCTCTCTCTCCTCGCTTTCTCTGCCCCTCCCCCGCTTGCACTTTCACTTTCTTTCAAAACAAATAAATAAACATTAAAAAACAAAAAAAAAAGACTGAGCCACCCAGGTGCCCCAAGTCCCGTTTCGAATGTTAGGATCTGTGCCCTTCCCATGGGGGCAGCCTTTTCTGAAAGCAAGCCTTTCTCAGCAGGAGCAGCTGCAGACCTTGGAGCAGGACAACTGCCGCCTGGCTGCCCTGGTGTGCAAAGTGAGGAGCCTGGGCCTCTGGAGGCTGGCTGTGCAGCGGGCTCGCCTCCAGGCCCAGCTGCACAGGGCAGAGAAGGTGAGCGGCAGGGATGGGAGGCCCCGCCCACCCGCGGAGGCCCCGCCCACCCGCGCAACAGGGAGTGACTGACAAGGTGGAGGGCGGGCTGGCCTTCCCGGTCAGAGGCTGTGCCTGTGTCCTGGTGTCCGGTGGCAAGACCAACCATCTTAAAGGATCCGGCAGTCTGGGAGTTTTCCAGGGAAGTGGCAATGTCAGAGCCCCCAGCGAAATAGGAAAGAGCCAGAAGCCAACGGCAAAGAAGCAAATGGGAGAACAGAGTCTAGCACGAAAAAGGGGAAAGATGGAGGGGAGACGTCACCTAGGGCTTGAGGCAGCTTCATCAAAACACTGCAAACCTTTGAGTTTCAGACATGATTATCTGAGGAAAATGAAGTAACAAAATAAGTGGAAAATCTATTTCAAGGCAAATTGAAACCAAAGCACATAGAAAGAGTGGTTTGGAAACTTTCACTTAGTGTTTCTGAAAGTCCCTATTTGCTCTGTCACACCGTTCTTCAGGGAGGACACAGAGCCAGTGACCAGAGCTTCTTTCTACCGGAAGTGGTTTTTTTAAAAAAAATGTTTATTTATTTTGAGGGAGAGAGAATAAGAACATGAGTCGGGGAGGGGCAGAGAGGGAAACAGAGGATCCAAAGCAGGCTTGGACAATGCTACAGCAGTGAGCCTGACCTGGAGCTCGAACTCAGAAGCATGAGATCATGACCTGAGCCAACTGAGCCACCTGGCACCCTCTACCGGAAGTTTTTAAAAACAATGGATAATGAAGTGGTTTAGACTCTTGTGAAATGGAAACTATGGAAAGGAAACTTATTTCCTATCTTACTGTGTTTGGGGTGCTCACAGGAAGCTATGCAAAGTAAAAAAGAGTGTTCGAGCATCAAGCTGATGGCAGAGCAAGAAGCGGTTTTATTTCATCAGCAGCTAGGGGCCCTACGGCAGGCCCTGGCCAGGGCTCAGGCCCACAACACTAGGATGCGCAAGCAGCAGGATAACCAGGTATCTGAGCCCCAGAACCCTTCTTCCTCCCTCCCTCCCTTGAACTCGCTCTGCAAAGGTGACTGTGGACCTGGAAGCAGCACCCTGCCGCCTGCAGCAGTCACCGGAACTCCAGGGCTGAGGCCGAGCAGATGGCGCTGCCAGAGAAAGATGGTTTCAGCTTCCCTTCTGCCTCCTTTCTAGCATAGACACCAAGGAGAGGGGCCGAAAGTTGGCCAAGATAATGAAATACCACTACCCTTCGTGTAGTGTGTATGTGTCTATGTTTCTCAGAGGATCTTTTTGCCTAGAGGGCATCTTGGGTGGTAGGCCTCTGTCTTAGACATAGTCCTTTCATCTCCAAGCACACTTTCCATCACTAGCGACCTTCTGCGCGTGAAGCGTGGCCTAGCCATCAGCATTCTTCCCCAAACAGAGCCTTGTGTCCTTTCCTGATGACCCACCCCTACTAAGTCCGAATTTCAGAAGTAACCGCTGCTCAATGGGGGCAGGCACCAAAATAAAGGCGTTTCCAAGTTTATGTTAATAACTGTGCTAACTCTCTGAGAAAGAATGAAGAAAGACCCTAGGTTTACTGTTCTTCTTTTTATTTCTTTTAACAGTTTTGTATCTTTTTTTTAAGTTTATTTATTTGTTTATTGAGAGAGAAAGAAAGAGGAGAGAGAGAGAGACAGAGAGGTAGAGAGAGAATCCCAAGCAGGCTCCCTGCTGTCAGCACAGAGCCTGATGCGGGGCTCAAATCCACGAACTGCGAAATCAGGACCCGACCTGAAACCAAGACTCAGACTCTTAACTGGCTGAGCCATCCAGGTGCCCCAGAAAGACCCTGGGTTTAGAAAGAGAAGAGTTCAGTTTAAATAAGAGGCTGGGAAATCTGGGCATATTTAAATCATGACATATAATTTGTTCCTTTTGGACCCTACGCCCTCCATTATTGTGCACCAAGTGAAAGATGGAGTATAATTATGTAAACTGTAACATCACCATACAAATATTATTAGTATTAGTATTATAATTGAGGATCGGCCATCTGATACTTATGGTGCTCCTGATTAGAAAAATTTCAAAACAGAACCAAATCATCACTGTGTTTTTCCTTCATTAACCATCTGGAGCCTGGCTTCCCCAAAGCTATTTTGGAAGTCAAAACACAGGCAAGATTAGAACCTCCCTTCTCCACTCACTGCTTTGTATTACATCACCCCCTTCTCCCCAGGATGACCCTTCCCTGCTGTCTCATGATAAATGCTCAATGACAAGGCAAATGTAGTTGGTGACAGATATAACTATGTAGTTAACAAGTTAACTAACATACATGCTATCATCAAATCTGGGCATTTAAAGACCAAATTACTTGACCTGGTATTGTACGGTGGCATTACCACTTGCCTGGCTTTTGCTGTTTGTTTCTTTTTCCCCCTCCTTCCCCCGCTATTGCCTCAGGGCTTACAGTACAGGCCAAGCTGGCCTAGACCCTGGGGTAGTCTTGCTGCCTGCTAGCCCAAACAGAACCACTATTATCCTGAGCCCAGGAATATTCCACAGAGTTGTGCCCCTGGGCCCTACTGGAGGGGACCGCTATTGTGCTGGGCAACTTCTTCTCTGCCTTTTGGTGAGAAGAAAGATTCTGTCCTTTCTTCGTTTCCCTTGGCCTTTTCCTACCACAGGCTCAATTGCTGAGAGAGCTGCAACACAGAGTGACCCAGGAAGCTCGTCACCGGCAGCAGCTGGATCTAATGAAGACCTCCGGCATGGAGAAGCTCTTGGAAGATGTGCAGCAAAAGGACCAGCACCTGCAGCTCCTTACTGAAGAGGCTGAGAGGGCTTCGAAACTGGGCCAGCTTCAGCAGAGGAGAACTCAGGCAGAACTCCGACAGGTAACTCCAGTGGGAGGTTGCAGCCACTTGAAAGCCAATTGGGGTGCACCAGCCAGAGCTGGGCCCTTCTTCTGGCCTTCTCCATGCCTCTGGTGGCCTCCACCTTTGTCATTTCTAGGCCCACAGGAAAATGGAGATATTTATGCCCACACTGGGTGATGCTTGGGCTGCCCTTGGTGAGAGAGGACGGCTTGACTGCCTCAAGGCCCGCAATCTTGGCACCTTTAGCACCCACGTGGGAAACATTTCCATCTGGCTACAATTTCTGAGCTAGGGAATCCTTTAGAAAATTCCAACTGTAATCTGGAAAAGCAGCAAGGATTATGAAAGCTATTACAAGAGGATTTTATTCAAGGTGTTTCTGGAACTTTAGAGACAAAAAGGGAAAGCAAAAGTGATTTCCAGACACAATAGATTTTTGTTAAATATACCCCTACAGCAAGAAAAGAAGAAAAAAAGAGGAGGAAACAATAGATGTAGATGTGGATTAATGCAAGTTCCAACACAGGAGAGCACAGAATGTAATCCAATACAGAAGGCAAAAGAAATGGCACCTTCCGGAAAAGGCACTTCTCATGTGTTCACTGGAGGAATAAGTCACTTAATTAATTCACCAGAGATACTAGGAAACAGAAGTTGGGAAGTTGAATTAAATCATTGGCCGGGGTGCCTGGGTGGCTCAGTCAGTTGAACATCCAACTTCCGCTCAGGTCATGACCTCACGGCTCGTGAGTTCAAGCCCTGCATCGGGCCCAGAGCCTGGAGCCTGCTTCAGATTCTGTCCCTCTCTCTGTCTCTGTCTCTCTCTCAAAAATAAATAAAACCATTTTTTAAAAATTTTTAAAAATTAAATCATTAGCCAAATGTTTCAAGTGCTCAAGGAGGAGATCAATGGGGAGAAGTCTACAAAAACAAAGACAAAAATTTTAAGAGAATAAAAATTGAATTGAGGCAGTGCTAGAGAAAATATTTTTGGAGAAATGGAGCGAAAGTGAGTAGCTTTAGAATAAAGAAAAATTAGAACTTCACATTTATTTTATGACAAACGAAACTATGACTTGAATCCTTGGAAAAATTTGGTGTCACATATTTATCTTTCAAATTATGCTTTTCTAAAAACCACCACAAAAATAAGGAGTTTGTCTCTCAAACTCCTCTCTCGTGAATAGCTAATTTTTGTCTAATAGCAGAGATTCTAAAAGTAGTCAAAAATATTTTGAGGCTTCTCTCAACAAATACATGTCTTTTGTGTATATATGTCAAAACAATCACTGGCTGTTTCTAAACCACCCTCCACCTCTGCTGGCAGCTCCTGGGCTTATGGTCTCACTTCCTACCAACTAGCAATCTACCCTCAGCCAGCAAGAGCCCCTGCGACCTACAGTCACTTCTTTAGTCCGTCTCCAACCTCCGGTTCCAAGGGCGGATTTTGACCATCTGAATGAATGTCCTCACCTACCTCCCGTTCTTGAGGAGGCCCTAGAGCAGACTTCCTGATTCCCACCCTGGGGACTTCCACTGTGTGACTTTAGGCTAGATCTGTAGTCTCTCTGCTTTGGTCTCCTCACTGGTACAGTGGAGAACAGTTTCCTCATTTCATGAGATTTTTTGGAGGATTAGGTCAGGTAATTCGAATGAGGCACTAAGAAGAGAAACTAATACACAGATCTTGATAGATATGGACTGTATGTCTTTTTGCCGGGAATATGAAAGTGGGTACTTTTGGAAACAGATTGACCTGGATTGGTTGTGGGATCTTGGGCATATCACTGCAACTACCTCTGTGAAGTTGGGGGGTGGGGGGCGGGGGAGGTCCTTTATAAGGTCCTAACATAACACAAGGTCCTTACTAAGCATGCTTCTTTTCTTTTTTAATATTTTTCAAACTGAGTTAGCCCCAGCCTGGCTCAGGGAGTCTTGATAATGTTTTTCTTGATAGGGTTTGATATAGTTTGATATGATAAGTTTTGATACGCTTCTTGTCCATGGGGATCGTGGAGCCTACACCAATCCCTGCAGTACATAGAGAGACCTTTAGCCTAATTTGTATTAGGACGTTTTTCCTAACTCCAGGGATCTGATCTTCTACTGAAAGTTACAGTACTTGAGAGCATCTGCACACACGAGAAACTGCCCCTCTAACTTTTGTAAGATGGCCTGTGGTTACAGCATCAAGAATTCACACGCCTTCTGGTTGGGTTATGCAGATAAGAGTGTGCTGAATTTTTGAGATTAGCATGTGGATTAGCTTGCTAGGGCTACTGTAACAAATTACCGCAAACTAGATGGCTTAATACAACAGAAATTTATTCTCTCACAGTTCAAGAGTCCAGAAGCCTGAAATCAAGACGTTGGCTCCTCCTCGGGGCTCTGAGGAAGAGTCTGTCCTGTGCCTCTCTCCTGGCTTGTGGTGGCTGCCTGTAGTCCTTGACATTCCTTGGCTTGTAGCTACATCACTCCAATCTCTGCCTTCTTCATCCGATGCCCTTCTCCCTATGTGTCCCTCTGTGTGTCTGTACTGTCCCCTCTTATAAAAGCATCAGTCATTGTATGTAAGGCCCACTCTTAATCCAGTATGACTTCATCATAACTTAATAACCTCTGCAAAGACTATTTCTAAGTAAAATCACATTTTGACATTCCAGGTGGCTATGAATGGGGGGACACTATTTGATCCACCTTACTATAAATACTTTTTTATAATTATAACTTTTTATACTTTATAATTTTATGATATAATTATATTCATATTACCTTTTTAAACTTTTGAATAATTTTTATAATTAAACCACCTTTTATAATCTTTATGAGTTTGTATTTATATAAGTAAAAAATAAATTTCAAAAGAAAAATACCTCCCATCTATATAGATGAGGTGCACTTTGGATCCAGCCATATGAGTCAGCTGTGCTAGCAAGCGCCACATGAGTAAACACAAAGATTGCCTCTCTGGGGCACCTGGGTGGCTCAGTCGGTTGAGCCTTCAGCTCTTATCTGTGTTCAGGTCATGATCTCACCATTAGTGGGACTGAGCACGCTGACAGTGTGGAGACTACTTGGGATTCCCTTTCTCCCTTTCTCTGCCCCTCCCCTGCTCATGTGCTCTCTCTCTCTCTCAAATTAAAAAAAAAAAAAAAAAGCACATTAAAAAAAGCTCACCTCTGAGTATGGGCCTNTTGGCAATCAAAACAGCCCTCTCGGCAACATAACATGGAGCAGAGGCCAAACCCAGGATATCTCTAAACTAGCCTCNGAGTATGGGCCTTGTATAAGGCCTGGGAGATGGTGCTCAGGGCATCCCTGCAGATGAGGAGCTGAGCTGAGCTAAGCATAGAGATCTGGGAGAGAGATCAAGTCTCTCCTTTGCTTGAAACTATCCAGGGATTTCCTACTGTCCTTGGGGTCAATTCGTGGCTTGCCCTACAAGGCCCTCTGTGAACTGGGGGCCCTTCTTCACCTCTTCTCTTCCCCTCCCCTCTGGTGAAATAAACATAAAAGATATAAATTTTGTGAGTAAACTGGCTATTATAAGGTAATAAGGGAGTCCAAGGGCTGCCTCTGCTCATCTTTGGTTAAGTTCTTAGCCTTCCTGGAGCTCTTGATTTTCAGAAGGCTGAGTTCAGCCTGACCAGGACTGGGTGAAGACTTGTATTCCTGGGGTGGCCTGGAGCCACACTTTCCTAGTATCCCCAGGAACTAAAGTGTGCACCAAAAAGCATCTCTGCTTCCTAAGCACTTTTCCCCTCAGCTGAGAAGCCGGCTTGCCCAGGAACGCAGCGTGAAGCTGGATGCCTTCCAGCGCATAGAAGAGCTACAAAGTCAGCTTAATGATGCTGAGCGATTGTCTGTCCAGATGAGTTCACCAGGCGGTAAGTGTGTCCCCTACTCTGGCTAGAACAAACCCCCAGTCTGGGGTCTGAATTGAAGGAGGGTCTCATGGACTAGCAAGAACAACTCAGTGGTTATTGCATAGGTGCTCCGTGATGTCTGTTGAGTGAATGAATGAACGAATGAACAAATGATACATGAATAAATAAAACTTAATTCTGATTTGCAGTCATAACTTTCCACTTTAGTTCACCTTGGAATACTGACATCCTATACTAAAAGATTTCAGTCATAAAAACTGGTCTCAGGAGGTTGTAATATACCATTTAAAGAACATTCGCCTTAGTACATCAATGACTAGGTTTCTCAGGTGTTGTTTATAAACTATATTATGATTCTTGGGCGCTGGGGCCCTGGGGAGTGCTGTGGAATTGGCAATCAAAACAGCCCTCTCGGCAACATAACATGGAGCAGAGGCCAAACCCAGGATATCTCTAAACTAGCCTCCTTCCCTGTAAGTTGAAGATTTAATTCCAAGTTCTTTTTTGATCTGACCGTCAAAAATATCATCAAATATCAGCAACCAGGACTGAATAACTGTGCAAATGTTGGTTACTATACTTCAACACTTTCATCCATGCATGTCCATTATGTTTACTTTTGGCTGTTTATCAGTTGAATATATATAAGAAACAGCCTTTCACAAACAGAAAGATCAGTGTCTAAGACCAAGCAGACAAAGATGGAGCTACGTTGGGTTTGCTGAGAGCAGGGCTGGGCTGGCTGGTAAAGCCCAGAGCTCTCCTCCCTGTCTCTGCCTACTGCCTGGGCCCTGACCGCCAGGTGAGGTTCCACACCCGAGCTGTGCTGTCCAAAGAGGAAGAGCCTCAAAAGTACCCAAGGGCCCTATTTTGGCCACTGACCCCGAGCAGTTCTGTACCTGTCACTTTCCCCTCCACACTCCATGGGATTTTCCTGTCTGTCCCTTGCCCCTCTGCTTCCAGCCTAGCCAAGCATTTTTTATTTCTTTTTATTTATTTAAGTAAGCCCTACACCCAATGTAGGGCTTGAACTCAGGACCCTGAGATCAAGAGTTCCCTGCTCTGCTGGCTAAGCCAGCCAAGCACACCAGCGAGGCATCTTTTTAACCTCTTTCTAGGCTAATGTGTCCTTTCAAACTGCCCTCCATGTCCTCCAACACCTGCACATTTATGAAGGAGAAGCAGAGTGAGGCACAAGACAGGTGTGGGGTGCAGGCAGGACCCTAATTCCCAGGACTGGGGATGTGGCAGGAGTGAAAAAGAAGCCTCCTTCCCAGGAAGCAGAGCTAGAAGTTACTCCTAAGCCCCAGTCCCAACCTGTCCCCCACTGCAGTGACTCCCTATGTGTAGATTCACTGGAAGGGAGACACTGGGTCGCACCTGTTATTTAATACCCAGCACTCCAAGGGGACAGCTCTACTGTTAATGTGACCAGGTAGAAGTCGGCCGTTCCCACTCCTTTCTCAGCTGTTGTTCAGCTGAAAGCATGAGGTGACCAAGGTCTCTCCTTTCTGTAGCAGTGATAGCAGCGGCCAACCTGCCCCCTACATCAGAAGCTTAAGAAGCAAAAACAGATTTAAGGAGCAAGCTCTCCTTACTTGGCAGTAGCATGGAGTCCCCTTAGGATCTGGCAACTCCTGAGGAACTATATAATATGCTGTAGTGCAGTTGGTCTTAAAATGCTTAAGGAAAAAAAAAAATGAAATCAGTTGGCTGACAAAACCATGAAATGTTTGGAGGTAGACCAGCTTCAGTTCGCTTGATCCAGGTCTGACGTACTTCCCCAGGCCTGACTTCTGTCTGCACCTGTGGGCTCCGAGAATGCTGGGAGCAGAAAGGAAGTGGAGGTGACCCCCTGGGAAGTAAGATGACTGCCACCACTGTACCTCCATCCTCTGTTCCAGCTCGCACGGCAGGAATGGGTGTGGAGATGGGATAGTTAAAAAGGATCAGCCCCTGACCAGGCTGACTTGGGTCACATGCCCCAACTTGAACAAATCACAAAGCCAGAGACTAAGATGGTTGGTGGGCTTAAGGCCTGCTCACATGTCACTCCCCTGGAGCAGAGGATGGGTCAGCTCACTCTCCTCTTCCCAGCAACTATTTTAAATCTCCCTGGTCCCTTCAGATCTTCAGACGCTGTCCTCCCCAGCCAAGACTTTACCTCCGGTTTCACAGAGCAATTAAAAGCCATCACATGGGCGTGAAGGTGCCTGAGTGGCTCAGTTGGTTAAGCATCTGACTCTTGATTTCCGCTCAGGTCATGATCTCATGGTTTATGGGTTCAAGCCCCACATGGGGTTCTGTGCTGACAGCTTGGAGGCTGCTTGGGATTCTCTCTCTCTCTTCTCTCTCTGCCCCTCCCCTGTTCATGCTCTCTCTCAAAATAAATAAATAAATAAACATTTTAAAAAGTTAAAAAAAGTCATCACATGGGATCCCCCCTTTATTTCTTGACCCCAGCTCGTCGACATTAGATATTCAGCTGCTTCTCAGTCCTTTCCAACAAAATGGAAAAGGTGCCCCATTTCTTCCCTGGGTCAGTCCCAATGCTCGAAATCCCATTTGCTCCTAGCTTTTCAGGGATGCTGAACTATTATTTATCTGCTTTCTCTCTACATACTCATATATCCTACCCACCTAGCCTTCTAATCTTGTAACCAACCATTATTATTGAGTTTATACGTGCTAGGACACAAAATCCACCATAAACTAACATTAACATCTATCCAGTTGGTTGAGCCAGAAATCTGGGAGCTATTCTTTGTCACCCTGCAAATCACTTAATTACCAAGTCCTATTAACTTGAATATCTCTAAGTCGGTCCACTCCTACCCACCATAGTCCAAATCACCTATCATGTTCTTCTCTTTCACTTGGTCATGTGACCCTCAGGCAAAAGATTCCATGCAGGTTTTGACATCCTCATTCAAAATTGACAAAACTGGATTAGATGCCCATTTCAAGCTTTTGTAAAATTTTATGGATTAAATCTGGGTCCATACATTGCAACCAGAGATATAATTTAACATTTTTAACATTATAGGCCTTATATCTCGGGCTCAGTACTCCCTGAGTTCCGCTTCCACATCATTCCGATACTCCCAGCAACACCTTTTAAAGACTAATCTTATGAGCAGTAAAATAACAAGAAGGATTCAAAGGCCGGAAACTGTAAGTAATGATAAATTTGATTATATATGTGAAACAATGATAATGTAAATGATATCATATTTATCATATGATGAAACAATGATAATGAAATTATGGCTTTAGGTTAGGTTTTGTCAAACTTAAAAAATTATATATCAAGACACCTGGGTGGCCCAGTCTGTTAAGCGTCCAACTTCAGCTCAGGTCATGATCTTACGGTTTGTGGGTTTGAGCCCTGCATTGTGTTCTGTGCTGACAGCTCAGAGCCTGGAGCCTGTTTCGGGTTCTGCGTTTCCCACCCTCTCTCTCTGACCCTCCCCTGCTCATGCTCTGTCTCTCTGTCTCTCTCAAAAATAAATAAACCTTAAAAACATATATCAGGCTCATATCTAGATACTTGGGTTAGATAATAAAATTCTGGATTTCTCATAAAGGGGCTTTGTCCATGGAATTTCGCCAAATCGATGTGTTTGTGGGAAGAAGGATAGTCCAGGGTTTCCTACGTTGCCATCTTGCTGATGCTACTCCTCAATAATAGAATTCTGATGTTAAAACAGTTCAGCCCAAAAGCACTTACTCAACTACATTTATTTATTTATTTATTTATTTATTTATTTAAAAATCTATTTTATTGTCAAGTTAGCTAACATATAGTGTATACAGTGTGCTCTTGGCTTCGGGCATATATTCCTATGATTCATTGCTTACATGCAACACCCAGTCAACAAGTGACTCTTGATTTTGGCTCAGCTGTGAGCCCAGAACTGTGAGACTGAACCTGAGCAAAAATCAAGAGTCAGATACTCAACTGACTGAGCCACCCAAGTGCCCCATTTCTCACATGTCTTTAAAATGACTTCTGAAACTTTCTGCTGTGCCCAGGAACTCAAATAAGAGATCTGATGCTGCTAGTTTAAAAAAGTGTTTATTTAAATAAATGAATGTGGAAGTCATTATCAACACTTTGCTATGTTCTGTCTCTGAATTTCTTCTTTTTCTTCAATCATCTACAATAATTAACCAGCAGTTCTCACAGTTTGTGGGTTCACGCTCTGCATCAGGCTCCGTGCTATTGGTATGGAGCCTGCTTGGGAGTCTCTCTCTGCCCCTTCCCCACTTGGTCTCTGTATCTCAAAAATAAATAAATAGGCTTAAACAAACAACAACAACGTGAGAAATCTACCCTCCAAAGAAATTCTTGGCATACAGATTAGGTCCAGGTATAGCATGTATATGAAGATTTGTTTTTAGCTTTTCAGCTTTTAGTTTATGTAAAACAACATTTACACCCTCTTCCACTGCCTTCTCTGCACTACTTTAGTAAGTATTACATCTTTGCCCAATTGTTTTTCAGAATCCCTTCCAGGCATTTCTATGTCAACACAACACATTTAAAATTATTCCCTCTTGCTTTGAGAAAAATGAAAATGAAAATGAAAAGATTTAATCATTCTGTCAGGGAAATATGCCATTTTAAGGTCTCTTTTGAGGGTGTAATTCTGTAGTTGATAGTCTGGTTGTTGGACCAAAAATTTGCTACAGTATTTCTAAACATGCAGTTAAAAAGAGTCATACACAGAGAAGAAACAGATTAGGAACGTGCCTTTGAGATGCTTGACCAAATCGTGCCACATTATTAATGCCCCCCTTTGGCTTGACTTACCAATCTCTGTGCGGTCATCTTTCACCAAAACGTAAGATTCTAGTATATGTCTATTTGTTTCTGCAAAAGCCTTTTCCAAAAGGAAGCAATATTCAGTTGGTGTGTATGGAACAAAAAAAGCTTTTAAGACTCCCCCCATCTCCATTTCACTCCCAAAAGCAAATGTTGCTGTTTGTGGGGGAGTTTGGTAATCACAACGCATGATCCAGAAGGCTGCTTAAGTAGCTAAATGCATCAGAGGAGATTCACTGTATTTGAAAGATTCAGAAGTGTGATGGTCTAAATAAACCCTAATAGATAAGGGAGTATTTTGTGGGCCCGTTGGCATGTGTATACTATAGAAACCCCAAGCAATAAGTGTAAGGTCCAGGAAAGGCACAAAAGAATCGGAGCCTCTTCAAATCTCTCTAAGCTCTGACTTCTTAAGACAAATCAGATAAATGCATATTGAAGAAGAATTTATACATGGCTGGAATGTAAGACCAATGATTTTCTTAATGAAACAAAGCAAAACACTGGATTAACATAAATGATAAAATATTAAGGAATTTTTAGATTATTCCACATATGGGATATCTTTTTTTCCTTAGCTGAAAAAGGCTTTCCTTTGATAGGCTAATTCTTGACCTATTCACTTTATGACAAGTGTCAAATACAAAAAGAAGGCACACTAAATGGCCTAACCTGGACTGAACAAATGATCTCGGTCTTAGAAGTAACAGTGACATTTAATGATATCTCCAATATCTATTTAAACTTTATATTCCAGGTACCTATTAAACACAAAAAAAGGATTGACAATGTCGTTCTACCCAATGTGGAAGAAAATGTTCACCTTTCAGCTTTTCAAGTTCACACAGCTCCATCCATAATCCCATGAGGACCTGACTGGTAATCTATATATACCCTCCAAGTTTTCTTTCTTTGAGCATCTGAATGAATAAACATAATTCGAACCTCCATTAAACCTTTATCTAATTTTGATGATCAGTATCAGCAGATAGTATGGAATGACTGAGATGGTAACATCCCAAAAGTCCCAGGTGGCTTTACGTTCTGAGACCTAAGAGTTGATTTGCATTTCTACAACCTGGGGCTTGCCTTCACTCAACCTGCAGCCTCTCATTATGGGTTCTAGATTACTGATGGTGTGTTAGCCAGGAGAGATGGCATTGCTGCTAAGCGGTATATATTAACAGTGAAAAACCAGAACAGAGATAAATCTAAACAAACTTCAAAGCACTTATTTCTATTTGTTTCATTTAAGAACATTGTCCTCTCTTAACAGTTTTTTTTATTCTTCCTACAAATACTAAAACCCTCTTTAGACTTTTTTAAATCCTAATTAAAGTCTTTTGCTCAGACAAGAAAATGTATCTTAGGTGAAGGAATAAATAGGTAGATGAATGAACAGAATAGGCCAGAGAAACATTTACATACATAAATTTATATATGATATATGTAGCTTTTCAAATTAAGGAGAAGGTTGAGTCTATTCAAAGTAGGTTAAATTATCACCTTACACCACACATAGTGAATTCTGAATGGGTTCAAGATATATATGCACACATGCACACACACACACACGCACACAGACACACATACAAACATATTTCTGAAATAGAACATGAAAAAAAAAAGCCAGAAGGAAGATTGGTGACTTTGATATCAAAGCTAAAAATTCAGCATGACAGGGGCACCTGGGCAGCTCAGTCGGTTAAGTGTCCGACCTCAGCTCAGATCATGATCTCACAGTTGGTGAGTTCGAGCCACATGTCGGGCTCTGTGCTGATAGCTCAGAGGCTGGAGTCTCCTTCAGATTCTGTGTCTCCCTTTCTCTGCCCCTCCCCCACTCCCACTCTGTCTCGCTCTCTCGAAAATAAATTTTTTAAATGTTAAAAAAAAATTCCGCATGACAAGGTATGGTGCCAGTTATCAGCTTATGAGCTCTTAACTCTAAATTCATCCTGTCTGCTGTGATGGATGGACCATGAAAATATTTCCTCTTCACCAACTACAAGATATTAAGCTTTGTCAATAGAGAGTACTGGAGGGACTCTGGAGGAGGAAGGGTTTCTTTTCTAGCTTCTGGGGTGCCTCTCTAGGTAGGCTCCTGCTGCGGGTGTGGCTTCTGCAGCATCAGGTTTCTGTAGCGCATGTGGCTTCACGGCCTGCCTGGTGCCCTTCCTGAAGGGCTTTCTCCTGCGCCTCCTTTGTGAGGGCTGCTTCACAGCCTCAGTGAACTTCTCCGCCAGCCAGTGAGCCATCTACTGAGGTCATACCCTCTCCAGTGGATGTCAGCCCTGGAGGGTGACGGCTGCTCACTATATCTGCTATCCCTATATTCTTCAGAGCTCTCTTTATTGCTGATCAGCCATTCTTCCCATTACTTCAATCCCTTGTTACAGTTAATAATTCCTTATATTAAACTTTCTCCCAGTTTGATTACTGGGTGTTTCTGTCTCCTAATTGGCCCATGAATTATATAGAACTGATACAAGCAGTGGAGGGATGCTGGGGGCAGACTCACAAAGGTGGGATTTGGGGGGGTTGTTTGGTTGCACTCTCGGGCTTGAGCACAGGGCTGAGCTCCTTGACGATAGGAAATGGAATGCTAGTAATCGTTTGTGTGCAGGGACATGACAATTAACCAAGCTGTTATCCATGGTAGGTTGTGGTGAAGTACCTACTGAAGTGTGTGCCTTGGGAGCCCAAATTGCTACTACACTGACTCTCATGGCAGTAATGATGACCATAAATACCGGGGTGTGGGATGGTCTCTTTTGGATGCACTTCACCACTTAAGAAGAAAATGACAAGCACTGGTCCTTTAATTCTCAGCTCAAATCATAGTCTGAAAACCAGAGAGCTTCCGCAGTAGCCTTTTAAAAAATCTATTTCTTGTAGTCACAGGGCTAACAGCGCTAATAATGAAGCACACGTCTTAATTGTGCAGAATGCTAAATTACAATGGCAGTTGAATTCACAATCTTGTCATTTCTCACTGCTGTTGAGATGGGCTCTTTCATTTCAGTGGTCATGATGCAATCCTAGAATAGCAGCAGGCAATTGCCAAGGACAAGGTGTGTATGTCTATTATAAAGGGCAGCAGGGACAGCTCAGTAGTCAGATTACATACCTGGCACAGAGGGATCTTTGCTGGTCAATGTGTTCCCCTGAATGAAAACATACGGGCAGCCAACTAGAAATACTAATCGATCTATATAAGAAGAGAAACTCTAGTCAAAGCCTGGCCTGCGTCGGCACAGTGGAGAGTCATAGTTTCTCACCCAGATTCCATACCTCAGTCAGTTCACAGACTAAGCAGGACCCCTCGCCTGCAGGGGAGGCTGGATCCTCTTGAGGAAGGACCCTGCACCACATTGTAAATCTTCCAAACATTTTCCTAAGGGATCTTCTATCATTTGCTAGAGTTGTTCATCAGAAAGAAAGAAATATTCAGACCATTGGTGAAGAAGAGGCACTACTCTAATTCTAATTCCTGGGAACCCAAAACACTCTGTGGCTCACCAGTCAAAATGAAGGCTTACAGTGAGGTAATAGGAGTTAGGTTCAAATTACAGTGAACTCAATTGGTCTATGGACCCACCAGGGGTGGTTCCTGAATGTGTAATTGGAATAGACATAATTAACAACTGAAAGTTTCTCTAACCCATGAGTTGAAGTCTCATTATTGTAGGAAGGGATAATTGGAAGCCCCTGAACTTCCCCTATTAAAGTAAACTTAGAAACAACATTACATCCCGGGGGAAACTGCAGAGATTAATGCCACCATCAAAACTTGAAGGAAGCAAGGGTGATAATACCTATCACATCACCACTTAACTCACCACTTTGGCCTATGCAGAAAATAGGTAGATCTTGGAAAATGACTAGGGACTATCAGATTCACACCTTAATCAGATAGTGATCCCAGATGCAGCTGCTATCTCAGATGTAGTATCTTACTGGGGTAAATAATAAATATCCTCCTGGCATTTGTCATGCAATTATTGACCTAATTTGTTATGCCTTTCGCTCCATAACAAATTGTAAGGACCATGAGGAGCAGTTAGCTTTTACCTGGTAGAACAGCAGTATTCTGTCACAGTCTTGGCTTAGGGCTTTGTCAATTCCATTCTCTGCCATGATATAGTCTGTAGACACCTTGATCATCATGATAGTCTACAAAAATCACATTGGTCCACTATGTTGATCATATTATGCTGACTGGATACAATGAATAGGAGGTAGTAAGTACTTAGGTGCCTTAGTAAGACATACAAGAACTAGAAGGTAAAGGACAGAATTCCACAAAAATTTAAGGCTATTAACCCCAATGAAGCTTCTTGGTGGGGGGAGGGGAACGTTTTGGAGCATGTTAAATATCCCCCTCCAAGAAGACATGTTGCTTCGTCTCACACTATGTACCATGAAAAACAAAAGCATGATGCACAGTAGGCCTTTTTGGATTTTGAAATTAATATGTACCATATTTGTTTGCCATTTCAACGCACCAATAAAATTATGTATAAGATTACCAACTTTAAGTAGGGACCAGAGCAAGAGAAGGCTCTGTCATGAATTTGAGTTACATTATGAGCTGTGCTGCCATATAGGTCCTAAGATCCAGCAAAGCCAATGAGACTAAAAGTATCCTGGCATGTATGGAGCCTTTATCAAACAGAATCACAGGGCAGAACCCTAAGGTTTTGAAGCAAATCTATGCCCTCTTCTGAGGATAACTATTCTCCTTTTGTGTCTTGGTTGAGACTTACTACCTAACCATGGGATAGTAGGTGAGCATGTAGCCTGAGCTTCACATCATGATTTGGATGTTGGAGTATCCACCTCGTCATAAACTTGAGCATGCACAGCAGCAATCTATCAATAGAAATAGTATACAATTGACCTAACTTCTTGAGGTCTGAAAGGTACAGCTAGACCATGAACATGTGGCTCATATTCTTTCAACACCAACCTCTGTTGCACCCTTTTCCTCAGTCAATACCTCTGGCCTGGGGTGTTTCTAACAACTAGCTGGCCAATAACAAATTAAGCCAGGTTTATAGACATATAGACAGGTCTGTATGGACATATTGGTTCCACCAGAAGAACTGAGGTTTTCAGCAAAGGCAAAATAAAAAGTAGTGGGAGGTCATAACTTACAGAAACAAGGGCTTTAAGGTTTGAATCCACCTGTTGCCTGATCCACCATTACAATGAAAACAGAGCTGAACCATGAGTGAATACTTCTTTGCTAGGTAGTATGTGTTGTCAGTAGATGGTACTGGAGGGATTTCTTTTGGTTCTGGACAAAACTCTAGCAGTGCACACATCTTAGCAGTGGAGTATCACTGGGGTGGTACCTCCTGTGCTGGGCTTACCCTGCATGCCGTTGGATGACTTCACAAATTACCACAGGGATAACACCTCTTCAGGCATAGCTGCCTGGCAGTGGGTTTGCAGGTACCACAAATTTCATCCAGAGAGCCAAGGTTGTATCCTGAAATTATTTCTGGAAGTCAGCTTGAGGAAGCTGGAATTCAGCTTCAGATGGTGGCCACCTCTTATACTTCCTATGCCAGTATTGTTTAGAATTTTTTACTGCTTTGCAAATTTTTCTTAAAGTGTTACAGATAATATGCCCCATCACTCCAATCCACTCTAATAGTTAATATTTTATGCCAAACTTTCTCTGTTCATATTATGTGGCTTGTCTCCTGATTGTACTCTGGTGATACAGACACCATAATCAGAGAGAAGGACTTGAAGAAATATTGACTGATGAAAATCCAGACCACAGATTAACACCCAGCATATTTTAAAATAAAAAACTCTACAAGTTTAAGACAATAGAAAAAACACAATTCACAGAGGAAGTACAAATTAAGGACAGTAAGCAAGTAAATCATTTCATTCACCAGAGTATTAAAATTTAACTTTGCCAGTGTCAGATGGAAAAGATAGAAAACACTCTGCTACTCTCTCGCTTGTAGGAACTGGAAGGTGATCTCAGTCTGTTAAAATTTTCAAAGTGTAAGACCTATGATGCAGATTTCCACTTCTCTGCATTTACTCTAGAGATACGCACACATAAACAAGGGGGAAGGTGCTAAAATACTCTCTGCAGAAGTGTCAGTAAAAGCTAAAAATTGCAAACCTACTATCCTTCAATAGACGCTTATGATACTCATACTACATATGCCAACCGATAATTTAAGAATTTGGTGGAGCTACATACACTAACTTGTAAAGATCTGCAAGTAGTGAGCAAAAGGAAGTTGCAGGAGGTTAAAATAAAAATCCACATTATGTATTTTCTAAGGTACATATATAGTACATTAAAAATGCTGGGGGAGGGGGGAGTTTCACACCAGACCAGTTCCAGTAATTACCTCTGCAGAGTAGATGGGGGGCAAGAAATGGAAGGGATTGGGGAATGGTCAAAGTCGAAATACTTAATGCTGAATAGTTCAAGACTTTAAAATCCTCTTGAAAACAGAATAAAATAAAATCCTCATCTTGAATATTTTCTTCTGGCCAAAATGAAGTAAGAAACTGTACTTACCCTCACACTGAAAAACTGGACAACACACACACAACGGTGGCTTTCAATACACTGGACTTTGAGCAAAGGACAGTGATTCTTGAAAGGGAACAATCAACCCAGCTTACTGCCTTGAATTTTTAAGCAATGTAGGGAGAGGACACTCAGACAGAGCCCAGTGGACTTCTTGAGTTGAGGAGATGGAGTTAAAGTCAAGGGAGCTGAAGGCAGCTGGAGTTCCCAGAGCAAAGGACCAGGGTGGAAAGCCACAGAAGAGGAACTCCGTAGATCTGCAAAGTAGTCTCAGCAAAATATTGGTCAGCACCTGCACAAGCTAACTACCCAAGGCTGGGAGATCATTCCAGGAAAAAGTACGTGGGAGCCCACCCAAGGCTAGGAATGGAGCCTGTTCCCGCTAGCCCGGACTAGAAAGCACCACAATCCAGGGACACTAGGTATGCAGAAGGGTCTTGCCTCAGAACCGGGGAACAATCAGCCCTAGGATAAATGCTGCTCTGTTCTCACCTAACAAAGCTTAACTGCAAGACCTAAAAGGATCAAACTGTTTTCTGTGTCCCAGAACAAAAACAACCAGCATCCAACAGATTAAAATTTACAACTTGCATCCAAAGAAATAGGAAAAGTATGACCCATAATGAGCAAAAAGACCCAAACTGACCCAGTATTAGAATTAGCACATAGACATTTAAAAAAAACACCACTGTATGATCAAAAATTAAAGACTGAATATGTAGACATGGAAGATAGAAACCACGAAAAATGAACTGCTAAAAATGAAGACAGCTGAAATGCACACTGAATAAGACTAACATTAGATTTAGACTGTAGAATTAGTGAACTTGAAAACAGTAATCTGACACAAAACAGAAAAAGATTAAAAAATTAAACAGTGCATCCATCAGCATGGGGATCAAATTCTGGCAGCCCTCGTGTAATTGGATAATTCCTAACAAAGAAGGGAAAGATGGGGTCCCTGGGTGGCTCAGTTGGTTAAGCACCCCAGCTTCAGCTCAGGTCATGATCTCAGAGTCTGTAAGTTGGAGCCCTGCATTGGGTTCTGTGCTGACAGCTCAGAGCCTGGAGCCTGTTTCAGATTCTGTGTCTCCCTCTCTTTGCCCCTCCCCGACTCACACTCTCTCTCAAAAATAACAATAAAAAAAAAATTTTTTTTAAAAGGGAAGGACAGAAAAAAATACTTCAAGAAATAGTAGTTGAAAAATGTCGAAATCTGATAAGTCATATACCCTATCCAAGACTCAACAAACCGCAAACACAAGAAATGATAGCACAGCACATCATAATCAAATTGCTCAAACCAGGGATAGAGGAAAAAAATCTTAAAAAGCAACAAAGGAAAACAAAGATATGTACAGAGTAACAGAAGATGAAGATGACCCATTTCTCACAGAACAATGCAGTTGAGAAGACAATGGACAAACATCATTAAAGTGCTGTAAACACTAAAGCACCACAAATTTCTAAAGCTCTGTCCTCCACCGGTGAATGTGTATCTTAGCTACTGTCTGCTGGTATAACAATATATTGAGTACACAACCCATATTCAAACAGACTGATAAGGTAAATTCACTACCAGTAAACTCCATAATCAAAATGCAAAATAAACACTTAATAAGAAATTGAACAGATTGATTCAATAAACATGTAGATTTATTTTGAATCAGTTTGGTACATGATACAGGTTGGTTTTACAGTTTTTAATGAACTGAAATAGAAATTTCTAAATACAGCAGTGTCTGCCTGTGCAACAAATATCTGTAAGGTACAGTAAGGTGTTTTGATAGAACTACATCCACATGAACAAATCAGAAGAAAATCTGAAAAGGTTTCTATATACCTTCTGGATTTAAAAAAAACAACAAAATTTTAATGGCTCAAGATCGTAAATTGCTCAAGAAAGGGGGGGAAAAGGCTGAGTTCTGTTGTAAGAGCTCTTCTTGCAAAATCTAACTGGTTTCATACTATGGTTTTGTCATTAGAGCAATAGTCAAAATTACAGAAGATGAGAAGGAGCCATTCAGCTACATTTTCACAAAAACTGCTGTATGGACATTAATGTGTAATAAGGTATTCATATCTACGTAAATGATAATTATACCACTGTAGCTAAAATTTGCCACTTTGGGAGGAATGGAAATTCTGTACAGTTTCAGATGAATCTTGGATCTTCTAGCACTCACTAAAAACTAACAGCCATGGCACCATAATAAAAGTCTTTGTGAGGTTCCTAGAATTACTAATGAATATTACTAATGAAAACACAAAAATGTGAGGTAAACCTACCTTTTCCCAAAAACCTTTGAAGCCAGAGATTTTAAACAATTAAGGCACTTGAAAAGATTAGGTGTATGTACAAATGTGCAAGTAAAACAAACTTTAGCTGTACCAGCAAGTAACAAAGAAACAGTAAATCTTCACTTTAAGATCCTTGAATATAATCTAAATGTAAGAATTTTGGCTAATTAAATGGACCAAAGCAACTTGTCATTTCCTACTACAAAATACTGAAAACCAAGTGCTAAATTCAGCCCCTACAGGCTAAAGAAACTAAAAACCTTTAATAACCTAGAAAAGCAAAAGCTTTTTTAAAACTAATGTAAACCTCTGAACTAATCCAATATGTCAAAGGCAGAGAAGTATCCCTCTAAAACTGAAAAAAACTAGTGCTGCCTAAGAAAACTAAAAAAAAAAATTAAAGTATGCATGCTACTTATGCTATGGGAACAGAAACTAAGAAGAAAGGATGGGAGAGGAGAAAGCAGGAGTGAAAGAGAAAGAAAGAAAGAGGAGGCACAGTATGTCTGTCCAGGGCATTCATCATTAAAAATCTACAGTAATCCAGTCAGCTAAAACTCCTTAGATTTTCTAAAATCACACTGGTCACATTTCTGGTCTCAAAACTTAAAATGATTGTCTCATTAAAGAGCTAGTAAATGACTCTAAACCAACTTTCTTCCTTCTTGCCTCAGAAAAAAAGTCACTTTTCAAGAAAGCTTGGTGAAAATCCTTCCATGGCACAACAGTGTTGAAGCACAAAGGAAAATAGAATTAAACCAATTTTAGATTTATACTTTTTAACAGCCTAAGAAAAATGTTGGGAGGTTCAATATGTGAAGGCTTTCAGCTTTGTGGAATATCTAATTTTTGCTTCACTTGCTCGGGTCTGAAGTAAAATAGGATTTAGTTAAATACTAACAGTATGGTATCTACACGCAGGTTTACTACAGCTTGTCAACAGGTCATCAGGCCAACCTTCACCTTCCCTAATGTAAAAGAACAAATCACAAACATTTTAAGTTACAGTCTACCTTTCAGTCTGTCTTTTAAGGCACTGTTCTTTATTTTCTCAGTGATATAAGGTGCTTTACAAGGATGAACAATAACCTGCTATTAATGATTTGTATCCTTTCCATTCGTTCCTTTAAATCTGGAATGTAATTCCCTGTGTGGCATCTTATTTCTAATGTAGAAAAAATAACTGCTATTGAGCACAAAATTTTACTCTAAAGATACAGTTTACTCTAAGGATACTAAATTTATAGATTTATTCCACTTTTGAAAGGACAGCCAAAAGTCCGCCCGACTGATGCTCATTTGGCACATTCTTCTCAATTCTGGTCACTAGACTACATCCTGAGTTAGGATGAAAATAATGCAGCTTTCAGGCTTTAAAAGGACTAAATTTAAACTGCCAAAAGAGTCATGAGGTTGTCTGCGCAGGACAATGTTTTCCATCACTTACAGAGTTACATTTGGTATGTCAAGAAGAGAGAACATAATCCCACAGCAGCAGCCATTGAAAATAAAAGAAGACAGCCACAAGGATTCATGCAGAATATTTTAAATATTCCTGTTGAGCAAAATGATTTAAGTGATTTTTCTTCAAGGACGATGCTCCAAAACATCCTATACGCATCCTTTGAAAATTTAAAGATCCTGGAATAGCGTCTTCCACGTGGGACATCTTGAAAGATAATATTTTGGTTTCAGTGAGTTACACACCAGTCCTTGTTAATTTAATGGGTCTGTTTACAGAGTATGGTAGCTTCGTTCTTTCGATTTGCAGAATTTATAGAGAAAGAAAATTACAGCCTGCACACCCAAGACGAGGACAATTCCTCCAATGAAACTGGCTGCATCAAAGGTAGACTTCCGCCCAGGCTGTGAAGTCGGAGTTAAAGTGGTATTAGTTGTACCTGTTAAACAAGAGGGGAAAAAAAACACTTCGTAAGTCTCAGGATCCTCTATCATAATTTCAAGACCCACCGGAGCTACTTTGCCATGTGTTCAATTCTATAAAGCATCGGCTCTTGAGTCAAGTCTTTACAGCCAGAATTTATCCCTAATTGAGGGAGACAATCATTTATCAATCCCATTCACTCCATCCAGCAATTATCAAGTGCTCAATGCTACCATACAAATTCAAATATGAAAATAATAGCAAAAGACTCTACTGGTACATAAATTATGCCCTGGGAACATGTCACTTTAAAAATGTGCAATTTCTTCAGACTACATATATTTTTAGTTAAGTGTTAGAGTAAATATTAATATTTGATATGGTAAATAATATTCAAAATTCATAAACTTTTGAATCTTACTAACTATATAAGGTTAAGTAAACATTTGGTTGCAATTCCTCAAATCACAAAAACCACCTTAAGTATCTGCAATTTATAATTCCAACAAGCAAAAAACCTTACTATTAAATCTTTTTTTAAAATGTTTTATTTATTTCAGAGAGAGAGAGTGAGCAAGAGAGTGAGTGAGAGAGCCCGACGTGTGGCTCGTACCCACGAACCGTGAGATCACGACCTGAGCCAATGTCGGAGGCTTAACCGACTGAGCCACCCAGGTGCTCCTATTAAATCTTGCTCTGCAAATTTTATGAGCATTAGCAAACTATAAGAAAAAAAGCAAAAAAAGTTTGAATTCTTTTTCCAAAGAGTAAAATATTTCAAGAGAAAACAAAATATAAATTTCTTTTCAAAGAGTAAAACGTTTCAAGTAGAGCACCATTGATTTTAATAAAAAGCAGTTTCATATTTAAAATAAATTTTTTTTCCTTAAATAGAATATCAAATAAACACCAGTTATGGTGGCTGTAGAATAAGCTGGCCACTTTAAAGTTAATTACGACTGTTCTGTATTTCTTCCTGTGAAGCCAAAATGGCTTCCTTGAAACCAAGAGAAAGGTAGCTTAAGAATAAGCCAAAAGAATTTAAAAAACCCATAAAAGAACACTATTTTAAATACAGAGAGGAGGATTCATAACCAGCAATGCTCTGTGGCATAACCTGAGTAAGATTTCATTTACAATACATCAAATCAACTAATTAATAAAGTTACTCTTCAGATGCACTTTTAAGAATTATTATCTTCACTCTAATTGCCATGACCCAACATAGCACACAACTAATCAGTATTTAATTTGTAAGTTATAAAAAACTAGATCTCGCCTACAAGGTGTACTAAAAGGGTTTTGGAGAAACACTATCACATTTAACTGTCACATGTCATGCCTACATATTAAAAAACAAGAAAGACTCTCAGCAAATCTACCATTACTGCTCTAACAGCCTACTGTCTCAGTCCTCCAAAATGTACGAGATGAGCTTTACCTCAGAACCATTTATGAATAAAACTGGAAAATGGTGGCAGAAATAGTAAAAGGCAATGTTGCACACACATCCTACCTCACTTAAAAAACACCTCAATTACCTGATGTAGTAGCTGTGGTGGTAGTTGTAGAAGAGGAAAGCAGAGTTGTGGTTTTAGCTGGAATGTAAACAAAACTTTTTAAAAACCTCAATTTCCAAACCTCTGAATATCTAACAATTTGTCTTTTAAAAATAATGCTACCAACTAGACATGGTTTCCATTTTATAAAGAATAAAGCCAAGCTCCAGCTAATGGTTCACTAACTTATCTACATAGCCAGAATACTAGCCTTTAAATGCTTCTGAAAACATCAATCATAAAATTCTATGTTAACATCTATGTACGTGGTTAACTATGAAATCTATGTATACATCTGGATAAATTCACAAAAAAACAACAAAAGGGCAAGAATTACTGTTTAATTGAAGGACTATATAGGTTTTTGTTTTTATAAATAACCTTTTTCTATAATAAGAACTTTAACTTAAAAAGTCATGGTAATAAACAAGTGCAACTCAGTATTTCTCAAGTAGGTATCATGATAGGCTTATCTTCTTCATTTCAAGGGGCTGGTAAACTTTTCTTAAAGGGGCAGACAGTAAATATTTTAGGTTCTGTACACTGTGTCGTGCAAAAGTAGCCAAGGACACCATGCAAATCAATAGGCATGGTTCTGTTCCAAAAAATTTTATTTATAAAAGAGCAGGTCCTCAGGGGCCAAAGACCCAATTTAAATTATAAGAGCCTGGGGTAAACTCTAGTCTACCATACTACATGAATTCCAATAATTTATTTATCTGAAAATACCTGTAAAGAAATGAATGCTTGTGAGAATTAATTTGAATGTAAACACATTTTAGGAACTAAAGGAATGTATTAACAGACCTCTGTTAGCACTAATATTACTAATAGATTCTAATAAAAGATACGTTAAAAATACTAATGGGATATTCTCATACATGTTTTTATCTTTTCTCTCACTATGAGCACTGCTGCACACGTTTTACCTACCCTGCTCTTGGATGGACAATTAGGTCACCTCTCATTTCTCCATACTATAAACATCTTGCAGGGAAACATTTGATCTCATCTCTGATAGGACTGATTATAGAGAATTCCTAGATTAAAGGGTATGATTATTTTCAGACTTTTAATCCTTTAAAAGTTTCTGTTGCTTATAAATCCTGTGTAACACACAAAATAACACTTTACAAATTAAACATATATTCCTTTCAATCTTATGACATGATCACTAAACTTTGTCTGACAATAGATGGTAGAGAAAGTTAAGTTTACAAATTTGCTATCTGATTCTCATGAACAGCCCTCTGAACATGGCACAAACTAATTCTTTTTTGTAAACAGGCAAAAGATTCACACACTTTTACTTTTTTTGATTGATGTAGGGAATATACCTCTAATGACCTACAGTTCATTAAAAAAAATAATTCAGCAGATATAAAAGTCGCTACTGGTGATGAAAAATTTAGAATACAGTAAATTAAGTAATCTCATCATTCAGAGTAATATGTTGCTTCCAGCCAGCCACTTCTCTTAGGCCATGTATGTAACAAAAAAATAAAAAATGTGCTAGAACTTAAGTAGTATGTCTTCCACTTAATATATTGTGAATACTCCCACCAAATTCGACAAAATTTAGTCATTCTGTTGTGAGATACTATTCATAAACATTCATATTTATTATATTTTTATGTCCTGGCAGAAGACTATAATTAACCCCACTGAACACCTTTCTACATAAATCAGATTGCCTTTGAATCATTTCTTTAATAATCACTTAATTTCTCACTTGCTCTCTTTCCACAGTAGGTATGAAGAGACCATGGAAAGGTCTGTTTTCCAGCCACTAACTGCCATTCGATTGGTGCAGGTTCTGTAAGCAAGCCTGGCTTCTTTCCACTTTACAGAACCCAAAGAGAGAAAACAAGGAGGACTCCACGGTAGTTCGCTGGAGAACCCAGTGCAGAGCAAACATGAAAACTACATCAAGATCCATGGAGAAGAAATTAAAAGTGAACCCACAATGGTTTTATAGAAACTGTTTCCCCCCTCCAGCTTCTGGTTCACATCCCACCTTTGAGAAACTAATTTGCCCTCAACATCTCTGCTTTCATCAATCTTTAATATCCGCCTAGTCCGTGACTTCTAATGGGTGCTACTACTGTGTGCTCTCTGAAAGGCCAGCGAAATCTGCAGATGTCTAGGGCATGAGTATTTCCACTGTAATTCAACTACCAACATGGTATCGCTAAACGTGTAGCTGGGGAAGAGGCTATGCACAGATGGCCGGCAAAACCTGGTAACAAGCCAGCTTACCGAAGTCTTTCAAAATGAGTTCTGGTCCTTGTTATATTGGGCCACTTTTTCCTCTGAAAAACTATACCTAAAACATAGTTTCTTGAACACACTTCTCTGCCAGTCTCTACTCAGTTTTCTCCCCAGTCCTCTTTTTCTCCTCAACTCTTACACATTACTGTTCTGTAGAGTTTCGTTCTGAAGCCCTAGTCTCGACAAGCTGCTCCTGTGGACACTACTGCTGCCTACTGATCAACTTAACCTGTACTGCTGGTGAAGAGCTGCGGCCATCACCTCCATCAAGTTCTATCCCTTCTACTTCCTAAGTCTATTTGCATACATCTGCAACTCTTCCCCTAGGAGTTCCCCAGAATTCCCTAATCTCCATGTGTTCTCTTGTCTCCTACCAATCTGGCTCTTGACTGCTGACTGTCCAGCTCAACTGTTCCTCACTGTGTACTCCAAATGCAACTGCCTCGTCTCATTACACTCTTTCACATCTCCTTCACTACGTATGCCATGTTATTCCACATACACACCTTCCTACGAGCCTCTCACCACACAGGGCTTACTTACCTTTTTCACAGTTTCTACGACAGATAGAATGCTGTCTTAACTTCTGTCTCCAATCCCTATCATCTAGACTAGTACTTTGCTGGAGTAGACTTTTTTTTAAATGATTTACTCCTTCTATCACTTTGGTCAAGATTTTTAAAAGGAGAAATTATTTAACTCTGTTGAAGGTGTAGTGAAAAACTTTCCAGTTGTTTAGGCTGAAAAGCCTGTCTTTCTGGAAAGCAATCAGTATTTAAAGCCTTAAAATAATTCTATCCTCTGATCTAGGAATGCTGTTTGAATCAATCCTATCAGAGATAACAGCAAATACTTCCCTGTCAGACATCCACTGCATGGAGAACATGGAGAACAACAGATGACCTAACTATCCAGCCAAGTGCAGGATGGTTAAAGCGCATACGACAATGTTTAAGAGGAAAACCAAATTCAAACATGTATAAACATATTATCCAATTTCACAGTAAGTGTATTTATTTAGACATACACACAGAAGAGCCTGGAGTAACTTTTATCACTGAAAAACTTTTGGTGTACCTCTGGATGATGGAAATTATAGGGAATTTTAATTTCCTTGAGGCTTCTGTATTTTCCAAGATTTCCACAAAAAGCAGTTTGTGAACTCAATGTCCAAAGATACAGCAAATCCCCCCATGTTCAATGAATATGAAACACTGGAGTTAACGTGTCACTGTCACAGACAATTCATACGTAATGTAATTATGGTCCGAGACTAAATATATCTACTAATTTTTTAAATTATACTAACAACTTTTAAGTACTTAATTACTAAAAAGTTGTCCACTAGAAGGCCTTACAAGTCCTGAAGAAGAGGAAAGAGTCAATTTTCTTGTATTACCTGTAGAATTGGTTGGCATCGGAGTCGGCTCAGGTTCTATTTAAAACAAACAAACATTAAGTCCAAGCAATCTCAAATATCACAATCTATTACACTATTTTCCAAACTGTAGTCATTTGAATACCATTTTTATAATTTTTGCATTTCAGTACCACCTTGTGGAGGAGACTGACAGCTGCTCAATATTCATCTCCCCTTCTTTAGAAATAGAAGCACCAATCGAAGGTTGACACTTTCCTCCCCTGAGGAAAGACACATTTTTTAGCCTCCCCTGCAACTAGATAGCTAAGTGTAACTTCTAGAAAGCTTCTGTAAGGTAGATGTGGGCCTCTCTCTTTCTTCTTCCTGCTGGCATACTGGTGGCTGGAAAATGAGCACTCACCTTGGAGAGTAAGGTCAAAGATATTCTTGAGGAATGACAATAAACAGCCTGAGTTCCTAACGGCTGTAGAGCTGCTACCCTAGCCCCCTAGATGCACCTGAGCCCAGACTTCCTTTACATACAAGTGAAGTCAGTCTGTCTGCTGCTTAAACCACTCTAATTTGGGGTTTCATACCTTTTATAGCCCGAACTAACTCTGATACATCATCAATAAGTAGAATTACTTATTCAATTTTTCTCTAAACTATTATCTTTTAAATGTTTTACTTGGGGCACCTGGGTGGCTCAGTCAGTTAAGCATCTGACTCTTGATCTCAGCTGAGGTCATGATCTCACAGTTGGTGGGACTAAGCCCCTTGTCGGCTCAGTGATAACAGCTCAGAGCCTGCTTGGTCTTCTCTCTCTGTTCTCCACCCCCCCCCCAACCCCCGACTCCC
>NW_027532594.1:5468951-5550884 GCF_008692635.1 Crocuta crocuta
GACTCCCCACCACCCCTCCCACCTGCATGCACTCACTCTCTCAAAATAAACAAGCATTAAAAAAATGTTTCACTTAATCTTGTTTCTAGGAAGTATTACCATGAAGTCACAGGTCTGACACAGTTATTAGTGTTTTCTAACACATATCAAAAGAGATACTAAAGATGTTTGCTCTTTCACCACCTAAACTATACCATATTCACTGTACATAAGGGATAATGGGCCTCACACTAATGAAATTCTCAGTCACAAAGGTCAAGTTCGAATGGGAAAATGCCTACTAAAAGTACATTGTTACAGGTAGTCATTCAAGGTTACTGACACATTCCAGAAACCTCTTTTGCCCTATTTAATTATTATCTATGCACCAAATTACAAACTGACTTCCCTATCCATTTGTAATCTTGTTAGAAAAAATCAGTTGTTTCATCTAGGAATTTAAACTATTTCCTGAGCAAAGAGGTAAGGTTAAAGAGTAATCAATTTCCTCAAATTAAAGCACAAAAATGAGAAAATGAGGGGTGGTCTAGGTAGCTCAGTAGGTTAAGCCTCTGACTCTTGGTTTCAGCTCAGGTCATGTTCTCACAGTTTGGGAGTTCAAGCTCTGTGTCCGGCTCTACACTGACAACATGGAGCCTGCTTAGGATTCTCTTTCTCCCTCTCTCTCTACCCCTACACTGCTTGGGCTCTCTCTAAATAAATAAACTTAAAAAAATGAGAAAACAGAGGAACACAGAAAAAAATTCAGCCATTAACACAAACTATGCTAGAGAATGTGACAATCACCAGCACCATAACCAAGGAAAGTACCAGAACAAGGCTATCTTGGCATATAAAATGCAAATAAAGAGAAGATCTAAACTGCAGTTTCCAGAACAGTTAAAAAAAAAAAAAAGAGAAAGAAAGAAAAAAGTAGAGGAGGCATCTATGTCTATAGCATTCCACAGTACAGCCAAATCACTAAGCTAAGCTTCAAAACACTGTCCTTTTTATATCACTATGAATATGTTATTTACATCCAAATTTGTAACAAGAATATGTTATTTATACCTAAATTTGTAACAAGATTCGAATTATAGAAATGGCAAACTGGATACTGAAATAAGGCTTCCAGAGGCAAAGATCTTCCTCACCTCTCTGGCCACTTTCCCCGGTGGCCAATTGAATACTTACCAGAACAGAATTTCGTGCCATTCACCACCTGGCAATCACTAACTGTTGAATTCTGGGAACAGTAGCTTTTGTCTGTTATGGAGAAGGAAAGACACAGAGCACCAATCACTTGCTTATATTATCTGTGACTTTGTTACTAAGCTCCAGAATTGCTTCCAAAAATCAAACGCAGGCATAAATACTTAAGTCCACACACTGACAAAATAACTTACTTTCTTTTCCCCACTGTTTGGGAAGTATTACATCGGATCCCTCCAAATATTCTTCTAAACTCCTCATAAACATACTGAACAGATAAATCAGAAAACATTTAGATCACAGAACTGTGGCATGACTACTATGCAGGGAAGGTTGCTAGAATCCACAAAGAGGGCTGGGTCAGTAGGGAGAAATGGTCAAGATCTTTAATAAAGGCTTAGTCACCACAGGAGATGCCCGGCTAGCAGCAGTAGGACCTCTGTTCCAGATCTCTGCTTTGGTCGGCTACACTTTCTAAAACTGCTTTCCTAGATGCTCTGACTTGTAGCAAGAGTAAGGGAGACCTTTCCCCAGCATATGCTACAGTAGGGCTTTCAAGCCGCCAAAGCAGGCCAAGTCCCAAGGAGGAGAGGGCGTGCTCTTAAATTCCATTTCATGACTTTAAAAAAAAGTGACTCTTAACCAACAAAAAATTAATTTTACTCCAAGTTAAGTTAATGCCTTAATTTTAAAAGAAGTTTTTCAACTTTGTTATGTAGTGATACAATATCCACAAATCTCACATTTTTTTAACAAAGAAGCTTAACATATAGTTGTAGCTTTTTCTTTATATATACATATAAACCAGGTAAGACTATTTTACTGACAAGAAAAAAATGCAACCACCTTACATTAAAAAAACAGAACATGATATAATTCCATGGTCCTAACGAAAAGCCTTATTGGCATTTCAAAGTTATCTTCAAGTAGCTCTTTATCCCTCAAATTAAAGACTACTCTCTTCCCATCTCGTTCTTCTCCCATATTTAAGTATCCAATTTTATAAGGTCTCTACAGTGGATCTAGAAGGTGACAGAAAATAAATGCCTCCTTTTTCTAGGAAACGATTTTCAGGGAAAAATTTCACAACTTTCTTTCACTGCTAATTTCAGTGCACCTATACCATTCCATCTTGCAAAGTTTTAAAATCTCTCTTCCCATGGGGCACCCGGGTGGCTCAGTCGGTTAAGCATCACACTCACGATGGCTCACTTCATGATCTCAAGGTTCTGGAGTTTAAGAACATTAGCACACAGCCTGTTTGGGTCTGTCTGTCTGTCTCTGTCTCTGTCTCTGTCTCTGTCTCTCTCTCCCTCTCTCCCTCTCCTTCTCCCTCCCTCGCCCACGTGATCACACACGGTCTCTCTCAAAATAAATAAACTAAAAATAAATAAATAAGTAAAAACTACTGAACTTTATCAGTCTAAGGGATTAAAGGTGTGGAGACAGAATGGGAGACCAGAGTGTTTAGGGGAAATGTGAAGCAATAGGCACTTTAATGGAAAAGTATTTGACTTGCAAAATAAATGGTACACACTATACCAAATTTTCTACATAATTTTCAAATGTTCAGGAATGCACTGTAGAATACCTTAAAGTGTTAAAACAAAACAGTTTGCATTCTCAAAACTAAAGCAATCCCAAGACTTCTTACCTTTACATTCTATCCAAAAGCAGGGAGCAGCATCAAGGCTAGCGTTAAAACAGGACACACAGCTATTGCGGTTTTCACAGATATCTGGTAGGGAGGGGCATAGGAAACCAATCAATTGATAACTCATTTTGAGTTTGTACCCACCTACCTTTTTTACACAAAAGTGAGCATTACATATGGTAGTAACCTTACTAATTCAGAGAAATGGTAAAACTTTATAACCCACTGATAGATGAAATGGATTAAAAAATGTTATATTATTTTGCAGGTTTTTTTAACCATAAAAAAGGAAATCCTGCCATACACTCGACATGGATAAGTCTTATGGACGTTATGTGAAATTAGACATTCAAAAAAGGACAAATACTGCATGATTACCCCTAATAAAGTATCTAACGTAGTCAAAGTCCGAAGCAGAAAGTAGAATGATGGCTGCCAGGGCTGTGGGAGGGGAAATGGAGATCTGCTGTTCAAGCAAGGTACAGTTTCAAGTAGGATGAAAAGTTCTAGAGCTCTCTGTAGAACACTGTCCTTACAGTTAATAATGTACTGTACACTTAAAACTTTGGTTGGTAGAGTTCAGGTTACATGTCTGTTGTTTTTTCTTAACCAAACACACACAAATACTTCATAAACGGGCTTAATAAAAATTTCCAAATATTATAAATGACTTGTGAAGCTGAAGTAAACTCGAGAGAAAGGGGAGGCGAAAAAACCCCACAAGCTAGTGAGAAGGTTCAGTACCTATCTAGACAACCCTTGTGTTTTTTTTTTTTTTTTTTTTTTTACNAGATGCTCAGACTTTCTTGAGCCATTTAAAAATATCCTTAAAAAATAAAATTAGGAAAAAAGACTATGTTATAAAGCCAACACTACACACAGGGAAGTCACTGCCCTAACACATCAGCTGTGACATAGAATTTTTAATAGTAATAAAGACTTGTTACAGGCTGAACCCAAGCTCCTGATGATGCCCACTCTGAAAACCTCAGAGATTTGTAACTCATGAACGACCTGCTCCTTCCAGGGTCCTCCATGAATGGAGGGTAAGAAACAAGATCTGGAAGGAGCTACATCCATGTACACATAATTTAACAAGTTAGCAGGGGTTTTGTCAATAATTTAAGCCGAATGACCAACAGACTTTAGGATAGGGCTCTCTCCATTTTCCTGGAAGCTACAGGCCTCCAAAAACATTCATATTTGCTTTCCCCGTGCCAAAAAAAAAAAAACCAAAAAAACAAAAAAACAGTTCTGCACAGAGGCAATGCATTTCAATATTTTATCACTAGTATTCATCAGAGACTGGGACATATATAATACCCTGAATAAGGGGCCCACAAAGTAGAAAATAAATTCTGTAGAGGCCTGTATACTGATAAAAAAAAAAAAAAGCTAGTTGTCTAAAATCTTTTGTGCCTGATGATTAATGTTTGAATAGCATAGTCAATGTTATCTACAATGAACCAAACTTGCTACCTTTCATTTTAGATTGAAGCTGATCCAACTCTGATTTACAGAAAACAAAACACCTCCTTTGCACAACTTTCAATTACAAAAAGGCAATTAACTTGGTACCTCCAGACTTCTCTTGGAAAAATACACACAACACTCCAAAACTACAGTTCTGGGAAGAAACTAGCAAATAGTCAAGAGACAAAACATATTGTGCTCTATCATCTTAAGAACAGTGCAGTTGGAATATCCAGTATTGTACTGCGATTTACTTTACTCATTTAACAATTTTTGAACTTTACTATTACATTTAATTAAACTTTTATAAAACAAGAAAACCAAGGGAAGACACCGCAGAATAGTATGATCAGCTTGAGAAAGAAAAAGAAAAAGCCAAGGTAAATATCTTGACATTTCACAGCAATTCTTTAGTCAAGACGCCAGTTACTCCTTACTCAGTATTAACTACGATAAACAACTACACTAAATTGCAGGTTTTAAATATCTAGGCTCCTTCACCTTTTTACCTTGAACTTATCTTCCCCTCCCTTTTGTGTTGTCAAGGCATTGCCTATTCAATGAACGCCTCAACCGGTACCCAAATCGACTGCAGAGCTTAACAAGGGTTATGTTCTCGATGGGGTTTTAAGAAATCAACAGACCTGGGTTCCAATCCCAGCTTCACAATCAACTAAACTTACGCTCTTGGCAGAGTTACTTTAACTCCCATCGTCTTCTTAGATTTCACTCTCTATCTTGTAGTTTAGCCTTAAATACCCAAAAAGGATATGTGAAGCATTGGGTACACGAATGGGTACTTTTTTCCTTTGCATATAGCAAGACGTGTAAAGTTTTAATTACTCGAATCAAATCTGGGCAAATCTCGAATATATCCCACACCTATCCGCAAAATCAATACAGTTAGATCCCAGGCAACTTATTTTCTCAGACCGAAGTCGGAGACACTAGCTACATTAACGTCTTCAGTTTCTTTCCCTCTTTCTCCAACTTCCGGAGAAGCCTCCTCTCGGAGACAGGACCTAGGTGGGCAAACGATTAACCCCAAAGAGAGGGGGTTCAACCTCATCGCCAACTTTGGAGGCGAGTCGCCTCGCCCCACGACCAACCCCACTGCCGCCACCGCGGGAGGAAGCCACGTCCCCTCTTCGAGCGTGAAGTGAGACTGGGGATTACGAGGCACTTTTTAAAAGCATGTCGGCGTTGGACACTTCGGGGTGGCAAAGGCCACGGAGGCTCGGCCGCCCCTTCTCCCCGGGGCGCTCCCCCACCCCCGCCAACCNGCGCCCACCTTGTGCTGGAATGGTGACCGGCGTTACTGTCAGCGACGTCGGAACTATCTTGGTGGTCGCTAAAGTCGTAGCTGTAGTCGTGTTCGGGTCCGGGGAGGAGCTCTGAGCCGCGGTGAGCACACAGAGCGCGGCCAGGCAGGCGGCGGCCCACGGCAGCTGGCGGGAGAGCCCCGACATCACGTCCTCGGCGCTGATGTTCCGGCGAAAGCTGCGGCGCACTCCGCTCCGTCAGTCCCTCTGTCCCCTGCGGCACCGCCTCGGAGAGTCTGCCCCCCGCGAGAACGCGCCGGGGTCACGTGAGGGCCCCCAGGCCACGGCGTGCGGGGGCGAGGCGGAGCGGGGGCGGGCCGCGGACGATACCAACTGGAATCCTACGGGAGGGGAAACAGGGGCACGGAGAGGAAATCGAGGGACGCTGTCCTTCAGAGCGACTGAAATATAGCGAAAAAGTTCGGCAGATGCAGTTAACTACTTCTTTTGCCCTCAGGTTACCACCAGGACGCAGCTGGGCTGTTCCAGTTCCTGCAATAGACTAAGCGCTCCGACCCTGGCTTGAATGGAACAACCTACATGAGGTGGCGCTCGGCGTCCACCCGAGCGACCAGCGAGGCTGTAAATCCGTGGTCCCACGTGACTTTCTGGGCCTCGGTTCCAGGACCTGTGTCCCCCGGGCGTTGGTTTCCGTTGGGTGCACTTAGGAACGGGACGTGAATTAAGTTTGCGGTGTGTTCCCTCATTCCGAGGGTGCTTCAGCAGAACTTTAGTGGGACCCGCGCTTCTTTCCTTTGAAAATTGGTTTTTCTGAAAGTAACCCCGTGTTGGGATCCCCCAGGGAAATGAAGAAACCACGTGGTTGAGTTTCTGCTCCGCCGCCCACCTAGGGTGAGCGGCTAAAACACCGAAAGCAGCCTCCTGCCTTCGAGCCAGAGCCGAGCACCGTCTACCTCTTTCACACTTGCCCAACCTGCCTTTTACGAATTTTTTTCTATTCCGGCCATTGGTTGCGGAAGCCAGTCAACGCCACCACTACACAGAGAGTCAAAGACAAGCTGGGTTAGAAATGCATCTGGTCCATTCCCACCCCACTTTACAGGTGAGGAAACTGAGACTCAGAAAAAGTGACTTGACTGGAACATGGTGCTTGACAACAGGGCTGAATTTCGAAATGCCTGTTAACAGTCTGTCACTGCTCAGGCTTTTAGAAGGGTGAGCGCCATCTGATGCCCAGTCTCACAAAATACTCACAATTGCAGCTATGCTTATATTGAATAGTAAAAAAATTGGGCTATAAAAGGTATTTTTAATGCAATCTGCTTTCAGTTATTTGCGTTTATCGTGCAAGTTTCATTATGCACATTTACCCTAATAAAATAACACGAACATTATTTGCTTTGTTGAGATCTGCTTTGCTATGAAAAAACAAAAAAGCTGACTCCATAAACGTTTTACCATTTTTTCCCCCCAACTTAAAATCTTCACAACTTTCCAGAATCTAACCAGTGGGACTCGTTTGTACCCTTGTGACTATGAACATTTGTTCTATTAATTACACTAGTTGAAGATTTGCTTGGATGTAAGAACTTGACGATGGTTGAGCCAATGAGAGTGCAGCCAAGTACGTAAATGCGGTCCCAATTATTGGCTTTTTTAGTGAACCGTTTGCTCTTCCCACAGTATGTGTATTGCACATGACCATCTGACACGCAAAGGCAGGCACTAGTAAACTTTTTTTTTTAGGTTAAAAATATAATAAAGTTCTGTTTTCTTCCTGTATTCCAGTGGATCAACTTGTTTACATTCTAGGATAGGCTGAACACACCCCATTGTGGAGACCATTGTTTTACAATTTGTCATCTAGTTGTTCAACTCTAGGCTTCAGATTTTTGATAAGAGAACATTTCACTCTTGTTTTAAGACTAGAAAATCATTGGCTTATTTTATTTTACATGGTATCTGTTAAGCTAGCTCAAGAACGGTTTCCAGGGTCATTTCAATGTTCCATAGCAAGGACTGGCGTTTGTAACAGTTTTTTGTTTAAGTTTATTTATATAGAGAGAGTGTGTGTGTGTGCTAGTATGGGGGAGAGAGAGAAAGGGAGAGAATCCCAAGGAGGCTCCGCACTGTCAGCAGAAAACCCCAGGCAGAGAGAAGCCGGTGAGATCATGACCTGAGCGGAAATCAAGAGTTAAGTTTCTCAACCAACTGAGCCAGCCAGGTGCCCTCCTAGCCCAGTTTTAAATATATGTTTAATCATATATTAAACATTGTAATATTTAAATAAGTTTCAGCAAAGATTTAATAAATCAAAGATTAGTAGTAAGCTAAAATCATAGATTCACATTCTTAATGTTAACACTGTGATTAGGGTTGATAAAATACTAGAGATCCTGTCATTAGGAGGCTCTCCACTTTGGCTATGTATATTTCCCATAACTATCCCCAGGTGATTACATTTGAGAGCAGTTGTTCTTAATCTTGGCTGAACATAGGAATCACCTGGGAAGTTTTGAAAATTCCTGATGCCAATTTAATTAGTCCGGAAAAATGCCCGAGCATCAGGAGTTTAAAAGCTCTCCAGGTATTTTTAATCTGCAACTTAGGTTGGGGTGCCTGGGTGGCACAGTTGGTTAAGCAGCAGACTTTGGCTCAGGTCATGATCTTGTGGTTCATGGGTTCAAGCCCCCTGTTGGGCTCTGTGCTGATAGCTCAGAGCGGGGAGCCTACTTGGGATTCTATGTCTCCCTCTCTCTCTGCTCCTCCCCTTCTCTCTCTCTCTCTCAAAAGTAAACATTAAAAAAAATCTGCAACTTAGATCGAAAACCACAGCTTTACTCTTACTTCTGGAAGTGTGGTTCATAAACCAGTGTACTCATACCTCCTGAAAATTTGTTAGAGATGCAAAATCTCAGGCCTCATCTCAGACCTCCTGAATGATAATCATTTTTTTCAAGATCCATATGTACATATGTTTTAAAGTTTGAGAAGACTGCTTTACATTATAACCTGTGGAGAACCATTCTAGCCTTCTAAATTGCTATAGTTCCTAATAGTGAATCATCTACAAGAGGACATTCAGCAAAACATCTGTAAAGCTTTTATTTTTTTACAAATAAATATAAGGTCAGGGCACAAACACACACACCAAAAAAAACCCTCTTGGATGTGGGTTCTGTCTAGACTGGCACCCGAGACGTTTTTATTTTTATTTTTATTCTGCTTCACACCCTGCTCTGCTAGAGTTTGTTCCATTATGTCTTAGTCCTTTCGGAAACAGAAGGAATCCTTTTTTCTAACATTCTGTAGGAACACCCCCAGTTCAAGCTAAACCACACTCCAGGAGGCTCTCTGATACCCTGCACTAGCTACTGCTTCCTCTGTGCCCAGGGATTCGTTGTGTTCCTCCTGATCCTGTCTTGGAGACCTGTTTTCAGCCAGAACATGTCCATTTCTCCCAGATGCACATTCTGGTTGTTAAAATTTCAAGTGATTTTTGTACTGACTGCTAAAGGGGCACTGCCCTGAGCAGCCCAAGTGTCCCAGTCCCCCCTCACCCCAAGATGCCTCTGTCTCTTTCTGCTCCTGCATGGGGAGGCCTGAGGTCCAGTCCAGCAGGAGCTCGAGGACCCTGAATCAGGGTCACTGTCCCTTACGATCGGGCAGTGCTGGCATCCCTCTCTGCTACCATGATGAAAGTTTCTCCTCACGTCAAAGTTTCTCCTCACGTCATTTTTCCTCATTCTATTCTGTGGTCACATTTTGTATTTTGTAACTTTTTCTTCCACATACCTGCATGGCCCAAGTCTCGTGGATCTAGGTCTTTAATATACCCTAGTGGTTCTCAACGTGTGGTTCTCAACGTGTGGTCTCCAGCAGCGTCAGCCTCATTTGGAACATGATAAAAACAAATGTTCTCTGGCCCGCTCCAGACCCACTGAATCAGAAATGGGGGTGAGGCTCAGGAACCTGTGTTTTGTTGATAGGCTCAAGCATTTCCTATTCATCCTAAAGTAAAAGAACCTCTATGACCTACCACATTTTCAAAGCCCTCTAATCAGTACCACACTTTGTACTTTATGTTGTACATGTTACTATTAGTTTGTTACAGAGGTTTTGTATGATATATAAAATTTATTTGAGATATGGCCTGACTAGATTGGCCAACTTGAGATCCCATTTTAAGGAGGATAGTAGATAGTATAATTAGTATGGTACTTTAAAAAATGAGTTTCCATAAGGGGGAGCATATTACTAGGTGTGATGGAGATCCATCTTAATTTTGAATATATACCTTTGAATAAATTCAATTGAAAATGAACGTGATATTAGGGCTAAGAGCTAAGACTGAGCATAAGAGGGAGTTGATGTTTCTTGAAATGATGATGATGATGATATTCTTTGTCAGTGGCACCTTGACTGGTTTTTGCAGGTTAACATTCCAGAGGGAAACTAATTTTTATTGAATAGCTACTATGTGTCAAGCATCAGCAGAAGTGGCTTCACATGTTATCTCAATTAACCCTCAACCCATTGTGAACTAATGAAATCGAAACCCAAAAGTTAATAGCATTATTATTGATTTTATAAATTTAGTCAGAGAATCACTAAAGTTTTAGAGGCAAAGGGAGCAAACAGCTTCTTTACTTCTCTTTTTCCTACAAATGAGGAAAGTGAAAGCCTAAGTAATCTGATTGCCACATTGGTAGGCAACTGGGACTAAAACACTCCTAATTTAAGATACGTATAAAATGCAGAAACTCAGAATATGGAACTGAGGTTGCCAGACTATTCATTCATTAACAAATAACCGGCATGGTTTGCAGTTGGGGCAAACGAATTCTTTAGATAGAATTTTTATTTTTTTATTTTGTATTTTATTTCAGTTTTTAAAAAATGTTATTTAAATCCAAGCTAGTTAACATATAGTGAGTATTGGTTTCAGAAGCAGAACAGCGATTCATCAGTCACATACAAAACCCAGTGCTCATCCCAGCAAGTGCCCTCCTTAATGCCCTCCCCCCGTTTAGCCCATCCCCCCACTTGCCTCCCCTCCAGCAACCCTCAGTTTGTTCTCTGTATTTAAGAGTCTCTCATAGTTTGCCTCCCTCTCTGTTTCTATCTTCTTTTTCCTTCCTTTCCCCATGTTCATCAGTTTTGTTTCTTAAATTCCACATGAGTGAAATCATATGATATTTATCTTTCTCTGACTTATTTCGCTTAGCATAATGCATCTTGTTTCCATCCATGTTGTTGCAAATGGCAAGATTTCACTCTCTTTGATTGTCAAGTAATATTCCTGTGTGTGCACATGCATACTTGTGCATGCGTGCGCACCACTTCTTTATCCATTCATCAGTTGATGGACATTTGGGCTCTTAACATAATTTGGGTATTGTTGAGAGAGCTGCTGTAAACATTAGGGTACATGTTCCCATATGAATCAGCATTTTTGTATCCTTTGGATAAATACCTAGTAGTGCAATTGCTGAATCATAGGGTAGTTCTATTTTTAATCTTTTGAGGAACCTCCATACTGTTCTCCAGAGTGGCTGCACCAGTTTGCATTCCTACCAGCAGTGCAAAAGGGTTCTCCTTTCTCCACTCCTCACCAACATCTGTTGTTGCCTGAATTGTTCATTTTAGGCATTCTGACCGGTGCGAGATGGTAGATAGAATTTTACATGTTTATCTCAAATCTTCCAAACTAAGAAAAATGCCCAGATACCACACTCCCCTTATTAACATGGCTTAGTGTAAGATACAGCATATGTGTTAGACTTTGCCATGTCAACAATTAAGGCAAGGTCACAAAATTAACATTTTGTATATAAATCCTCAGAATGCCTTTACTCTCTTGTTTGTAGACATGGAAGAATATAGAATTCTTTCTGTGTAATCAAAAGGAGAGTCTTTCAGTTTTTGTTAAGTCAAAGACTTATCATTTGGAGTTAATTGGGATAAGCTTTGAGTCCTTAAATCAGTTTCACCAAATGACATGGCCAAACATACACATCATTCTAATACAGAATACATTTTTTTTTAAGTTTACTTATTTGAGAGGGAGAGAGCACACAAGCACAAGCGGGGGAGGGGCAGAGAGGGAGAGAGAATCCCAGACAGGCTCCACACTGCCAGTGTGGAGCTCAATGCGGGGCTCAAACTCAAGAAATGTGAGATCATCGGGGTGCCTGGGTGGCTTAGTCAGTTAAGCGTCCGACTTTCGCTTGGGTCATGATCTCGCGGTTCGTGGGTTCGAGCCCCGCGTTGGGCTNGTCAGCGCTTAACTGAGCCACCAGGCACCCCAATACAGAATACATTTTAATATGGAAGTATCTCTGTCTATACCTTTATTAATTTTTTTAATGTTTATTTTTGAGAGAGAGAGAGAGAGAGAGACAGAGTGAGAGCAGGGGAGGGGAGAGAGGGAGACACAGAATCCGAAGCAGGCTCCAGGCTCTGAGCTGTCAGCACAGGGCCCAATGCAGGGCTCAAACCCACAAACCATGAGATCATGACCTGAGCCGAGGTCAGATGCTCAACCGACTGAGCCACCCGGGCACCCCCACTGTGTGTACCTTTAAATGGTGGTAATAAGAACCACTGCATATACATATGCATACATATCTGTTATTAAACTTTCTACACAGCCTGGGAGTAGGAAGTGGAAACAAAGAAAGGGACCATGAACTTGCCATCCTTTAGAAGGTTGGCAGAGTTCTACCTTCACATTTCAGGTGAGTTGAAAAATAAAGCGAGCTGGAATCTGTTCCTTAACCAATGCAGATACCACAATTCTTACACAATAATGCTTAATTACCTAGTATATGGGTTCATGGCCAGTAAGCATTGCTCAGCTGCTTGTTATTACATGACTAATGCTTGTAATTTGTTTTAAGCAGGATCTCTGCAAAGCACCAGTTTCATTCATCACATGCTTCACTAGTTGGTGAGAGCCTCTGTGGCAATCCTAGCTCCCCTTTGAGATGTCACCGGTGTGACCAGAGGAACCCATCCAAAGGCCCAGAGAGGATCTGAGGACTTCAAACAGCTTAACCTCTCAGGTTTACTGAAACTCTTCAGAATAGAGGAAGAGGTGATATCTCTTCTTCAGTGTTTCCCAAATCTGGCTATTAGTCAGAGTCATTGAGGAGCTTTAAAAAATAAATACAACTTCCCAGGCCACACCTTGAAGGTTATATACCAGCAATTTGTTAAGCATGCATTTGATGAGCATATACAGCATTAAAGGTCCTATTCTAGGTCCTGCATACAAATTATTGATTCCATGAACCCTCACAACTCCTCTCCTTTGACACAAAGAATTAGAGACACAGTGAGGTTCTTGCCTGAGTCCATGCATCCAAGGAATGGCAGAGCTAGGATTCAAACCCAGGCTATCTGGCTCCATAACACACATTCTTAACACTGTGCTGTCTCTGGGCTGCTTGAGAACGTGATACAGGCGGTATGCTTTCTCCCCATCCACCTCTGATCTTAGTATAAAAGCATATACCAAATAGCAATAAAGCTGTTATTAAAAAAAAAAAAAAAGCAAAGCTTACTCCAGTTGTCAGGAGTTAGGAATGGATGGTGGGGAGCAGGGGAGTAGCTCAAGGGAGGTCTTTTTGAAAAGTTCTATGTCTTGACTGAGATATCAGTCACATGAATCTACACATGATAAAATGATAACACACACAGGGTACCAATGTACCAGTGCCTGGTTTTGATACTGTACTATAGTTGTGTAAGATAATGTCCATTGGGGAACCTAGGTGATTGGTACACAAGACTGCTCTGTACTATTTTTGCAACTTCCTGTAAATCTATAGTCATTTCAAAATGAAAAGTTAAAAAAAAAAAAAGCATATGTCTACTTCCGGCAACCCTCAAGTCAATTAGAGGTCTGTCTCCTTAAGATTGGCTCAAAGAGAGATCATTCTTGGAAGATAGACCTTCCACTAAGGGTAAGAAAAGCTCAATGGCTTTGAGCAGAGCACGAATGCAGTGGCGGTGCTGGTGGAGAGAGCTGAGTGAGGTCACTACTAACAGAGTCACGCACTTCAGTGACTACACAGAGGGAGCTGAAACCAGTTACTTATGTCTTGCAGTGACTCCCAAATGAGTAGTGTCCAGCTGGCTTAACAAGAAGCTCTCAGTGGAGCCGAATGAATGCACAGAGGCCCTATGCCACACTTAGAGACTGACTCAGTAGATCAAGAACAGGGTCCAGCAGTCTCTGTTTTAAAACCTCCCCAGGTAATGGGTTTGAGAATCTTAGATTAAGGCGCATCTGATAAAGCTAGATCCCCAATAACGTCTCAGGAGCGACAACCACCACAGGCTTGATTTGGGTTGAGATGATTAGTCCAAGCTCTTGATTTTCATATGGTTGGTATGGTCAGAGACAAGCATTCTCTTCATGTCATATAAAAACATCCAAAGTATGTGCCCTTTTCTGAATACTGTGTATAAACAATGAGATATTACAATGAATTTTTCTGTTGCCTCTTTTCTATTTGGTTATTTACCAAGTTTCTCAGGGCAGAAATGTATTTTACAGACAGCGTAATTCTGTTACAAATGTTTTAGGACTGGAAGGCCATTAGGCACACTGCTAAATTAAGAATGGTTTTGGTTACAGGTAGTAAAATAATCAACCAATAGTAACATAAGCACGCAGGGAGTCTATTTGTCTCACAGGAAAAAGTCCAGAGATAGGTACTTGCTGGAATTGGTTTCTGCAGCTCAAGAGTTGAGACTGACATCTCTAGTTTTCTTGGCCTTTCCTTCACAGCTCCAGCCTATCTGCATTCAAGACTGGATGAAGGGGAAAGGGCAGGACCACTGGCATTATACTCTTGTCTCACGGGTCAGATGGTATCCCATGGCCATGACTGGCTGCAAAAGAGGCTGGGAAATGAAGTGTTTTGCTTTTATAGTCTCTATGGCAGAGGCAAGAAGGGAAAATGGGGAGGGGTTAGGTGTTGGGTGGGCCAACCTGCAGTGGTCTGCACAGCTTTCAAATTAAATTTTATCAGGCACTGTTTAAATACAGAAACTGCTGATCAGACGTATAATAATAACTTGTCAGAAAATACTGGATGAAAATCAGGCATAAAGATCTCCACTGTCAGTAATCATACAATGTTGTTTTGGTCTTTCATTCTCTGTTGGAACCAATTCTAGATTTTTGAGAACTTGTGTTCCTTCAATCAGTTGCCTGTATAGGAGGGAAAAATGGAAAATTTAGTCATAAAGTTTCACATTTAGCTTCCGTTCCTAAATTGAGTCCTATCTTGTGTAGCTGAGGCTATTTTGTATAAATCAGATTAACATTAGTCAAATATCATAAATAGTTGTAGATGTGTCCGCTTTGCCATGGCTCCTTCACATCTGCTCTGGGATCCTTTCAGTCTGTCATTCTCACTGCTGTCAGAATGATCTCTTAAAAATGGCAATCTAAAAAAAAATGCAAGCCTGATCTCACCTCCCTATTAAAACACTTCAATAATTTCCCATTATCCTTGTGATAAAGATCAAAAGTGTCTACTATGGCGTGCCATGGCCGGCCTCCCCGCTCCCCCCAGTGCTGTCCTGCTTGGCGTGTGCTCCCCAAGTTCTCTGCCCCGGCTGGACTGGCTTCAATACCTCAGTATCCCAGGTTGCTTTCTGGCCACATCTGTCCATTTTGCTCCTGCCCCCCCACTTCCTTTCTGCCCCTCCGCTTCCTGGCCTCCCTTCAGATCTTAGCTCAGCATCACTCTACAGGGAAGTTTTCCAGACCCCATCCCTGCTTATGTCAAGCTCCCTGTCATTTATTTGTATGCTTCTTTGATTAATTTCTGATTCTCTCATGAGGACATGGTTCATACTTTTACTTAATACTCAATGGCCACACAGTGCAGGCACTTAATCAACATTCACTGAATACGTGACTAAAAGTTCAAAGCCATGCTAGTTTGGATCTCTAGATATTTGCCAGCTATAGCTGAAACTTCCCTGAGTGGAACTCGACTTCTGATGGTTCTCCCAACTGAAAGAGAGCAACAAGGGCCAGAGAGTCAGCCCTAAACATAGGACTAGTACCCTTTGCCACTGTTTGGGTGGAAACAGTGGCTGAGGGGAAGGTGAGGTTTCCATTTCATGAGTCTTTATAAGGACATGGCCATGTTGACACTGATCATGCTCTAGTCATCTCTTAGTCGGCCTCTGGCTGTGCCAATCAGAAACCATGACACAGAGCCCAACACAAGGTATGTTCTGAGGGTGAAGAGCAAGGGATAAATGGACAGATTCACCTCTGACCAAAGAGGATGTGAAGCCTGTTCTCCAAATTGGTTTCACAAATGTTGAAGGAACACCTACTGTGTGCATCTCTCCACTGTAACAGGCGTTAGGACAGAAGATGCGACTTTTTTACACTCTGCCAAAGAGGACAAAGCAGCAGCTTGATTTTGGTAATCAGGAGGTTTCTGACCTAAGCCCTGAACAGGATTTTGGCATCCTAAAGGGAGGCAGAGAGGAACAAGATAAGCAAAGGCCCAGAGGCTCTCCTGGGAGTGAGGGTACTCAGTTGCCATGCTGAGTTTCCAAATCTCCATTTCCAGCCTTTGCCCAGCTTGAATATCCACTTTTGGTATTCCAGAATCACCACCTGCCTCTTGTGTAGGCATCCTAATCTGAAACACAACTTGTCCACTCTGAATTCATGATCTTCTCCCCTATATCCTCCTTGTACTCTCTATCTTGGTGAACAGCACCAACCATCCAGTCGGTTCTAAAATCCTAGTTGTTTCTCTAGACCTTCACTGCCCAGTATGGTAGCCACTGGCCACGCGCGGGTATTTTAATTTACAATTTAGTAAACTTCAGTTCCTCAGTTGTACTAGTCCTATTTTGAGTGCTCAGTGGCCACATGTGGCTGATGGCTGTGATACTGGACATCACAGATTATGGTATGTTTGCATCTCTCCAGAAAATTCTGTTAGATATCACCACCCTAGACTCTTCCCGTGACCTCACCACCACCATTTAAACAGTCGTAAAGTCTTGTTGAATCTAACTTCCGATTGTCTCTTGACTATTCTGTTTACCCCTTGCTTATCTGTTACTGCCAGTGCCTGGTGGCACTATTTTTGGCACTGTTATCATTTAGGGCACTATTATCATCGCTTCTTAACTGACCTTTCCACCTTCATTTTCATCCTTTGCCAATTAATCCCTCACTTCTAAAAAGAATTTTTTCAAAATAAGAACCTGGTCGTGTTGCTCCCGATTAAAAATTCTTCCGTGGCTTCCCATCCCCTTTGGGTGGGGATCCCTGCTCAGCAGAATGGCCCTCATAGCCCTTTGGGACCTGGGCCTAACTATCTCCTCCTTTCCGCCTTCCTCTCTCTCCATTCTCCACCAGGTACTAAGCTCTAGCCAGACCAAATAACTTGTATATAAGATGCTCTTCTTACTCCTTACCGCCCCTCTGCAAAAGCTCTTCACTCTTTCTGAAGTTTTATTTTACTCATTTTGATTCCAGCCTTCTCTGGCTAACTTCTACCTGAATTTCAGTACTCATCTCACCTTCTCATGAAGCTTTCTGTGACCCTTCCGCCATTTGGGAGTCCCCTATAATGAAATTAAATCCCCCCCCCCCACTGTCCCCAACATATACCCCTTCTACTTATGCATGTATGAATGGAGATTTTACAGCCTTGTATTTTGATATTCTTTCCCTGTAAAGCCACTGGGTAAGACTGTGGGTTGGTACAGTCTCCCCTGAAGGCAGATGGTGTCATCCATCTATCTGAAGGGGCACGTTGATGTAACAGAAACTAGGGCTCAAAAGGAAGGGAGAGTTCTATCTCACTCTGGACCTTGCTAACCATGTCTGGGCTTCCAGAAGGTCAGATAAACCTGGGGATGCTCTGAGATGACAGGAAGAGACAGCATTAACACTAGAGGCAGCCATACAGTGGGGAAGGATGGTACCCCTGAAAGAGTTACACTTTATCAGAGTATCTACCTGCCTCCTATGGTGTTACTTTTCTACTTCTCCCTAGTGTTCTTTAAGGTCTTGTTTAAATATTTCAATCCAGACTCCGCTGTGTTTTGGAGATTTCAGGGATCAACTGAGATCATAGTTGGACTAGAACAATAAAAGAGGTGCATTGCCCCCCGAAAACCAGCGTGGCGGTAACAACGAAAATGAGTGAACAAGATTCCCGTGCAGAAAGCTGAAGCTCATGGAAAATAGCAATCGTCCTCCATCCGCTGCCCCCCCTAGGGGTCCGCGTTTGCTTTTACTAATGGAGTCGGGAAGTGTTATCTTCTCTCTCCTGTATCCCTGATGTACTCTTTACAGAGCTGGCATAGCCCAGGTCTGACTGACTGACAGTTGTTAATTTTCTAATACTCTGGAGACACCCTAGAGGGCAGAAATTGTGCCTCTTCACTCTTTTCCCAGGACCAAGCACCATGACTGGCATATAGTAGGTGCCTAATAAAATGTTGGATCAGGAGGCTAACAGAAGTGAAAGCTCGAAAAAGATGTGGGGCCAGACAGCAAAGGCCCTGAATGCCACTCTAGACTTTAGGCTGTATGCATCTGGGATTGGGGGTGGTGGTGAAGGAGGAGTCATTAAACCTTTTAAAGCAGTCATGTCTGTGTTGAGAAAGGTACCTTTTAGAAAGATATGAAGGATCACCTAAGGAAGAAGATGTTTAAATGATCCAGGAAATTGTGAGGGTTATTTGAATTTCAAAATAATTGAAGAATGTATTTTCAAAATCAGAATGCAGCGTATTAGGATCCGGGAAAATAGAAGACAACACATTATTTTAGGTTATGCATCGATCAATATAAAGTCATCTTTTTTAAAAAAGAAATTTCCTTTGAATGAAAATATACTTTCTGCTTTTTCAGTCTAGAAATATCACTTGCATTACAGTGAAGGAATAATTGTGGTTAAAATTAAAACTGCTATGAAATTTCATGGGAAGAAGAGTCCGCAATTATCACTATGGAGCGGCTGGAATAATCTAATACTTATTCAGAAAAGTTCTAATGCTCTGCATCATTTCAGGGAAGACCAAGTGAACTTCAACTTATATTCACTTCACGAATCAAACAGACATCACTGGAATGGTAAAAGAGTATAGTACATTTATCACTCATTTTAGGTCCACATGCTTATAAACAACTTGCTAATAGTATTCTAATAATTATGACCTGAGATGTTTCCGTATTTCGAATTGTTCAGTTAAAAAAGTTACTTATAATTTGGATAGTTTTCATCTATCTCTTCACAGTGTTCATATACAGTACTTAAATGGCTTCACCTCACTTCTGTATCTAGATGTATCTACATTATCAAGCACTATAGTATTATTCATAATAAATAAGAATGATAATATCCTTGAGGCTGAAGATAGAAAGATGGATGGATGGTCAGAACATTACAATGACTGTGCCTAAATGGTTTCTGTAGTTTGTTTGTTTTTAAGTAGGCTTCACGCCCAGCACAGAGCCCAAAGCGGGGCTTAAAACTCATGACCTGAGACCAAGACCTGAGCCGAGATCAAGAGTCAGACACTTAAACAACTGAGCCACCCAGGTGCTCCTCTGTGAGAATTTCACAAAAAGCTTGCTGTTTATAAAAAACATTCTAAATGTTTGTCTATATTTATATTATTTTTGCTTTTAAATTCTATCTCCAGTTACTCATAAACTATATACCAAATCTTTTGGAACCACAGTTTTACATATATAAGTATTATAAAGTTTTTGTTTAAAGTTTATTTATTTTGAGAGAGAGAAAGAGAATGAGCAGGGCAGGACAGAGAGAGAGAGAGAGAGAGAGAGAGAATCCCAAGCAGGCTCTGTGCTATGAATGCAGAGCCCAACATGGGGCTTGAACCCATTAACCATGAGATCATGACCTGAGCCGAAACAAGATTCAGGTGCTCAACTGACTGAGCCACCCAGGCACCCCCATATATGAGTATTATATAGACAAACATACAATGCACATACCCAAAAGCTACATATTTTCTATCTAGATAGGGTGTTGGTTGTAACGTGATGTAGAATTGTGACCCGTTGCTGTGACGGCCTTTGTTGACCATTCCAAGAACTCCCCTTTTATCATGAGGAACTGAAAAGTTTTCATCTAGAAAATACAATAAACAGTAGAGGTCATTAAAATATTTCCAAATTGTGAATATTCTATTTGTTTCATACTTAACTGTGCTGTTAAAAAAGATAAGCTATAAAGTCTTATTAGAACTATTTGAACATTTCTTTACCTTTAGTTTATCATTACTGTAGCTAAAAACAAGTATGCTAAGAAAGTTAATAATGTAAAAGGAAGTACTTTAATTAATAATGTAAAAGGAAGTACATTGCTGAGGAATAAAGGTCAGCGAATTTTCTTGTGCTGTTTTGGCAACAGTCTTCATAATTTAGCTTACCAGTGTGATCATTAAAAATATTCCCTTTGAGAAGGCTTTCAGATATGACCCTTCCCCTCACAGCATCTTATACAGACCTCTGTGGTAGTCTTTATAACACTGTGTTAATTGTTTACATGGTAAAATGTATATGCAGGCAGGGACTTTGTCTCAATATAACTTAACTCTTAGGACCTCCTAGCACCTTAACTGGCATATATGTGGTCTTAAATGTTGATGATGAAAGTTCATGCTGATTTTTAGTCTTCAAATAAATTTTAATCTCAAACCATCTATGGACCAAGTGGAAAGTGATTTTTTTTTTTTTAGAGTAAGGTTAACAAGCAAAGAGAATTGTATGTTGGTAAATTAGGTTACCATTTTCAGGAAGTGCCATTTCTCTCACGAAATATGATTGGCTTCCAAACTCAAAATACAGAAGGAAATAGTAGAGGAGAAATTCACTAAAAGTTTTCAGTCAATAACTTTATAAAATTCTGGGAATGATTGAGAGATATGAACAATAACTGTCAATAAGATTTTGTTAAACTGCAGTTGCTAAGTATTGTAAGTTTCAAAACTAAACCAACTAAGCAACTAAGCCATATCTGTGGTAGCTACTTTTAGCTTGTTAAGTTGCAAACTGAGTAAAAACCTCTGAAATCTCATGAAATGCAAATAAAGCATTTTTGTACAAATGTGTCTATATAATTACCTTGATGCTCCATATCCATTTCAGGGGAATCAAGAAATAATCCATTAATTTTACAGAAAATCACATGGAATAGAAATCTGCCCAAAGATTCAGAGTTTTACCAAAACAGCATTTGTCATTGTTCGTAGATATTATGATAAACTTTTTCCTTAATTCTGTAAGCAATATGAACATTTGTAGAGTTGTAACATGTTTACATTCTGTGATTATGGGAGAACTTTTAAAGCTTAATTAACTTAGTTAACTTTTTAAAAGTTAATGTATAGGTATAGGCAGCCCCTGACTTACAAATTTAGTGTGTTCACCTCAAAAAAAAAATGTGTGAAAATTAAATAACTATGTTAACAGTTGTTTTAACAGAGTGTTGATGTGGAATGTAGGGACCTGAGGCTGTGTTGCTTCTCGATCGGCAGAGGGGAACCAGTCAGTGACGGTGCCACAACCTGGTAAAGTCCGTGGGTAGAATTTGACCTCCTGCTTCTGGGAAGCATCCAACTGAGGGTAGGGGAGCCAAGGCCCCGCCCCCCTTCTTGTTCTTTACCCAGTTACTGGTGGAAGCCTTTGCCACGAATAACAGGTGGTGGTGACCCTTCCCATATAAACTTGGCACAAGCTGTACCTAGGACTGTTGGTACCTGCTTCACAGCTCACAGGGAATGAACGCGCGGCCCCCAGCTGTGCTGGAGCATCTTATCCACTTAAAGACGGGAGCCAGGGGCCTAATAGAGTTCAAAATAAAACTCTGTCCTTAGAGAAGCTTTCCTGTAAAATGGATATCCAAATAGAATATTTACATTAATAGAGAACTATTTTCCTACAAGTAACAATATTAAGAAGGAGGATGAAAATCCCAGGCTTAATTCAACATTTGTTCATTTGACAAATAGTTTTTGAAAGATTTTTAAGTTTATTTATTTTGAGAGAGAGAGAGAATACAAATGGAGGAGGGCCAGAGAAAGAGGGAAAGAGAGAATCCCAAGCAGGCTCCGCACTGGCAGCATGGAGTCCAAGGTGGGGCTCAAACTCACAAACTGTGAGATCATCACCTGAGCTAAAATCAAGAATCAGACGCTCAACCAGCAAGTCACCCAGGCGCCCCTTGACAAATACTTTTTGAATGTCTAGTGTATTCTGAATGCTAAGTGTGGAGCTTAACACTTTTGATTTACATTAAAAAATGTAAAAGTTCTCCTATAATCACAGAATGTAAAAATGTTACAACCCTACAAATTTTCTTATTGATTACCAAATTAAAGAAAATTTTATCATAATATCTAAGAACAATGACAAATGCTAGTTTGGTAAAACTCTGAATCTTTGGGCAGATTTCTATTCCATGTGATTTTTTTTTGTAAAATTAATGGATTATTTCTCAAAAATATAAATTTTTTTGAGGACAGGAAAAAAAAAGACTGATCATTAAATCAACCAAACCTTTTTTATTTTTTCCCTCACTTTGTCTGAGTGAGTTAACTGTTATAGATTATTTTAACTCTATCACTAGCCCTGAATGGAAAAGAAAAATTTCAACAACATATCGAAAAAAAAAAAGTTTTGAAGTAGGAGGAACAAAAAAGATCTTTTTTATAGCGGGGCAAAAATAGGAAAATTTTAAAATTTGAGTGCTGGCTAACTTAGCATGATCAGTAATAGTTTTATTTTTAGGTCATGCTAATCGAGGCATGAAAGGAAGTTTAAAAGAGATGGTAGGAACTCAAACCTTTTCATTACCTAGTCGGTGACTCAGGAGTTCCTGCCTCTGCCCTTTACCATAAGATATGCAAGATACAGAATCTAGTTACTGCTCTGTGGTCAAAACCAGCATCATTTGTAATACACAACATTAAGGGTACAAAGTAACTGAACTAGAAATCAGAATTTATGGGCTGAAGAAAATCAGTTTCTGAATTTGTTTAAAATAAAGCTCATTCCGATGGTTATAAAGGAAGCAAATACTGTAAGTCTGAGAAAACTGCCATGCATTCTCTCTGATAAAAATATACTCAGACAATTTAGGACATTTCCGTATAATTTGCTGATGGCAGCAATATCAAGTACAAATCTGACCTGAATCCAGCAATATCAATTCTGTAAACCCAGTGTTCTCCTTTTACCATCCTATTTAACTAATAATAGTCACTCACTAATTATTTGCTATTATATAAAAGCACATGAAAGTGTGCTACTTAGTATGTTTTAATTGTTGCTTTTAATGAAGCATTTGTTTGTAAGCATGTTGACTATGTGTGTGACATTAGGAATGAATAGCCAGCATTCACGAACACTTGAGTGGATACAGTATATTTATAATATTAAACACTAGTGAAAATGAGAGAATTCCAGCTTTCATTTTCATAGACAACATGAATGAATTTCATTGGTAGTGATGAACAAAAGAAGTAAGACACACAAAGAATGCCTATAGTATGATTCCATTTACATAAAATTCGGACATAGGCAAAATTTATATTGTTTAGGAATATATAAATGGGTTTTACCATTTATATCATTTACCAAATGATAGTTTTACCAACTATCAAGAAAAGCAAGGAAAAAGTCAGGCTAATGATTACCTCTGAGAGAGGTGGAGTTATTGCTGAGGATGGGGTCCTTCTGGCATGTTGACAATTTTAATTTCTTGACAAGGATGATAATATGGGGGGTTGCTTTATAATAATGTTTTAATTGTACAAATGTACTTTCTATATATAAATCTAACAGTTAAAAAAAAATACCCCTTAAATGGCTACCCAGACCATACTATCTTCAGTTCTCATTTCTAATAAAAAATACTTTTGTATAACTTTTAGTTGCATTATTGAAAATTGACAGTACATCAGGTTCTTTGCCTTTTATTAATGTCCACTTTCATTTAAAGACAAGGAGACCTAAGAACTGGACAAATGGATCATAAGTTCTGTATCTGTGAATTAGGGCAAAAGCTAATATTAAGAAACTGGTCTATTTAATGTAACAAGGATAATACAGTATTTAAAAAATATATACCTTTTTTCTTTTCTTTTCTTTTTTTTTTTTTGTATAAATGACATTTTATCTAGTTAGCCCAAACTACCTAGTCGCCAATCCTTGGCCAGTGAGAAGGATTAGGAATATTATACAAGGAATGCAAGGAGAAAAGGGTTAATATTCAGTTTCTAACATTCAGAATAGGATTTGGGAAGACAATTTAAAAAATGATGATTCAAAACAAAGCAAAACAGACATTCTCCAAGTTAAAAAAAAATGATAAACCAATTTGTAATATAATCATCCAGTTAAATTATTATTTATTTCATTCTTTTAAATTCACTATGTTAAGCTTAATAAATGTGAGTGTTGTGGTTGTAGTTTTGGGTGCTTTTTTGTTTTCTTTGTTTTTTGGGGTTTTTTTGTTTTGTTTTGTTTTGTTTAGCAAGCCCTGGGTTTCAATTCTTCAGCTCATGGTAATAAGGTTCAATGAAAGATGCAGAAGAAGGCCTGACTGTCCGACGTGTAAATATCCCACAGGGCGTGAAAGAGGGAGGGAAACCCATGTTTTGCTGTTCTGAGCACAGTCCTCCTCTCTCCCTCAGAGGGATCTCTCATTTTCATTTGATGGCTTGCTGAATTTCTAATTCTGCACCTGCAGACATAGTGAGTAATGGAGTCTTCCCTAAACACACTGGGCCTCCGCAGGCACCAGAGGACAGCCAGGCCTCCTTTTGGAGACTAAATCTCCCCAACAGTCTAAGCATACGAGTGAGGGATAATCAGCGGAGGTGCAGTGCACGGTTGTCCAGGGGGCGGGCAGGGAGATGAGCTAAGAGCTGCGTCTCCTGCTGGACAGAAGGCCTAAGTTGTGTGAGCCTGTGCCTCCCAACAGGAGTCTGGGTGATCTGACAGCAGCTGTGGGGTGGAGAGAGACGGTGGATTCTCATCGGGGATTAAGCGTATCAAGAAAGCTTCCAGGAACGTCCCTTCCCCATCTGCAGTGTTTTATTTTAAGACCCAACTCAAAAGCTACTCTGGGCCACCGCCCCCAACTCTCCCAGGCAGCTGTTGGCTCTTTCCCACAGCACTCCGTTCTTCCTCTGTAACGGCGATTGGCACAGTGCCTGTAGCTAATCTGTCGAAATATCTGTCTGCAACAAACCTAAAATCCTTGAGGCCTGAAGCTTGGTCATATCATCTTTCTTTCCTAAGGCCCTACCACCATGTAGGCCTCTAACTAGGGGTTTACTGTTTTATTAATGAGTAAGTAAATAAAAGGTGTCACTTGGATGGCTTCATTTGATAAAGCTCGCTCCACATGAATTTAGAAGAAAAATGACTTCTTTTTTTTTTTTTTTATTTCTAGGAGAGAGAGAGACAGCGTGAGCAGGGGAGGGTCAGAGAGAGAGGGAGATACAGACTCTGAAATAGGCTCCAGGCTCTGAGCTGGCAGTCAGCACAGAGCCCGACGCGGGGCTCGAACTCACGAACCGCAAGATCATGACCTAAGCAAAAGTCAGTACGCTTAACCGACTAAGCCACCCAGGCGCCTCTCCCTTTTTTTTTAAAGATTTTTTTTTTTTTTTAATTTATTTCTGAGAGAGAGAGAATGAGAGACAGCATGAGCAGGGGAGGGTCAGAGAGAGAGGGAGACGCAGAATCTGAAACAGGCTCCGGGCTCTGAGCTGGCTGTCAGCACAGAGCCCAACGCGGGGCTTGAACCCACAAACTGCGAGATCATGACCTGAGCTGAAGTCGGAGCTTAACCGACTGAGCCACCCAGGTGCCCCGAAAAATGACTTCTCCTTTTCCTTTCACTTTGGTATTAGTTCAATATTATTAAAAAAACAAAACAAAACACCTTTTCATTGTATTTAAATATAGACACATATGTAAAAGCTATAGAAAATTAATGTATAGTTATAATTATTATTATATGCCAAGCACCCTTGTAATCCCCACTCAGGCCAAGAAAAACTTTTCCAGCTTCCCCTAAAGTGCCTTGAATACTTCAAAAGTAACTACTCCCCTGACTTTTACATACTCTCATACTTAATGTTTCCTTATACAGTTAGCCCTTAAAGCAACACTACTTTGATCTGTGGGGATCCACTCATATGTGGATGTTTTTCAATAAATACAGTACAGAACTGTAAATGTATTTTCTCTGCCTTATGATTTGCTTAACATTGTTTTTAAGTTTATTTATTTATGGAGGGGGGGCAGAGAGAGAGAATCCCAAGCAGGCCCAGCACACACAGCATGACATGGGGCTCAAACTCATGGATCATGAGGTCATGACCCAAGCTGAGACCCAGAGTTGGACAATTCATCAACTGAGCCACCCAGATGCCCTGGCTTCCTTAACATCTTCTTTTCTGTAGCTTTTTCCATTGTAAGAATACTGTACATAATACATAAAACATACAAAATATGTGTTGACTGTTTCTGTTTTTGGTAAAGCTTCAGGTCAACAGTGTTAGTAGTGAGTCAACCGCTAGTAGTACCTACCAAGCAGTATGTTAGTCTTTGCCATTTTTAAATGGTTGTAATGCCTTTTAAGTCTCCCTTAATCTTCAAGTTCTGCCTCTCTCCCCTTTACTCACTTTTATCTGTTAATGAACCTGAGCTGTTTAACCTCTAGAATTTTTCCCAGTCTGAAGTTTGCTGATTACACACCCATGGCACAGTTCAGTATGTTGCTCTGCTTTCTGTCCTGTCCTTTCGGCTATAATACTTGTGTTGAAAACGCAAGTTTGTTTCAACTTGATTGAAAGATTAGGGAACAACTGAGCATAAGGAATCTCAACCATGTTTATGTGCAATGTCTAGGAGAAACACCAGGGAAATGTGCCAAATGGCACCCAGCTGAACCAAGCTGCCCAGGTACACACACACCTCAGACATCTCACAGGTCAGTCACCACGTATGAGTATGAACAGCATCCACCCACATCTGTTGTTACAGCTTGCTTCCAATTTCAGAGAACCCTCCTCCTACTTCATAGTCATTCACAAGCGGAGGCTCTTCCCACGCTGCTTCCAGGAACATCAGGGAGCTTTCAAGGTACAGTGCCAAGTTTATTATAGTATTTATGTGTTTCTTGATCATAAAATATATGTAAAACTGTGTTATCAGGTCACTCTATATTTTAATGTGTCACTGAGGAAGGGGTTTTTTTGGTACTTCATTTTTGCCATAAGTCCTATAGTTTTTATTGCATGATTTTGCATAGTGCAGAGATCTTTAAGACCATATTACATCACAACTGGTTTTATTTCCTGCAAACTGGCAGCTAGGTCCAGAGCCTTGATCAGACTCATCCTTTGGTGATGTGTTCTGTCCCCAGAAGGCTCATAATATCTGGTTGTCTCTGTTTTTGTGAACTTAGCAGATACCAATGCAGCAAAGGCCTAGATCTGTTCTTTCACTGGGGGCAGCAAAATGGTGCTGTTCTATTATTTCCTTCTCATTTATTGATTGGAATGCTTTTATAACTAGCAATTTTCTCTTATCTACAATTTGCTATAGTTCGTATAGGAAAGGCAAGATAAATGCTTGATTCTTTGCTTATCTTTATCAGTTTTTAAGATAACGAATTTGTTCCCCATCATTCCCCCAAAGATAAGCTATTAGGCTTTATTTTGTCATTATGAACTCATGGATTTAAAATATTTGTTGGGTTTCAATTGTTTGCAATTATGGTTCTTTTTGAAGTTCAAATCTTTGGCCAGTGAGAGCCTCTTCAAATTGTCTCCCAAGGCCTTTGACATGACCCTAGTAAATCTTTAATGACTTTCTTGCTATCTGATGATAGCATGACTGAACATGAGATTCAAGGCTCATTTTGTAATTTCCTGTCCTGGAACTGGAATCTGCCATCTCCCCCAGGAGCCCTGGTTTCTTTTAAGTGAGCAATGACATTTCAAAGTGACAATCTAAATGCTAGGAGTGTAGGATGCAACTAGGTTGGTCAGTGTAGACCAATTCAGTGGACAAACCTATATATGTTGATACATAGTGCATGATTTTAAACTGATATTTCCAATAGGATATTTTACTTATTAGCCTCTATCATATTTCATTTGCATCTCAAATGAAGATGCATTCTGATTCTCAAGGAAACAAAATGATGAAATTAGAGTATCCTATAATTACTTACTTTTTCTCTATTATACACAACAGTCTCAAAATAACAATATTAATACCATTACCAGTATAAGTACTGGAAATAATTAAAACAGTTTTTCATATATTCTCCCTACTTACTTCCAGTTTTAAAAAGGCACACTAAAGATACAGTCATTACATATCATACTCTCATCCTTTATTCCTCATTAAATTTTAGTTTCACATGTCAATGTGATTACTGCTCATCACCAATCCTTATGTCAAGATCTCTTTTACAATTTGTTTGTTTGAAACTCGTTCTACAGTCCATTCCTCGGGATCAGAAAGGGATTGTGACAGCATTATTCTCTAGAGTTTTACATATTGAAAAGTCTGTGTGCCCTTTATAATTCAGATTCAGTCTGGCTAGATATAAAATCCCTAGCTCACATTTCCTTTCCTTGAGCATCATAAATGTTTTACTCCATTTTCTTGTGACATAATAATACAATGTCGAAGAATATGATAACCTACTTTGCTTTCCCTTATAAATCACTTGCTTTTTTTGGCCTACCTGCCCAAAGAATTTTTATTTTCTGAACTGTCCAATGATGTTACTAAAGTATGTCTTAGTGTTGGTTGTCCTGGCTTAATATTATCAGGTGGCACTGTTCTGTTTCAAAAAGTAGCGTCAAGTTTTTATACATACATATTTTTTTAAGTATTTATTTTTCAGAGAGAGAGAGAGTGTGCAAGCAGGGAGAGGGGCACAGAGAGAAAGGGAGACACAGAATCCGAAGAAGGCTCCAGGCTCAAAGCTGTTAGCACAAAGCCCGAGAGTCCAACACAGGGCTTGAATTCATGAACTATGAGATCATGACCCTAGCTGAAGTTAGACTCTTAACCAACTGAGTCGCCCAGCTGCCCCTAGATTTGGGGTATAAAAATATAATCAAATGCATATATCTTAGGTGTTCAGGTTGATCCACTGTGACAGTTAGTTGTGTATGGCGGTGGAACCACCCCCAAAAACAAAAATAGAACATCAAATCCTTTTAAAATTCATGACAGTTTTTTCAGTATTAGTTCTTAATATTTATTCTATTCCTGTGTATTCATTTAATTCTTTAGGGATACTTATTGTCTGTATATTGGATCTTCTCTTTCTAGCTTTACTTTTTGTCACTTTTTTGTGTATCTTTTTTATCTTCATTTCTTCTTGTTAAAAAAAAAATTCCCTCCTTTTACCTCTTTTTTTTTAAGTTTTTTTTAATGTTTTTTTATTTATTTCTATGAGAGAGAGAGAGACATCGTGAGCAGGGGAGGGTCAGAGATAGAGGGAGTCACAGACTGAAACAGGCTCCAGGCTCTGAGCCGGCAGTCAGCACAGAGCCCGACGCGGGGCTCGAACCCACGAACCGCGAGATCATGACCTAAGCGAAAGTCGGACGCTTAACCGACTAAGCCACCCAGGCGCCCCTACCTTTTACTTCTTTTAAGACACATATCTGTCATGTTTATTTGGCCTATGGTCCTCCTAGTTTGTTTACTTCTGAAATTTTCTTTTACTGTTAATTCCTTCCTTGTTCTGTAATCTCATGTCTAAGTTTTTCTAAATCTTATTTATGAGTTTTCCTGACTTGTATCCTAGTCTCAAGGTCTTCTGGCTCATCCGGAAATTTTTAGTTTTGATCTGTTTTGTAAGCATGTCTTTCCAGTGTATTTTCATTATCTGTAGTGATATTCCTTTACTCATTCTTTTACTTCTTCTAATAACCCTGAACTTTTTGTTGACTGTTTTCATATAAAATTAAGACTCCTAAATGTTTAGAAGGAGGTGTGGTTTTAGAAGGAAGGTAGCTTTTCTTCCTTCACAAAGCTCCCTCTTGTGTTGTTTTCATGTTGTGCTCAGAAATACGGCAGCTTGCTCATTGAGATTCCTGGCTCTGTCCCCATTCCTTCTTTGTCACCATTGTCCCTATATCCTGCATAACTGATTCCACTCACGGCACCTCCTCCTCACTGTGGACCTGTCCTGGAAGAGTGCCCTTTCAGATCAGTTTCAAGAGTTCAGAGAGGTTAGGCTGCTCCAACCTTGCAAACCTTACTAGGGACCCCCTGCACTCACCCACTGTTGGCTGTTTTGGGGTTCTCCTGTTCTCAAGTCGGTCAGATGTACTGCTTTCTCCCACACAGATCCTGACGCCATGCAGAGTTCGCAGCTGTTGGTAGTTTGCCCCCATCTGTTTGTATTTGAGAATTCAGGTGGCTACCTTGTCACCTAGTTTTGCTGTAAGTGTTATCCATGGGTTTTCAGTTTTCCTATCTACATATATGGTCTGTTTTTATGTTGGAATTTCAAAAAATTTCAAAACCTATGCCATCACCATTACCATCTTCCCAGGATTCCCAGTAGCAGTCTTAATGGAATGATTATCAAAGTACCAAACTCTGGGTATGAGCATGGCAAATTACAAGCCTTATAAATATAAATTCCCTTTGGCCCTACAATACTGATTCTAGGAATTTGTTCTAATGGAATAATCTAATTAGGGAAGTGGAAAAAAATGTGTATACAAAGCTGTTCTGGATTGGACCGGGGTACCTACCCCATTTTTAACTCCCATTTTTAGTATGTGTACTTCTAGTATGCTATCCCAAACACCATTTTATTTGGAGTTGTGAATTGTCCAGTCTTATTAGATTTGAATTATTAGTGATACATGACGGACAAAATGTAAAGATACAGACCTTCAAATGTTGGTCCATAAATCGATTCGCCATCATCTCCTTTTCCAGCTACTATATCTGAGAAATAACAATAAATAAACATTAGAATTTTGAGACTAAAAAAGAGCATAGTAATGATGGGAGGGAAATGCTTTAAATTATGATTCCACTTATACCAGTGACTAGAGAAAGTTATAATATACATAATTGTTCAATACCTACACCATGGAAATATTACTATAATGATTTCCCTCGTATCTTGTAAGCATTTTGACATTCATGATCTTATTGTTTCCCCTGATAATAACTCTCTGAGGTAGGTTAAATTACAATGCAAAACCTTTGAAATGATGAAGTATTCAATTACAGTTGTGGCCACAATTTAAAGGAAGCATGTTCATATAAATTCTGCTTGCTTCACAGGTTATTCCATAGTCCATCTTGCTTTTAAGGAAAATGGAAAGATGAAACTGAGAGAGTGGAATAGGAACCTAGGAATAAAAATAGTTGCTGTGAAAATAATCAGTGTTCAAATTTCTCATTCCTTAGAACCCTAGAGTGATCACTCATTTACTTAGCCAGTATTTTGGAAATGAAGTTTCTTTCTAATATAACGAAGTGAGTATTTTTTAAAGTATTTGTTATGTCTCTATTTTGCAGTATATGCCAAGTACATATTTGCCTTAGTCAATGCTTCTGCTATAAACATCCTCCATGTACAAGTTACTTTTTCCTCTGTCCACAGCTAAAAGGGAAACAAAGCTGATTAATGCAAATAGCAGACTCTGGTGGAAATAAAGTTTTCTGAGTTCTGTATATCCAGCCTCCCCATCAGCATCTCTTTACTTCTTCCCCTCTCACTCACGCTCCTTGAGTACATTATACTATACATATCTATTAAAAGACTGTGCCATTTTAACTCAGTGTGAGTGATTTACCTATATAAAAGTGTGCTTTAAAAAAAAATCAGATGCAACAACAAGCATATGGAGATACTTTATTCAGTACAGGCTTGTAGCGTTTAAATTACATTCACAAAATTGGCTCAGAAGTTCATTGTTAAGCCTGCAGTCTTCAACCTTCCTCTGCCTGATGCTCCCTTCATGATTCACTCCAGAGCTCTCAGTACCTGACAGGAGCGAGCTGCAGTGGCTAAGGGCTAAACCCAGAAATGGGGAAGTTGAAGGTTCCCCCAGTACCAATTCCTTCAGATCTTAGAGTTTGCTTTGCTGAGACAAATCTGCGTGTGGCTCCCCACCCTAACTAGCTCACTTGAACACAAGTGACACTCCTTTGCCCTGTCTCTCCAGCACCCACCATTCCTCCTGCCCTTTTCCTCACATCTCCCAGATAAATATTTTATATTGACACCATCTCAGCCAGTACTTGAATTCAGCCTTATATCTCTTATATTATTTCTGTACTTCTGACAAAAAATTCAGCAATGCAGAATAGTGGTTCAAAGTAAACTTTAAAGTCAGATGATGGGGCACCTGGATGGCTTAGTCAGTTTAAGCATCTGACTCTTGATTTCAGCTCAGGTCAGGATCCTGGTCGTGATATCAAGCCCACGTTGGGCTCCGTGCAGACAGCATGGAGCCTGCTTGGGATTCTCTCTCTCCCTCTCTGTCTGCCCCTACCACTTGTGCTCTCTCGCTCTCTCTCTCTCTAAAAAACACAAATAAAAAATCTTCAAAAATAAATAAAGTCAGATGATTTTTATTTAAATCTTGATGTTAGTTACCTTTTCCAAGACTGTTTCATCATCTGTGTAGACAGGAATCATGGTAGGTGCCTCCCAGTTAATTCTGAGAACTACACAAAGTCATGTTCTACTCATAGCACTTAGTGCGCTGCCTGGCACAGTGTCGTGCCCATTCATCAGTGGCTATTATTGCACAGCCTTGCCTGCTAATGGGGTGCATCTTCTCATTATCATCATCTTCTCCATCATTATATTTAGTATGATGATGTTGGTGGTGATGATAAAATGTATTAAACCTTATACCTCAAGAGCTCCTTCGGAAGTCAGTTGGCCTTATGGGAGCCACAGAGAATCCCCTCAAAGTGGCTTCATGACTTGATATCTTCTTTCACTTTGTACTTTAGAAATAAATAGGACATATGCTTCCTGTTTATCTACTCATTTATTCATTCAGGCTTTCAACAAATATTTTTCAAGCACCTACGGTATACCAGGCCCCATTCTGGAACCCAGGGATAGAACAGTGAACAAAACAGATAAAATCCTCTGCCCTTACGGAACTGATTTATAGTCTGGTGGAGAGAAACAGACACTAACAAATTCTCTAGGAAGTATGTAATAGTATGTCGAGTAATGAAAGTGCTATGAAGAAAAAATAAAATATTTGACTTTAAAATGAAAATAAGAGGTGCCTGGGTGGCTTAATCGGTTAAGCATCTGACTTGGCTCAGGTCAAGGTCTCATGGTTCATGGGTTAGAGCTCAGAGCCGCCTTTGATTCCTGTCCCCCTTTCTCTCTGCCCCTCCCCCACAATCTCTCTCAAAAATAAATATTTAAAAAACATAAGAAGAGGCTAGGAGAGTGGCAGGGAAGGGGTTGCAGAGACCTGTGTGGATAGGAAAGTGGCAGTTCTTAATAGGATGGTCAGGTAAGTCCTTGCTGAGATGAACTCTGGGCAAAAATCCAAAACAGATTGGAGGTTGAAGCAAAGGGCCATCTGGAGGCATAGCTGGGTGGTGTGTGTCCCAGGTAGAAGAAACAGCAAAAGCTGTGCCTAAGAGACAGCAAGGAGGTCAGTGTGTGGAGCAGGGGAGCCAGGGGACATGTGGAGAAGGAGATGAGGCTGGGAGTAGCGCAGACTGTGTAGGCCCTGCTGGTCTCGTTGGGCAAGCCGTAGCTTCGGGAAGCATGCTCAGGCATGGCCCAAAACCACATTTAGCTCCCATATTCCAAGATTCTCCCCACAGACCTGTGGGTATCAGATATGTGAAGGGAAACGTTTATAGAGCTTGGTACTTCTGATATACCATGTCACTGAACCCTCCCCACATCCTGTGATATTATAGTTTCCCCCATTTTATGACTGAGAAACTGATTCAGAGATGCTAAGTGCCTAAGTACCAAGTGGTACAACTTGTATGTGTCAGGTGGATTTGAATCTAGTAATCAGCATTTGTTTCCAAACTATCCTTAACATTGCTGCCTCATTATTGGAAATCATGACCCAGGATCTGTGCATTTTACTATTTGGAAATTGTATTTCAAATAAGTAAACAAACAAGTAACATGACCTACGTTTCCCAAATCTTGCTCTGAGGCTCGGGAGGGGGAGGGGGTACCTCTAACCAAAAACCAAAATCAAAAAAACAAAGAGCATAGCATCTGAGAGCCCAGCACAGGATAGGCAACACTAAATTAAGATTCAGGAGACCCCGATATTGGTCCCTTGAGGATGGTTTTTACCAATAAATACCTGAAAATGACCTCAATGTTCACCAGTGAGGAATTTCATTACCGCCGACCTTTGAATGATGTAGGGGTGGGGGTGCCAACCCTTGCACAGTTGAAAATGCCCATATAACCTTGACTTGGTCAACACTTAACTATTAATAGTCTTACTGTTGACTGGAAGCCTTGCTCATAATGTAAACAGAGGATTAACACATATTTTATGTGTTACATGTATTATATGCTGTATTCTTATAATAAAGTGACCTAGAGAATATAAAATGTATTAAGAAAACCACAAAGAAGAGAAAATACATTTATTGCACTGTGCTGTAAAAAATATCTGTGTATAAGTGGATCCTCTATAGTTGAAACCCCTTACTGTTCAAAGGCCAACTGTAAGTTGGTGTAGCAATATGATGAAAGCTTATGTCGACCCTAAAAACTGTATATGTTTATTATGTATATCTTTATAGAAAGATACATACCCATATATATATATGGAGTGGGAAAATAATAAGGTTAGATAACAATATGGGTGATGTGATTTCATTAGAGAGAAACTGAGGGAAAAATAGTTGATTTATATAAAAATGCTTGGATTAAATCTACATTTTTCTCATCAGCCTCAGCATGTTCCACATTGTAGAAAAATAAACATTAATTTAAGCCTCTGTGTATTTCACCAACTTCAAGCAAATCTCCTTACACACTAAGCCAATTATTTTTAAATTGCTGTCTGATTATTCCCAACAGGATACCTCTCAAAAGGCCTCCAAAATTTAATTTTGTGCTGTGAGTCAGAAACCTAGTCTGTGTGCAGTCAAAGGATTGATCTGAAAAGAAAGCAAAAACGGGGACCAAAATGCTTTAGCTCTTACTTTTACTTTGTAACAACATAACGTTTTTGATAAGAAATAAGTTGTTTTCCATTTATTCATTTTTTTCAAATTCCTGCCTTTAGAATGTCTTTTAAAATCACTGATTTTCTAAGTACTCCTATTAATTTAGGTGAGCATTTAAAATTATATTTTGATTTTTAAAAAGGCCCCATGCCCAATGTGGGGCTTGAACTTATGACCCTGAGATCAAGAGTTGCATGCTCTACCAACTGAGCCAGTCAGGCATCCCTATATTTTCATTTTAGAAATGTTATCTTCCTGGAGCACCTGGGTGGCTTAGTTGGTTAAGTGTCTGACTCTTGATTTCCGCTCAGGTCATGATCTTGCGGTTTCCTGAGATTGAGCCCTGTGTCGGGCTCTGAGCTGACAGTGCAGGACCTGCTTGGGATTCTCTTCCTCTCTCCCTGCCCTTCCTTTTCTCCCCTTCTCTCTCTCTCCCTCTCAAAAAAAAAAAACTTTTTAAAAATGTTGTCTTTCTTACGTCACTTTTTTTTAAAGTTTATTTTCTTGAGAGAGAATACTCACATGTGCATGCACTGTAAAAGTTGGGGAGGCAGAGAGAGAGAGAGAGAGAGAATCCCAAGCAGGCTCCACACTGTCAGTGAGGAGCCTGATGTGAGGCTCGCATTCATGAAACCATGAGATCATGACCTGAGCCAAAATCAAGAGTCAAATGCTTAACCTTAACCCTTTTAATTTGGAACATTCCAGGTGACAAAACTTTAGATTGGTTTATTTCAAAACTTGGGGCATTTAAAAAAAATGAATATCTTAATCATTTGGCCAATAAAATATCCTTTCAATGTATAAAATACCTAATTTCAAATATATTTAATTCTATACGCATTTCACAAAGGTAGATAAATACAACTTTAGACATTCTGATTTGAAATTCCAATTAAATTGCATTTAAGATTTTAAGCTTACCTCCTCCTTGTATCCAACCATTCTGTACTATTCGATGAAAAATTGAACCCATGTAATGTAGCCTGATGCCACGTTGAGAATACCCTGCTTTTCCTGTGCATAAGACCTGAAAGTTTCTACATGTTTTGGGACATGCATCATAGTATAGCTACAAATAAAGATAAGAAGTTTCAAAGATTAAATATTTAATATTTTGACAGTTACAGATTCCTGCCTCCATCCCCCACTTATTTTAAAAAACAACAAAAATAACTAAAGAAAGAACAACAAAAAAACCTCTTACCTCAAAAATCAACCTTCCAATTGGCTGAAAATCAATAGAAATGTCCAAGAACACAAAACCATGCTATTCAAATTAGGGAGAAAAAGAAAATGAAGGTCAATGTCTTGGAAGAAATTTTTAGAAATGAAGATACCACAGAGTAATGTTTTTGGTTATAAAGTTTAAAAAGCATTAACAGTAGATAAGGGAATAGCAAAGTTAAAAGAATGACTTAAAAAAGTTTGTTTCATTTATTTTTTAGAAGTTTGTTTCATTTGATTACATCAAGTCTTTACAACCTAAATAGTACCCTTGTTAAAACCCTTGGGTCAGGAAGCTTTGAATCACATTAACCTGTCACAGCGGACTGAGAGTATGTAGCCTAGATCTCCCCTACTGTGCAAGCTAGGCGTAGGAAGGAACACTAGATGTTCCCTTTGGTAAAAGAAACAGACTGGGAATTTTCTATCCTGAGAAATGTTGGGAAACATCCAATGTGATTGCCATGGATTTGGCTACCGTATGTTCTGGATTTTCAGTCAGCACAGAGTAGTTAACCAGAGCCGGGACACATCCTTTCTGAGTGGGGAAACAGGGACGCCATATCCATAGGAGGTATGGGTATCAGGGGAAGGGAAGACAATATGCTGTGCTTTCTTTCACGTTATTTCAATCCTGCCCTTATGTTCCCCGATGCCCTAGCTCTTGTTTTCAATTGGCATCCTTTCTGGTAGAGACAGCTAACATTTGTGTGACCTTGCCTAGCTCTACCAAGGAGCGTCTAAAATGAAAACACCAGCCTCCATCAAGGTAGCATTCATTTGCGGAGCAAATCTAACAGGATACATTAGGATAGCACATCTAATAGGATACATTCCAGATCTTGGGCACCATTCTCATGCACAAAAATGCCACCTGATTTAACAAGCTACATAACTGCCCTGTTTCCTAAAAATCTAGGAAACACAGATGAAATCAATTATAGGTATCACTGTCACTACTTTATGTCACTTTGAACGTTTTTTAATTATAAAAATTAATATATTTTTACATTAACAAAATATATTAATTTATATATTAATATTGTGCTATCTGGCATCCAGGAATGAAGTATTACATCCATAGTAATTATAATTTTAACTTTTTTGTGCCTGTCAGCTTCTGTACTACAAGTTCTTAGTTATAAAAGAATAGTATAACTTTATCATGAGGCATTATATAGTAAACTTCATGGGTTTGGGAGAAAAGAGGATATACTGGAAGTTACGATTGATTTATGAAATGGGTAAGTCCGTTCAGGCAGCACTAAACTTCCCTCTGTGTCAATATATTATCTTTATGCAGTTGTCAAGAGTAGATAATTCTGAAAATTCTAATGAAAGAGCAAATGAGCACATCACCAGGTGATGTCCCCTCGCTGCCAAACACGCAAACATAATTATCTGGTATATCATTCGAACCCAGAAGTAAACAAGTCCCTGCAGCATGGAAAATCCTACCTCTGAACAAAAAATTAAAGGATTTTCTCTGGAATCTAGGTCCTCCTTCCTCACTGCCATTAATTCAGGCTGTTATTATCTCTAGCCCACATTACTGTAGCAGTGTTCCAAGTGGTCAACCAGTCACCAAGCTTTCCCCACTCCACCCTGTTTTTGCCCTAAAACTTTTTCTAAAAAAGCAAGATTATGCCATACTCTTTATGAAAAGTTCTGTTGGATCAGCTTCCTTCTAGAGGAAACTCTAACTCCTTAGTTCAGAATGGACAGTAAGTTCAACCTTTCTTTAGTGGATGTGTTTGTTTTTTTCCCCTCCTTAACATCTGAATACCTTTCCTCTTTGGGATATACCTTACAGGGACCCACCATCCCCTAAAAACAGTAAAGGGGCCAGATTCTTCCTCTCCTCACTTTTGTGAGAGCTGGGGTATGGGATATGACCTGGGCAGGATTAGTCAGATGCTCCTGCCTGAGGCCTTGGATCTCAGGGAGTGATGCAAAGACACCAGTTGAGAAGCAATTCTCGGTGAAGGTGGCAGTGTGAACCCAGGGCCGGTGGGCACGCACAGCTGCATCCGAGTTGCACATTTCTGGGACGTGACTCTGGCCACGTTTTCCTGCTGCCAGGCCTTTCACCTGTTTTCCAAAACCTGGTTCTCCGCTTTCCTGCCAGTTGTGAGGTTACCAATATCCTTTTCAAGGCATACTTTTTTGCCCTTAAGTTAATCAGAATGGCTTGGTATTGTGGGTGACTGGTAATCTCATTTTCCCAGCCTCATTTCCTATTAATCATGGCCTCCTTGCCGTCCCGTGCCACTCCCTGAGTACGCCATGCACTTTGTCCTTTGGGACCCTTATCCTGCTGTGAACATTAAATTCCTCCCCATACCCCGCAGTTTCTAGGATTTTCCAAGTGCATTGTTTATTCAGAGAGACATTCCCTGAGCTCCAGATTCTCTGTGAGGCAGTACAGTTAAAGTGAGAATAAACAAAACAAAGTCTTTGCCTTTTTACAGCTCAGCACTGTAAAATCCTAGCACTGGGCCTTTCTGTGGGCACAGGCAACTATAAGCATGAAACGATCTTCAGCATGTGGTGCTTGTTGCTATAACAAAGTTTCTGAGCAAAATTACCAAGTACTTTTACCTCTATTGCCATTCCACTCTGATGTCTGTCTCTCACTCTCCTGGACCGTAAGCTTCATGACTGTTCTTTGCCATTGGAAATCTCCCTCGGGCCATAGCTTGCCTGGCCCAGCCCTTGCCAACTTGTCATGCTTTAATATGTCACCTTTCTTCTCAATCGAACTTCCCATTCTCTTAGTGCAGTACTTCTCACTTACGGTGTTAGAAAGTACTAATTAAAAATTTTCATACGAAGGGTGAATGGATGATAAGCTCGACCTTCTCTGAAGCGGGGGAGGTGTCTTTATGTTTTAAAATGGATAATCAATGCATATAAATCTCTAATGTGGAATAGAAATGTTTGAACAGGCAAGCTTCTCCCCCTGACCCCTGCCCCATGCAGTCTGCCTGCTGTGAGACATGCTTGCTTTACACACCACTGAGCCAAACACTGCAATATTATATATAATCTTTTGCAGTTGGATTAGAGGTCATTGAGAAACTTAAAACCCAGTCTCCTATTGTTTATATTCCTTCTTTAGGATATCAGTAATTAATGCTGAATCAATATAAATGATCAAAGATTCCACTCTTTTTCTTTAAAATTAGTGAACTTGCCTTGGTATCTCTTAAGAATTTAGCAGAATAATCCACAGTAAGTGCCTCATAAAGTGCAGGGGGCTTAAAATCAACTACATCCCACATCTTGTGAGCCCATTTCTGAAGATCGAATGCATCACCCAGGAACTGATCGTTAACAAAACACATCACATAGGAAGAATATTCCCAGATCTCATTCTTGAGTTCCTATAAAGAAAAAGGATAAAAAGCTGTACTGGCTGGGGGAGAGGGGGCAACCACGCTTGCTAAACCCACAAGCCAGAGCTTGGGATTGACTCTTTAACCTAATCTTTAAAAAAATAATTTTTTTGCCATCTTTTAGAATTTCGTTCTCAAATAGAACTTAACATATTTAAAAATCTGACATCACTGAAAGCAAAAAAAAAAAAATGGTCTAAAAGCAATATTAAAAATGGTAGAGTAAAAAATAAAAATAGCAGCACCTAGGTGGCTCAGTTGGTTAAGGGTCCAGTTCTTAACTTCAGCTCAGGTCATGATCTCACAGTTTGTGAATTCAAGCCCCGCGCTGTGACAGTTCTAGGCAAACTGGGACAGCTGTGCTGTCAGCACAGAGCCTGACTGGAATTCTGTCTGCCCCTTACCCACGCTCTTTCTCTCTCAAAATAAGTAAATAAACTTTTAAAAACAATTTTTACAAATGGTACATAGAAGGTAGATCATTATCTGGTAATAAAAATCTGTGTGCATAGTATACTTGTTAACTTAAAAACAAAATGCAGTCTCTGGCTTCATTTGTGAAGTACATTTTACTGTGTATATACTTGGAAAGGGTTGGAGCTCTGAGTAATACATGATTTTCAGTGTCAAAGATGAAAAGAATGCTTTTTTGAGGGAGAGGGGTCAGGGTAAGGAAATGCCTCCTGGGGGCCCACAGGGATTTCTAGCGCACCCCAGGGGCACTGAGGGAGAGACCTCACGTTTGCCAACACTTTGAAGTCCTAAGCCCCTTAAAATGAAGTGCATTCGTGTGTTCATCCACACACTAATGGTCAACCTCCTAAACTCCAGTGTGTGGCCACTGAGTAATGTCCGCTCTGAAGAGATGCGGTTTATTATTACCCAGGGCCAGTCCTGGCAAAAGCATGAATAATTTGGGACAGCTGTTTTCAAATTTTAGCAGTCCAGCAGAATTACAGATTCCTAGCCCCACCCAGAGTTTCTGATTCTGCAGTGGGGCCCTAGAATTTGCATGTCTAACAGCATCGTAGGAGATGCTGACGTTGCTGGTCTGGAGGCCACACTTGGGGAAATGCTGTTTGGGGGAACAGTTTGCTCCAGCTTGCCAGTTTGCTGCGCTCCCAGCTCTTCTCCCAGATTTCAGATCCTTTGCCCGCACCCATACCAAAACCTGGTTTGAGGAATAAAAGAACCTTGTTCATGCTGAACTTTACATTACTCATAGAGCCTGTGGGTCAAGAGTACCTAAACTATTTAGATATATTAGTGTTACCACATTGTATAGAATGCAAAACTTTACTTTTTTATTTTTAATTTAAAAAAAAATTTTTTTTTAATTTCTGAGAGAGAGAGAGAGAGAGACAGCGAGAGACAGCGTGAGCAGAGAAGGGTCAGAGAGAGAGGGAGACACAGAACCTGTAACAGTATCCAGGCTCTGAGCTAGCTGTCAGCACAGAGCCTGACGGGGGGCTCGAACCCACAAACCGTGAGATCATGACCTGAGCCCAAGTCGGACGCTTAACCGACTGAACTACCCAGGTGCCCCTAGAATGCAAAACTTTAAAACGGGATATTATTTAGCCTGCGCATGGCTAACTTGGATATTTAGTTAGCCTGGTGGGAGAAACACAGTAGAAGGAGCACTTTACTCAGAGGCTGGTGACGCAGATGCCTTGTCTCCGTGTGTCTTCTGTACACGAGCAGGCCTCACCTGCCTCCAGACAGTGAGCTGGACCCAGTGGTTTCTGCGGCTTTCCAGCACTGAGCTGTAAGACGTTGCCTTTTATTTTGGAGAGGAGAGAAAGGCCTTTCCAAAGGCCCAGAAGCCATCAGTCAGGGGTGGCATTACCATCTGCTGAAGCGTTAAGTCTGGCTCAGACCTTACCTCAACTGTGCTAAGAAGTACATGTGACACAAAGCACAATGCTTACATTGAAGGACAAAAACTGGTCTGAAACAAGAAAAGGTTAAGGTGACAAGTACCCAAGAGATGAGGGTGGGAGACGGAAGGAAGGGAGGAAGGAGAGGCAATAAAGAACAGGTAGAAAGAAGCAGCGGTGACTATGGGGAAAGCCTCATTCAGGCCTCGTGAGAAAAGCAGAAGGAAGAGAACACAACACATCCCCAGGTCAGTCACCCAGGCTGACATGGCGGGAAACTATGGAATGAAATCCACACCAGTCGTTAAGAATACAGTGGGAATCTGTAAGAGGAATGGGTGCGGTCCACAGCGCATGAGATCCTGGCTTTCCTGTAGGCGGAGAGCAGGATACTGGTAGGCAGTGTAGGTAGTTTGGTGACAAAAATTAAGAACCTACTGTTTTATGTTCAGGTGACTAACTGTCCTGACCAGCTGTCCCAGTTTGCCTAGAACTGTCCCAGCTTAGCACTGAATTCCTGCATCACAGGAAACCCCTGGGAACCAGACAAACCAGGCCCACTGGTCACCCTAGTTGTTGTAAGGATTGGAGTTAATATATACATAAGGCAAGAGAATAGTGTCTGGCATATGACCCGAAGTGTTTGCTACTATTCTATCTGAATTCCAGTGAAAATGTATTATGGCTATGAAAATGGTATGAGACTTAACAAGTGGCATTCTTGACTCAGTCCTGCAGCATTCATGGGAGCACACAGGGAAATGGTCCCATAAAGCAACACTATATGATAACCACAGCATCCCAGGACATCCTTGTGCAACAAAGAACAGAACAATCAAAACTGCTCTGGTCAGGGGAAATGGGATTTCATCAGCCACTGGAGAGATGGGGCGGGGCAGGGAGACCAGGCTGGGGATGGCACACAGGAAGTGTACCCCGTGCCAGCCTCACTGCAACACGAAGTATTACTGGGCCACATAGCACCTTGGAACCCTTCATGTCACATGTTCTGGGCAGCACTGCCAAATGATCCGGAAACTGCTGTCCCGGGACAAAGTCTGCTGGCCCTGGGACCTGGGGTTCTCCAGGGTGTTGTTAGTGGGGAGAAGGCAGAGAAGGAAGCTTTAATTAGCACAAGGCTGCCCTGTGGGGACTTGGTGCCTGTCATCAGGGCCCCCGTAGGCCACAGCCCCACACGAGCGCTTGCTGGTGTGTGTGCTGTGCACCACCAAAACCTCCCACCGGAAGGCCGAGAGTGCCAAGGCGTCACGGGAGGCGTGAGGACGTGATGTGCAGGGAGAGAGGGCTCAACCTCAGCAGGGGTAAACGGCAGCATTGAGAGTTTAAAACTTACCTTCATCACGTCTTTCAAAAGACAATTCTGTAAATGTTTTACTTTCTCTTAAGATCATCTCGGTAAAATGATTCAAATGACTTAGAGAAATCAAATCTAGTTGCTCTAAAATCCGTGCTTCAGTTTTTCCAAAACAACGCACAGATAAATAATTTAGACAAAACTTTGCTCATTTCCCATATCCCGAATATCCTTTACCCGTTTTTTCTCCTGCAGATATTGGTCCCATGCAAATTCTTGAAGAGGAACTATTATAGGATCTTCAAATTTGGATGGATAATTACTCTTCAGACTCTAGGTTTCAAAACAGAATAATTATAGAGTAAGTTCTCTTTTAAAGTAGAAATAATTTCCCCCCAATTTTTATAGGGGCTTCAAGAGGTTTTATACAGTGGATGCCCAGGCCACACAATCAGACTTAGACGCCCCCTGCTTGCTCCCAGAGGCCCCTGTGCTGATCTCCAGGAAGTCACTCCCCAGTTCACACTGGGGCTCTGGCTTATGTCTCTCGCTTGTAGACTGTAAGGCCAAGACTATGTCCTAGTTTTCCTGAACTCCCACTGGCCTTGACACCTGGTACACAGCGGACCACACGTAGCAAATGAATGAACAAATGAACAAATAAATGAGTTTATGCCAGTAGTTTTGTGATTTGCCATGTTCTTTTAGAACCAGTTTTTTCCTAAGTTAAATTCTTCCTAAACCTCAGTGAATCTAAAGTTTTTCTTTTTAATGAAAAGAAAATGTTATTTTAACTGCAGTGTTTTATTAGTTTCAGGTGGGCTTCAACAGTTCCATACATAACCTGATGCTCATCACCTATTCCACCCACCTCCCCACCTCCTCTCTCGATAGATACTTGTAACTAAAATAAATAAATGTTATTGTTTGAATTTATTGATACATAGAGAATGACCAAGGGAATAGTTTTGTGGTTATACCCCACAACAATAGAGAATACTAAATGTTAAGTATTTTAGGTATTGAGCACGTTTGGGTTTAACATTTATTATTTTGTCTATATGAATCAGAGAAAATTCCTACCGGTTAACGATTCTTGTCAAAAAAAAGCTTTGAGTCCTGACATGTTGCACTTTGCCTCCTGGTAAAGCAAGAGAAGGCAGGTAAGGCAATACCAACTAGGCCTCAGCTTGCTGAGTGGGTCCGAGTAGATGTGTCTACTAGGGAAAAGGGACAGCTGGCTGCTGCACTTGGCACCTTCTCCACTAAGGAAGGTGCTCAGAGGTCCTACTGTGGTCTAAAAGAGGACACCAGCCTGGCATGCTTCATCCAGGGTGCATATTCCAAGCGGGAGAGAGCCAGGGCGCGAGTGTATCCTGCCTCTGGGGCCAGGGGGAGCCAAACAGAACAATGGCAATTGGGTCATTTCCTTCTTAGACTACTGCCCAACCAACAGATGATGATGTGTCTTTTTTCCAGTGTCCATGATCAGTCGGAAGCAATTGTGTTTCTAACTGGCGGACCACCTAGAATAACGAAGAAGCCCAGCAGTTTTCAAATTAAGCATCCTTAATCATACTTTCTTCATAATTTAGTGTCGAGAACAGACTACATCCAAAACAGAATCTATGTGATGCTGACTCTTCACAAATCTAAATCTCTGTCAGCATGTTAGGTATTCAGGATTGCTCACCAAATGATCATGTTGAGAAATTATTCAAGGATCCTTTATTAAGATAAACGAATGGAATTTACATTGATACATTTTCATATTCAAATAGCGGTACAGTAGGCAAAGCTTAAGAAAGTGAAAATTAATCTTATGAATATAACAAAGACATTGTTTTCCAGACTTAGTCTGGACAACAGGGTTTGGCAAACTGTGGCCACTAGGCCAAATTTGGCACGCTGCCTGTTTTTGTAAGGCTTGAGAGCTGAGACTTTTTGGATTTTAAGCACCTGAAACAAAAAGTCATTCTATGTCACGTGAAATCATATGCAAATCAAATTTCAGAATCCTTAATTAAGTTTTATCAAAAGTGCCACTCATTTACATATTGTCTGTGGCCGCTTTTGCACAAGGACACAGTCAAATAGTTGTGGCAGAGAGCCTATGGCCGTGAAGGCCTAATAATTTAATATCTAGGCTTTACAGGAAAAAAACTGTCAACACCTTCTCTACAGTGTGGAGCACGCACAGAAAACACATGCCTGCAGAAAAGGAGCTAAAGAAAACAAGGAAAAAAGTCCCCCAAACTCCTTAAATACAACTTAAGCCATAAACTTTATAGATCCCCTCAGTCCAGCTAACAGTCCATAATTTTATTTTGATGATCCATGTATCATTTAAACAGACTTCTCACTTGTTCTCTTCCTCTTGATGTAAACTTCACCAACTTCACAAATTAGTTACTGTGAAACCAAATAAAGGGAACCTCATTTAAAATGGAGTCAGGGGGCACCTGAATGGCTTAGTCAGTTGAACATCCCACTCTTGATTTTAACTCAGGTCATGATCTCTTGCTGGTGAGATGGAGCCCCATGTCAGGCTCTGCGCCCAGCACTTGAGATTCTCTCTCTCTCCTTCTAACCCTTTCCCCCTTGCACCCTTTCTCTCAAAAAACAAATCTAAAAATTAAAAAAAAATTTTTTTAATGGAGTCAGGAGGCCAGAAGGGGGTGCTCTCATGCCTTACCACCACTCAGTTGCAGACACCAGTAGGTCAGGAAGAGCATTCCCTTCAGGGAGAAGTCTATGTTACTACTCCAGCAGAAGGCAGGGAGAATGTCTCCTTTTTCTGCAACAACCTGGCCAAAAAGATAATACCATAACACAACCATCGAGAAACTATCACCACCCTGAACTCTCACCTTCTATCAAAGCAGCCCCTCCCAACTTCTTACTTTTCTCTATGCACCTCTTTTGATCTCCCATATTGCCCTTGGTTTGCCATAGCTTATATGTCCTAAATTGCAATTCCTGTTATTACCAAATAAACCCATTTTGCTGATAAAATAACCAGCTATTTCAAGGTCAACAGTTAGTGTTTCTTGATTTGATGCAATAGGCAAACAGCAGGCAAGAAGGCAGGAATTGCTTAAGATTTCTTCTATTTGAGAACACTTGTGTCAGGTATCCAGCTGGATACTTTGGGAGATACCAAAGTAGGGCATGGTCCTGGAGTCTAGTGGGGTTTTGAAGGAGAGGATTTTGGCATAATCTTACAGTAGTAGCATTTGTGGAGCAAACCCCAGAGATGTGCTGAATTCTGCATTTCTCATGTCATACCTTTCTATACTTCTGTATTTCCATAATACTTGTGCTGCACCATTACTGACCTGGCCAAATTCTTCCAATTGCTTCAAGTGTTTTTCCTTTTATATCGGTCCGTGTGTTTGCAAAGTAGTATCTAGATTCTCCAAAGCACTTGTGACAGAGTCGTTTGTTAAGAAATTCCTTAAGCACCTAATTCGATTGGAATGCAGTAACTGCTATAGAAAATGTAAAGGAGAAAAAAGAAACCCTCCCAAACGAAGTTTCCAAAAACTTGGGAAGGTCGTTTGTAACAAAACAAAACAAAATCTGTAGTTAGGAGGTATCACTTATTTCTAAACATTTTTTCCATGAATTTTTAAAGTCTGTAATTCACGTAAAAATGTGGAAATAAAATGTGGGTGTGTAGAGGGGGAATTACCCTCCTCCACGCAGCAAGGTTCTGAGTTTTCCTTCGTTCGGATCCCCCTTTAAAGGTAGCCCTCCTGGTAGTGGAAAGTCCGCCCGACCCTACCCTGACCCCTGAGAGGTACACTGATAACGCTCCGCCGGCCGGGACACCTCCCTACGTCGCCGAACTTCGATCCGGGTCACCAGGAGGCGCGAGACCGGCAAGCCGGAAGAGACACCCGCGCTTGCGGTTATTCTCATGGTTACCTCGGCAGCGCTCTTCGCGATGTGAAAGCTGGAGCTTTTGAAGACCCCCACCACCTTCACCTGCAGCGGCTGCTCGGGCGGTGACTTCGAGCAGTACCGGGCCGGGCTTGGCCGGCACTGCTGCTGGCTAGCCATGGCGGCGCTGGGGGACTGCTCCGAGCACAAACACTGCGCGTCGCCACGGCAACCACGCGGCCCCGCCCCCGTCGCCGGCAGAGAGGAAGGACGCGCGGGGGAGGGGGGCGACGGGCGTATCTTTTATCAACTTTGCGCCTGTTGCTGGCGAGCCGGGCGAGAGGCGAGAAAGGCGCGCGGGCGGCTGCGGCCCGGGACGGAGTTTCGGCACAAAGGAACGGAGTGCTCCGCGTCCCGNGCGCGGCCCTTGCCTCCCGGCAGCGTCCAAATTCGCAGCAGATCGCCTTTCCAGGTCGGTAGGCAGCCAGTTGGGGGCCAGTGGGCCGCTTGCCCGGGCAACGCGCAGCCGGACCCCGGCCCAGGGCCTGAGCTGCGCATGCTGGGAGGCCGCGGCCTTGAGGGGAGCGCGGGGGCGGGGCCGACCACCTGTGCGTGCCGCCCCGGGAGGAGGCGCCACCCCCTCGCGCCCGTCCCCGCCGCGGCCGTCGCAAGCGAGGCGGTGCCGTCCCGCGCCCCGGGACCGTCCTCGCCATGAAGCCCAACTTCTCTCTGCGACTGAGGATCTTTAACCTCAACTGTTGGTGAGAGCGCCCGCGGGTCGGGTCGGGGGTCATAGCTCCATTCGCACCCACAGTCAGAGGGAGGAGGCCTTCCTCACATCCGGGCCCTGGCTCTCTCTTGTCCTAAAGTGTCCGGGTCCGGGGGGCATCCGCACCTCCAGGGCCACGCCTGGTCCCAGCCCCGGTGGTGCACGGAGAGCGGAGCGCCTCCAGCCATCACCTCCCCCGACCCTTCTCGTCCTCAGGGGCATTCCCTACTTAAGCAAGCACCGGGGTGACCGCGTGAAACGCCTGGGAGACTTTCTAAACATGGAAAGCTTCGACCTAGCTCTCCTGGAAGAGGTGGGCAGTGCAGAACTGGTGTGGAACCCTGGCTGGGACGGGGGCGGCTGGGGGCTTGGGAGAGGACTTGTCCCCGGTGGGGGAGGAGACAGGCAGGCAGGCATCCTCACCCCTTCCCTCAGGTGTGGAGTGAGCAGGACTTCCAGTACCTGAGACAGAAGCTGTTGCCCACCTACCCCGCCGCACACTACTTCAGGAGGTGAGAAACCTTCTGTCTGGAAGTCTGTTCTCAGACTGGAAGCTCTTGGTCCTGACAGCCCCTCCCTATCCCATCTGCGCCCAGAATCCTCTCCTCTGTGTGTAGGTGCAGGACTAGGTGGAACCAGGAAGATCCTATCTCTTGAGCCCATCCCAGCCTGCCCTGGGCACGCATGTCACCCCACAAAGGCTGTTGCTCTGAGCGTTCCTCTGTGCTGATCTCAGCAACAGAGTGAGAAGAAAGATGCTGATACAAGCTGGGAGACCAGGGAGGGGAAGAGGGCTGGTATTTCTCTTCCTGCTTTTCTGGCTGTTAACCAGAACTTGGCTTACAGTGGCATCATTGGCAGTGGCCTCTGCGTCTTCTCCAAACATCCGATTCAGGAATTCACTCAGCACGTCTACACTCTCAATGGGTACCCCTACATGGTAAGCCTTATGGCAGATTTCTTCCACCACCCTTTCCCACCTGGTAAAGGAGGAACATGCGGAAAAGGAGGCAGCCTTTCTTGGGCTTCAGGGGATGGGCAGAAGGAGGGTAGCAGTGCCCTGAGTTCCTGCTCCCTCCTGCCTGCAGATCCATCATGGAGACTGGTTCTGTGGGAAGGCTGTGGGGCTGCTGGTGCTCCATCTAAGTGGATTGGTACTCAATGCCTATGTGACCCATGTGAGTGAAGTTGGCGAGGGCTGGGACAGGTGGCCTGGTCCTGGGAGGGAGACATGGGACTCCTCTAGTTGGGCTTCCTGGGGGTGAGGCGTGGGGACAGGATCTCCTCAGGTTAGAAGGCAAGGTTTGCCCATCTTTTAACCAAGTATCATGCCAGGTGACAGACACCAGCATGATTCAGACCTGTCTCTGGGACCCCCCCGCCCCCCTTCCTGGTCTCATCTGGTATAATCTGACCTATCTTGCTCAGCTCCATGCCGAGTACAATCGACAGAAGGACATCTACCTAGCACATCGTGTGGCCCAAGCTTGGGAACTGGCCCAGTTCATCCAGTGTGTGAGCCTGGGCTTGACAGGGGAAGTGGGATGGGGTCAGGGGTGGAGGGGTGGCCAAGGTTCCACTTCTAGGTGGGCACAGCTGGTCAGGGAAGACCTCCTGCCTCACCAACCCGGTTCCCCCAGCCACACATCCAAGAAGGCCGATGTGGTTTTGTTGTGTGGCGACCTCAACTTGCACCCGAAGGACCTGGGCTGCCGCCTGCTGAAGGAGTGGACAGGGCTGCGTGATGCCTACCTTGAGACCCGGGACTTCAAGGTGCGGACTGCCTGATTATTTCCATGCCTACACCCCCAGCTTCTCTCCTCCTCCTCCCCTACGTCCTAGCGCGAACCATTTATTCACCTAGGGCTCTGAAGAAGGCTGTACGATGGTACCTGAGAACTGCTACGTCAATCAGCAGGAGTTAGAGCCATTTCCCTTTGGCATCCGCATTGACTATGTGCTGTATAAGGTCGGGCCTCTCCCTTCAATGTGTTTTCACCCACTGTGTCTCTCTGTCCTTCACCAGCTTGTGCTAATCTTTTGTCCACCTTGTCTAGTCTTAGATCGCTGATGGCTTAAGAATGGGAAGAGGCCCTCAGTATGTTTCTCTCTGGCCCTTACTTTTCCTAGGCAGTTTCCGGGTTCTACATCTCCTGTAAGGCTCTTAGAACCACTATAGGCCATGATCCTCACGGTGGCACCCCTCTCTCTGATCATGAGGCCCTGATGGCTACTCTGTGTGTGAGACACAGCCCCCCTCAGCACACCCCCAGCCCTACTCACGGTAAGACACCCACACCCTTTCCCTAGGTCCCTCCCCACCACAAGGCAGTCCCTCCACGCTGACCCTCTCTCTCCTGCCCCACTACCCTGCCTTGTTCTAGGATCGGCAGAAAGATCGCGGTTGATCAGTGTGTTAAAGGAGGCCTGGGCAGAGCTGGACCTGGGCATGGCTCAAGCTCGCTGGTGGGCTGCCTTTGCTGGCTACGTGATCTGTCTAGGGCTGCTGCTTGTGGCATTGCTGTGCACTCTGGCAGCCGGAGGAAGGGTCCGGGAAGTTGCCATACTGCTCTGGACTCCCAGTGTAGGACTCCTGTTGGGGGCGGGGGCGGTCTATCTCTTCCACATGCAGGAGGCCAAGGGCTTATCTAGGGTTTGGGCTGAGCTCCAACATGTGCTGGGCAGGGCAAGGGAGGCCCAGGACCTGGGCCCAGAGTCTCAGCCAGCCCTGCTCCTGGGGCAGCAGGAGGGGGACAGATCTGAGGAACAATAAAGCCTGACACTTTTGTGGCTCTGCCTTTTCCTTGTTGAAGCAGTGATTGGGGCCAAGGGTCAGTGTCACTGTCATAATACAGACTGTCAGGCTCCGACACCTCTGCCTGCCCTGCATACCCTGCATCTCACCTACAGGCAGCCAAGCCTTGTGTGTGGCAGGAACATTTTTATTGTAAACAGTGAGGCCCCCTCCCAGGCAGCCCAGATGAACAGGGTGGCACAGTCCTCGGGTGAGGTGGTCGTCCTTGCAGGGACGAGGGCAGGCAGCCCCCCTCTGCTAGCCCTGGGCCCCCGGCTCCGAGGCCAGCTCACTGAGCCTGCGTTCCTCCTGGAAGCGGATGAGTGCATCTCGCTGGTTCACCACATCCAGCAGCTTCCTCAGGACCTGGTCCTCAGCCTGCCGGTCTGCAGGGGTCTTCAGGGTTTCTGAAGAAGACGATGAAGCTTAGAGAACAGGGAACTGCACAGGGAGGCAGGAAAAGCACAAGCTTGTCCCGGCCTGCGTGACTTCCACAACTAGGTAGGGTAAGTTTCCTCATCTGTAAAGTGAGGAAGATCACTGTAAAAAACCCCAGTGGTTTTCTAGCATTGTTTAGTAGGAGCACCATTTTTATTTTAGTTTAGACTGATTGATTGGTTTATATGTATACACATATACATATATACATATGGATGTAATTTCCACACCCAACCTGGAGTTCGAACTCATGACCTCGCGATCAAGAGTTCCACCTGAGGCGGCCAGGTGCCCCAGCGGCAGTGCCATTTTTAAAGGCAATCTTAGGTAAAAGCTCAGTTGTGCAGCCCTGATTGAACTGAAGGCAGAGTAGGGGCCTGGACCCCCATTCTCTGGCTTCCTCCTGACATGTCTCAGAGGCACTCAGACTAGAGGACCATGTAGCCTGATCAGTGCCTGAGGTCACACGGCTGCAAACACCAGCCCCGTGGTGTCCGCCTCTCTGTGTCCCCCCTACCTTCCCGGTTCATGTAGCCTCGTAGCTCCTGGTCCAGCTGCCACTGTTTGTCCTCCAGTTTCAGCTCCTGCACCCTGTGGAGGGCAGGGATTGAAGAGGCACAGCTGTCCCAGGTGCCCAAGAAGCTGGCTGGGGTCTGGCTTGTGCCACTGTCCCCACCCCCTGCCCCTTACGTGATCATGAGCTCTGCCTCCTCCGCCACTAGGCTGTTTTTCTTCTGAACGAGCTGGAGCAGCTGTTCTACCCACAGTGCCTTTTGCTGTTCCGGGGATCCTGATGGGCCAAGGAAGAGTGGGGGACGGTAGTCAGGCGGTCCCTAACCGGGGTCACGGGTGTCAGGGGCGTGAGGAGTGGAGCCTGCTGGAGGCAGGGCCTGGTGGTGTGAGGCACTGCCGGGGCTGAATGCACAGCTAGGAGGCAGAGGGGTGTCCCAGCTTGTCCTTCCTGTCTTTACTCACTGCTCTGGCTTCTCAAGGCCAGCTCCAGCTTCATGCCCTCAGCCTCCAGCTCCCTTAGAGCGGTCTCAATTTCATTTAGTCGCCGCTGGACAGCCTGAGGGGTGCAAGACAGGAGGCCCGGGAGTCTTTGGATTGTTCAAGAAAGCACCGGAGAAAGTGGGACCCCATGTCAGACCTGAGCCCATCAGCGAACCCCTAGACCCCTCACCTGGGCCTTGCAGAACCGCTTCATCTCCTCCTCCCTAGCACGGCGCAGCAGAGTCCGCCGCCACGTTGGGTACTTGTCCATGGTGCCTGAGTTCTTGGCCAAGATCTGCAGAGCCTATGGCAGGGTCAGGGCGGTCAGGGGTAGGACCTGGCCTCCCTGTCGGATAGGGGCTGGGGAAGCTTTGTTTGGACGGGACCAAAGCTTCTTGGGCTGGAGGTGGGTAGAGTGAGTTCTGGTAGAAAAGACAGAGGCTTCGCGACCGGAGCCACACAGCGGGAGAAGACATTCTGAGAGACTGGCTCAGAGCAGAGGGAGGCGTCCTACGGGTTTGTCCTGTGGCGGGCGGTAGGCCCTACCTCGTGGATGTGTGCTGGCTTCAGCAGTGCAGGCGGCCAGGTTCCTCCTGCTCACCTGCTCTGTGTGTGAGTCCAAAGCCACAGCTTCCTCTTCCTCTGTTTCCTCCTCACTGGAGGACGGACTCTGTTCCTCCTCTTCCTCCATGGCCACAGGACCTGAACGGAGTAGACACGGCGTGGGCCCACACCTCCCTTTCCATTCCCCAGCACTCCCCTTTCGGGAACCCCAGTACCCCCCAGGGCACCCCCACCTGGGTGTGCAGTTACCTTGAGGGCTCCGGACTGGCATGCCCCAACCGACAAAGCTGCCTTCCAGGGCCTGGCGGGCCAAGGCAAGGCAGCTGCGGGGAGGCTTGGGTGGGGGCTCTAGCTCTGGGTCAGGAGTGAGATTAAGGGAGGACAGCTGCTTGCGCTCTGGGCTAGACAGGCGGATCCGCTGACGAGTAGGCTGGCTGGGGCTTGGGACTGGAGCAGTCCTCTCCTGGGGGGTGACAGCCCCTGAGGGCCCTGATGGCATGCTGTTTTCATCTGGTGTGGGGAGGTCCTGGAAAAGCCACCATGTAGTCTGGTCAGCGATCTGCCCATTGTGGGGCTGCGGCTGCCCCCTTAGACAAATGTGGGTTCTGGCATTCATTCACTTATGCCATTTACTGAAACGTGTCAGGGCAGTGTTCCAGACACTTGAGATAAATCGGTAAGATAAAAACCCTGCCTTCACGGAGCTTTTTTTTCTGGAGAACATCCAGTCACCCCCAGCAAAGTAAGCGGGGCTTAGACCCCTTTACGGTTTCCCACACTCCAACATTTTCACAGCTTTTACCTGACTCTCAGGGCCTTTGTCACTGCCTTCCTCCTTGTGGCCTGCCTGGGGCAGGTGCTGGAGGCAGTAGAAATGTCCTGGGAAGGGTGGAGAAGGGGAGAAGACATGAGATGTAGGCAGCCCAGGGCACAGACACTCAGTTTATCAGGGAAGGTGGGAGTGACAGGACTCCAGATTTGCAGGTGAATTTCTGCTGGTGTCCTGCTTCCTTAGAACCCTACATTTAGGGGTTTGGAGGGGACAGAGAAGACCTTGAACCCAAGGGAACTCAAGTGCCACCTTGAGCCTGTTGCCACCTCATGCCCAGGACCCCACTTCCCCTGCAGTTTCAAGATCCTTGCCGCCAGGCAGGGCCAGGCCCCAAGTGTCTGTGGAGATCTCCCAGGCCCCCCTTACCATCTCCCGGGTGCTGCTCATAGCCACCTGGCCACAATGTGGCCTCACAGGTATGGCAGCGGAAGCAGCTCCGGTGAAAGAAACGGCCATCAGCACAGAGGCGTTCCAGGATGTAGAGGTGTTCCCCACAAAGTGCACACAGGTCCCCAGCACCAGCCTGCACCGAACCCCAGACCACAGGCTCAGCTGGAGTCGAGGCCAGCTGCAGAGGTCTTCCCGATCCTTGAGACACCCCTCCTTGGCCTCCCCAGGCCTCTGCCTGCAGGCAGGGCCCCTTTCTCACCTCTTGGTGTTGGGATGGGGGTGTCAGGGGTTCACCAGCCTCTGGGACAGGTGGCTCCTCAGTACTTGGGGTTTTAGCATCTACCTAAGGAGGTAAGAGTTTGGGCAGGGAGGTAGAGGGGCTGGAGAGTGGCTGTGTGCAGAGAATAGAAAGGGCTGGAAGAAAAGTGAGACAGGAAGGGAATCGAGATGTGGGTGGAGGTGGGGGTGGGCTCCAGGGCCTGGGGTAGGGAGCAAGACATGGGGGCACAGGACAGAGAGTGCCCAGGGAATAGAGCATGGGGCTGTCCAGCCCCTACATGCATTTACCTCCAGGCGCGGCTTCTTGCCACCAGTATCCTCCCCGTTTTCCTGCAACAAGTCCTACGCTTTAAGCATGGGAGCTCTGAGCCCCCAGCCCTCCCCCCACTCTGAACCTCCTCCCCAACATCCCAACGATTCCCACTAGCAGTGCACTGCCCCGCTGCAACTCTGCCCAGACTCCTCACTTGGGCACGGGTCCGCTGCAGGGTCCTATGCAGTTTGCCAAGGAACAGCACAGCACTGGAGGTCCCCTGAGAGCCTTGGCTGACAGAGCCTGTCAGGGTGGACGGGAAATCAATACTGGACCTCTGGAACAGACCGCTGCAGTGCAGCCCGGGGTGCCTCTCCCAGCTGTCCCTCAGAGGGTGCCTCCCCCACCCCCGTGCCACCCACCTACCCCCCAGGCCACCTGGGTTGTGGGGCATGCTCTTGAAGGCACTGTGGAAGTGGCTGAGATAAGCGATGAGGCCCAGCGGGTCGCTCCCTGTCACCACTGCCTTTGCGGACAGCACGGGCGTGATGCCCAGCTCATGTTCTGCCATCCTCAGCGCCCAAGCAGTTGCTTCCAGGGCTCCCACCCCCTGCAGCTCTGAGGGCTCCCTGTGGATGTTGGGGAGAAAAGCTGATGGGTGACCAGAACCTGACCCCGTCAAAGGGGGAGAGGATGGGGAGAGGGCAGCAGGCAGGGGCTGGTGGGGTATAAAGGGAGCACAGGGCATGAGGGGATTATTCTCTGCTGTGCACACCTCCCTCGTGCTCCCCACCTACCCAGTGACAATTTTCTGGCCGTGAGGGGCCTCCACCACTCACAAGCCACCCCTACTGAATGCACTGGACTCTCATGAGACTTGGGCAGGGAGGTGACATGAGCAGGACTACCAGCAAGCGGTGGTCCTGGGACTCAACTATGTGACTCCTACACAGTGGTCTTCCCACCGGTCCACACTGCCTGAGGTAGAAGGAGGAAAAGACATGAAAGAGGGATGGACTGGCTGGGACCCCCTGAGCCCAGTTCGCAACTCACAGCAGGCCGGGCCGCAGCCGGTGCACCAGGGCACACAGAGCCAGCCCGTCCGCCCAGGAGGTAGACAGGTCGGTGACATGGACACCCGGGTACCCAGCCGTCTGCTCCTGGCACCAGCGTAGCAATTCTTCCTGGGTGCCTGCCGACCCTGAGAGAGGAAGCTGTGCTGTACTCAAGGGCCCTGGCTCAAAGGTGGCCCGGGTGATGGGCACGGGGGTCAGTATGGGAGGTGGAGGTGGGACCCATGCCTACAGGGGCACCAACTTAATGCTCACTGCTTTCATCCCAATTCTCTCTTTTTGGAATAAAGTGGAAAAAGTAAATCAGGTAGAATCACCGCGAGGCACAGAGGGCAGAAGGCTACGAACTGAGGGACAAGGGACGTCTGGAGACTCAAAGGGAGGGCAGGTCTGGGGTCTGCAAGGCAGCACGGCTGCTGTCAGCCACTTGGGCTGCCGGGGTGGGAGCGGTTGTTGAAGTAGTAATATCCTGCGCCCAGGCTGGCAGGCAGCTGCTGTTGTCCCTCCACCCTGCAGGGGGCTCCCAGCCCGAGGCTGCAGCTGTGCTGATGGCTGGTGCTTGTACCGCTCCGGGTGGTAAATATTTTGGGACACGGCCCCTGGAGGAGGGCTTGCTCACCTGTGGCTGGCTTTCCTCCATCTATCTTGTCACTCTTCTTTCTCACAGGCTCCTTGGCCACCACGTCATACAGGTCTCGTACCTAAGGCAGCCCCTTTCAGGTCTCAGGGCAGGCTGACAGCCTGCCTCAGCCCAGGGGGGGAGGGGCCCATTTGGGGTAGGGCTCACCCACAGGGGCAGTTGACAGGGCAGGCCTGGAGTCTGGTGGGTGCCAGGGGCTCTGACCTGATTGGGAGTCACGGCCCGGAGGTTCAGGTTGGGGTAGCGGGTGGCAGGGTCCAGCCCATACTGGGCCACGTTGCGGTGCATGTTGTCTGGGGAGGTCTGTGAGAGGAGCTGGTACAAGCTCTCCCTGGGGGTTAGTGAGGGCAAGGGCAAGGGCACAAGCGGAAGCACAAATCAGTACCCATCTCTCCAGAGCTACCAGGCCTTTCTTTCTTCTCTTGCCTGTGCCCCCCCATCTATTCACCCAGCACCCCCACCTTCTTCCTGATGCTAGTCCTGTTTCTACCCCTGCCCTCCCCAGCCCCCAACTCAGGCCTCACCGCTCTGCCAACACTTCTAGGGGCTCAGCACCCTCTGCCCACCGCTTCACCATCCAGGCGGCATCAAAGGCTGCCAAGAAGCCCCGAGCCACTCCAGTGCCCAGGGGCCAGAAGGGCTGCCGGGTTAGAAAGAAAGAAAACAGTTTAGTGAGAGTCCACTAGGAGTCCCAAGCCCAGGTGCCCCCAAAATCATAGCTGAGGGGGCCCCACATTACACCAAGCAGCCCCCACTCCTTCCCACAAAGAGCACACCTTTTTTACCCTCTCCTTCCCAGGAGGCAATGTTCTTCCCCCCACCGCGGAGCCCCTGCACCTCCTCACAAGGAGTCCCTGCTTCTGGAAGTCCCTCCTCCTCCTCCCCCAATCAGGGACTCCTGACCCCTCACCTCCACCAGGCAGTCCCCCACCAGCCCCAGCAGCAGGCGGGCACCGTGCTTCTCCTGCACTCGAGCAGAACTCTCTGCCCGCATCATGCTTGTGAAGTCAAAGGCAGAGATATCAGGCCTCCCGTGGGCATCTTTGGCAAACTCCAGCTTCCCGAGCTTGCCATTGGTGGCGAAGTCAGCAGCTGCCCTGGCAAAGCGCTGCAGAGCCTCGGGCACCACATTGGCATTGCCCAGCAGGCGGTCGGTGTCCTGCCAGTCCTAGAGACGGATCAGAACCAGCAGGGTCAGCTGGGCGGCCCATCCCCTTGGGCAGAGAAGGTGCACACACTGAGGCCCTAAGGCACTGCTTCCTCAGACTACATCGCAGGTGAAGGCTGAGCTGGACTAGAAAGTGAACATTCTGCTTCCCATTCTCCAGGCCCTTCCTCAGCACTCACCAAGCCCCACCCTGCCCTCAAGGCCTCGTGCCATTACTGTTACCGTGTATTTGCTCTGGACTGAGTCCTGAACCTCTCAGCCTCAGTTTCCCCATCATTTAGAGATGACATACCTAACCTCTCAAGGTACTTATGAGAATTTAGGTGAGAAAATCCATATAAAGAAAGTTCTCAACACAGTACCTAGCACATAGTAGGTTTTCAGCTGGTTCATTCAGCAAAAATTTACTGGGAACTGACTACACACCAGGCACCCTTCAAGGCCCTGGGAATCATCAGCAAGCAAAAAGAACAAAGAGAAAAAACCCCCGCCCTGATGGAGCTTACCCATGTAGCTCCATGGCTGGTATAGGGGTTGGGAAGAGGATTCAGGTTGCCATGCAAATCCCAGGGGAGAAGAGCTTGTTGAGGTGGAGAAAATGTCAGGGCAAAGGCAGAAGAGCACAGGCTCCCTCTACACCAGGGCGGGGGACACTGGATCCAGGGCTGGCCTCTACCTCCCAGGGCCCACTGCCCAGCCCCTCCCTGCCTGGGCCCGGGCCCCACCTGACGCAGCACCCCGAGCCGCAGCAGGCACTGCTTCTTGGCTGTCATCACAAAATAGTGGGTGTCATCCTTGTAGTACACAATGTTCTCCAGATCAATGCCTGGTGGGGACAACATAGGGGGAGGAGTGTCTCCTTCTTACTCTGTGTCACCTCTCCCAGCACCCCAGCCATGCTTGTCCTCTGAGAGCTGGGATCACAGCTTAGATTGCAGTGGGTGTCCCCTGCACATGGGCCCATGAGTTCTGGTGGCACGATGGATGGACCATCTGTCCTGGGCCCGAGAGGCCTGAAGACTCGGGAGTAAAGAGAGAAACCTGGATGGGTGGCACCTAGGAGACCTGCATCATGCTTGCAGACAAAAGCCGGGCTTCTCAAACTGGGGTGTGTACACCCCAGGGAGGCAGGGCATTGCAAAGCCAAAGTAAACCTAGAGCATCTTCTTGAAGCACTACTTTCATTTTTAATTTACATCATTTTTATATTAAATCATACATAAAGAGGGGCGCCTGGGTGGTTCAGTAGGTTAAGCATCTGACTTTTGATTTTGGCTTAGGTCAGGATCTCACAGTTGATGAGTTAGAGCCCTGCAGTGGGCGCCGCGCTGACGGCATGGAGCCTGCTTGAGATTCTCTCTCCCTCTCTCTACCCCTCCCCTGCTCATGCTCTCTCTCTCTCAAAAGAAATAGATTAAACTTAAAACAGTAAAAAAAAAAAAAAAAAAAAAAATCACATATAATGAAGCACAAAGCAAAACCCCATGCATTTTTGAGAGATTTCCGAGACTCATCATGCTGGTTGGCCAAGTGGGGCTGTGCCTACCGAATCACCTGGGGCACAGGTTCTTTGCTGCCGAGACCACAAAGTCGGAGAGTGAGGGATTACCTGGACTGAGAACAGCTAGGGAGAGGAGGGAGCCAGCCCACAGTCAGCCAGAGGGAGGGGAGATCCTACGAGAGGAGGTCCCAACCTGTGGCTTTGAGCAGGTTCTGGAAGAAGCTCTGGTTGTAGATCCTGGCCACACCGCTGATCTCGGGCACCTCTGTCTCTTCCACTGTGCGCCTGTTCACAAAGTTGACCGTGATGCCAATGGCCAGTTTGCCACGCATTTCCCGCACTGTGAAGCCTAGAAGTGGACACAGTGGGAGAAGGCGGGTATTGGCAAGAGAATGAGGGGTATGAGAGCCTAGAAAGGCCCAGGGGGAGCCCAAGATGCTGACTTCTTTGAGGGAAAGGACCACTCACCTTCAGGGACGAATTTACCTCCAGCAGCAGAGATGAGGACATCAAATTCATAGTTGGCCAGTTGGGGTGAGGGGCTGGGCTGGAGCTGGGCACGCCAGCCACAACCTGGCAGGAGGTGTGAGAGGAGAGAGGTGTGGAATTCTGAAGGGGCCCCTAGAGTCCCAGGACTAAGCCAGTGAAACAAATGTGTAAAGTGCTTTACAGTTTGTGGTTTGGCAAGCAATGACATACTGTCTATCAAATTACACCATCACAACAGTTGTGGACAAGTAGTTGAGGAAGGACATATTGTACAGATGCTCAAAATGAGGTTCAGTGTGGTTTGCACACTATAGGCCACACTATAGCAAGGGTGACTCGGTTGACTCTTAACCCCATCCTTTTTCTTCCACAGGCCAAAATACCCTTTGCAGATGGGAGTCTTGGGAGAAGAGAAGTACTTACCCTTTTTGGGAGGGGGCTGGAGGCCAATGAAAGTGACACCCCAATGAATTTCTACCCCCAGGAGTAATGCCACTTTCAACAAAAGCAGCTGAAGCTGTCGGATGCCTGGAAGGGAGAGGAGATTTAAGACCAGGGACTCCAAGGCAGCAAACCCCTCCCCCCACCCATGCTCCAGCACTAGTGTTCTGATCAGAGCTAGAGGAGGTCTTAGAGATCACTCAGTTCAATTGCCCATTTTACAGATGAGGAACCTGAGTCCTTCAGGTCACCTGGCTGAAGTGAATCTGTTGCACTCGGCCTCTTGGCCATCCCAACAGCCCCCCACTGTCTCTAGACCCAGGCTCACCCACCCCTCTAGGCCACCACATGGTGCTCACTGATGTGGTCCAGGGTGCCTGTACAGAAGCGCCCATAGAACTTCTTGGCACCGAGTGCTCTAAGGTCATGGATGGTGAAGGGCCAGAGGTGCAGCACGTTGTGGCGAGAGAACTTGGTGCGCTTCTCCACGAGCACCACACGGGCCCCCAGCAGGGCCAGCTCCACAGCAGCCCGTAGCCCACAAGGTCCAGCGCCCACCACCAGGCACTGTGAACACAGGGGGCAATATGGGCATGGCATCCTGTCTCCCTCTTCTGAACCCCCNCGGCCCTGCTGGTATTCAGGCTGGTCTGCTCGCTTGTCCAGCTTGGCCCACAGTGACTTGGCACTCCAGTAGTTGAGCTGGGCCTTGATCTTGTGATACTGGGGTAGCCCCCCACCAGGCTCTATCCCTAGGGCCCCGCAGAGCCCCTGGAAGCTGCTCAGCACATCCTGGCACAGCTGGGCCTGTAGGAAGCTCTCGAAGTGGGCGTGTGCTGGATTGGTGGAGGTGGGGGAAGCCATGGAGGCCCCGGAGGCTCCCAGGACCGGAGCCGCTGAGCATAGGCGGGTGGCTGTTGGAGACAAGGAGAGAAGAGAAAGGAAAGAGGCTGGAGGAAGGAAGGAAGGAAAGGGTGAGGAGGAGAAGAAAGCATGCTGGTGTCACCCAGGGGGGGTCTGGGTCCACCCCTAATTGGCTCTGCTCCTCTCTCCCGGCCCACTCCCCATCTGCTCCAGAGACAACTCCCATCCTTCCACTCCAAGTGAAATTTGCCAAATTTGGAAATGGAAAAATCAGCAGTGTTAGGCACAGCGGGCAGGCAGGGAGGCAGGGAATCTCCAGCTCAGCTCCCCTTTCCCCGCAGCCAAGCTCCTCTCCATCTCTGGGGCCTGGAGCAGGAATTCTCATCCTGCCTTGATGAGGCCCTGGCAGCTGGGCGTGGGAGAAATTCTCAGACGTGGAGAGGGCAGGCAGCCCACAGGGAGAGTTCTCCTTGCCGTGCACACAGGGGCAGACCCGAGGCCGCCATCCAGCTGAAGAGCACACCTACTGGCTCATCTCACCCCTGGCCTCCCTGAGTGCCCCTCGATGACCTTAGTGCCACGCTGGGTGCGGGGTGTGTCTTATGACAGGAACAAAGTTTTCCTCCTTAGCACTCGTGATTGCCTCCCGAAGAGGGGGAGGCAGTGTCTTAATTGCGTAGGTTCCCCCCACCCACACACACACCAAACTACCTCAACAAAGCGCCAGAGGATGTTGCGTCTGACAGGGGTTGAGGGAAGACTAGGTCTATTTCTGACTCACTGTGGTCAAAATACTTCCCCTGTGACTGGCTGCTGCTCAAGGGGGCCCCGCGGGTGGCTGGGGGGCGACAGCCGGGTTCCCTCCTCCCAGCTTCCTCCCACCAGCATCGAGGCCCCGCCCCACCACCCCACCACCCACCGCACCCTGCGTCCCGGGCGCGCTCTCCCAGGAATCTCCCCAGACAAGGCCTCTCTTTGTCTCCTCTCCCTCGCTCGGGCCCCCACGCAACTTGAAGGACGTCGAGGGGGGCCTTCTCACGCCGGGACTGGGAGAAATAAGAGGGTACGGAGGACGGAGCTGCCCACGGGGAAATTAGGTGGCTTCAGTAGGGACGTGTCCTCAGAGCTGATGCCCTCCCCCGCCCCTCTCGGCCACCCTACCGCTCCCAGCTTGAGCCCAGCGGACCAGGCCGAGGCAGGAGAAGGAGACTAAAGTTACCCGCTACGTGTCACCTGGACGCGGGCGGCCGGAACATAGGGAAAGGCAAAGGTCTCTCTTGCGGGGGTAGGGAAATGAAAGGAGAAAGATCTCAGCGAATGCGTAGAGAGGGGCCACTCAGCCTGCAGACGCCAGGACAAAGGATGTGCGAGGGGCGGAGCAGGGTGGAGGGATGGAGAGGGAGCTGGTCCGCTGGCACCAGGGTAGGGTGCCGGGGGTCATCCACGCTCTGGACGGTAAAGTCTGGAGAGGGGCAGCGCAGGGCGGGGGGAGGGGGGGACCTCCCGGACCCNGGCCCTGGCGGCCCAGGGCACGCCCACGCCTGCAGGGTGGTGCCCGAGGGCGTGGCGCTGTGGATGCCCTTTTCCGCTTGGGGGTCGGAGACCCGGGCGGGGCTTGCGGCGACTGAGAAGTTCAGGGTCTGCGGCACCCCGCGCCCGAGAGCGCACCGGGGTCTCCATCCCGGTCCCCGCGTCTGCAGAGCTAACCGTTCCGGGCAGGCGAGGCCACCCACCCTTGCGTGGTACCAACTCTGCGAGCCGCTTCTGAGCGCCGGGCGGATAGGGCGCTCGTCCTGGGCAAGAAGTTTGCAGAAGCTGACCGGTCCGTAGGTGGCGCCGGAACGTCTGTGCTCTCTACACCTCTTCTACTAGGAGATCCACGGCCCAGGCGCCACTGTGGGTCCAGGCTTGGGATCCGCCACGCCCTGCGACAACTTCGCCTCTAGTCCCGGGCTGAGGGCCTTGGGCACGGATTAAAGTCCTAGGAACCTGGCAGTCTGCAGCTTCAACAGCGGCTCGAGAAGTGAGAGGGCCAGAGGGTCTTGGTGGGAAAGCGGGTGTCGTTAGACCACTATTAAGGGGAAACGGGTTTGTGGGAGAGAGGCTAAATCCCCAGTGTTAAAGCAGACTTCGGAGTGAGAACCCACAGAACCGTCAATGCTGAAAAGGGCTTGTGAGTCCTTTGGGATCAACTTCCTCATATTCCTGATAAGGAAACAGGGCTGAATGTGAAGGCACCCAAGGTCGTTTAGCTAATTAGTAAAACATCAATTCTCATTTATTGAGCAGCTACTATGAGTGTAACCATAATTTCAGTGATCAAAACAGTCCCATTTTAGTGGAAAAGAAACTGAGGGTCACAGAGATTCTCTGTCCTGCAACCTGTTACACAGCAAGTGACAGAGCTAGTATGGGGCCCAGGTGTATCTGGGCTCCACAGCCGGTGTAGATGCAACGTGACAGATGACAGGCTGGCATTGTAAGAAGCTGTTTCTTGTTTAGAGGTAGTGACACAGTTACATGGGAAGTACTCACAAAACCGAAATTAATGGGAGGGTCCCCCTCCTTGAGATCCGGGGACCAGAAATAGCTGCCTTCCTCTTTCTTCTCACTCTGCTTTCCTCTGGAAGCTCTCAAAGACCCAGTAAGGCCTGAGGGCTCCCTGCTCTCAGCCTGAGCTGAGATGCAGGCAAGGGAAGGGAGGCAAGGGGAAATGCCTGCTTTCCGCCAAAAGAGGCAGGGAATTCAGCCAGGTCACACTCAGAAAACTAGGGCAGCCTCCCAGCCGGGCCCTTACTAGCTCTTGAGTATGACTTGTTATTTGGCTTGAAATAAATGTGCCAAATTAGACACACCCATATTTAAATGCACAGTGTAAAAAGTATTCTGAAGTCCACTATAAATGGGTTTACCAGGCTTTTAGAATCGTCCCACGTCCCTTTTATTAGCAGATGGTAAAAGACTGGCCTCTCCGACTTAGTGTTTTTGCAAAGGCCCCACAGGATCTGGCCCTTAATTCAATGACTTTGCTGTTGCAGCCAAAAAGGATTATGTGGCCCTCTGAAGGATAAATGGTAAAATTTGTCTTTAAAAAAGATCACAGAACAATATCGACTTCAGTGCTGAAAATCTGCTGACTTGGAGTTTCACTTTCTGCTAATTAAAGGTACACACTGGAGCATAAAGCAATGGGTAATATACTTACTGACCTGTAATCCAGAAGCTCTGGTCAGATTCCAGCTTTGCTTCACCAGCTTAGTGTGACCTTGAAAAAGTCACCAACCACCATGCTTCAGCCTTATCATTTCTAAATGAAGGCCGTTTACTTACTCAACCTCCTCAGCTCATTTCAATTCTAAAATGTTGGTGACCCTAAGAAGTGTACAGAGACTAGAAGGCCCAGACGCCAAGCCATGAAGACAGGATCTCTTTCCTCTCATCCATATCGTGTTCTGTGTCCCAGCAATGCCATCCCTCACACTGCAGGTGACGTGTCTCAGCCACCCTGTAATAAGACCTTGCACCTATAGGTCTGTGAGGTCAAACAACACACCCACAGTCCTGGGCCGGGAGCCCAGGCTGAAGTGTGACAGACAGGCAGACACATTTCCTGATGTAAACATAATTATGAGCTGAGTGTGAAGTGTAGAGTGCTGTGCACAGATATGAAAGGGTAGCTTGATTGAAATTAGAGAGTCAGGGAAGGGCTCCCTGAGGAAGTGACACACTGAATTCAGACAGCTGACCAGACATTAGAGTAGGTGCAGAAAACTTTGAAGCCTGAGAAACCACCTGCCTCCAGCCCTAAGGCAGGAAATGGCCGGATGTGTTCGGGGAACAGCAAGGGAACCAGTGGCTGGAAGTGAGAATGGGGAAGGGGCCCAAGAGGAAGCTGCATTTCAGATTTTATTGAGTGCAGTGGGAAACTGAAGGATTGTAGGCAGAGACATGATCATATTTGCCTTAGTAACACAACATCCATTCACTTAGAGAGACACTCTGCTAAAGGCACAACACAGAGCCCACATAGATCACCGCCACTTCCAGTGGAGAGAGCGGTGGAGGGGGAGGGGCAGAAAGGGCCAGTGAGGCCTTGGCAGGAACCCAGGCAAGAAGAGGGGATGGGGCAACGGGGAGATGGGAGCAGTGGATGGATTCAAACTATAGCTCGAGGTGAAGGGGACATATTGTGGGGATGGATCTGACACGGCAGGTGAGGAGGCCCTATCAAGATTGGCTTCCAGCTTTCTCTCAGCTGAGAAGAGTGACTGAACCAGAAATGATTGGGCCCCTCATTCTTTTCTACTCTTCCCTGCAAATTTATTCCTCTACATGCAGCTTCCTCTTCCGGTACTGTCTCCAGAGGTGAAAACATGCTGATTTCACAGGCCAAGACAACACGGGGACAAAGGTTAAAAACACAACTGGGCCCAGGATTAAATACTTTCCTGTGTTTTTGTTAATGAGCACTTTTATACTTCAGACACTAAGATTATAGATAAAACTTGTCCAGAAGCCATTTAATCATGAGAGGGAGATTTTAAGAATGTGGAGTTTTGTTTTTAACTCCCAGTTTAGCCTAAAGGAAGCTTCAGTTTAACCCTGCACCCAACAAGGATAAAAATAACCTGAACTAAAACCAAAAGCCAAACTATTCTTTTGGAATAACTTCAAATCTGTATTTTAAATGATCCAATGGATATGAAGATATTAATCTGTGGATACTAAAATTCAAAATAGACAATAAATCCATACTCTAAGACCAACAAAGTTAGTTTCCTGACTTGACCTCTGCTCAAATTTTTCCCTCTTTCTACATGTCATATTGGATATAGTAGTACTTCTCAGATGTTAAGAAAAAGACTATGATCTCTTGCTAATGTTACCTAAAATGTGTTCAAGTTCCTACATTTTGTGTTGAAAATATGATTGAATGAACTTTAGTTTAAAAACTCTCTCAGTGTGGTACACTTAAGGTGAGAATGATTTTATACATACAGTGCGTGTATATATGTACATACTTTGTATATACTTTATATATATATGTAAATATGTATTATAGCCAACAAAAGCGTGTTGCTTAATTACGTGGAAAAAAATTGAAAGCTACATAAACTATCACAGTGACATTCCTGTTTCTTTTAGAGGTCATTCCTTGACACCTGCTGTTTACAAAAGGCAAGGGGGAGTTTTTAGAGGTCACTCCTCCAAGCCTGCTGTTTACAAAAGTAAAACCAAGAGTTTTCTTTCAGTTCTTAAGAATTTAGGCTTATTTTAGGAGGCCCTGGGTGGTTCAGTCGGTTATACGTCTGACTCTTGACTTTGGCTCAGGTCACCATCTCACAAGATTGAGCCCTACGTTGGCCTCTGTGCTGACAGTGCAGAGCCTGCTTGAGATTCTTTCTCTCCCATTCTCTGTTCTTCCCCCACTTGTGTGCGTGCTCTCAAAATAAGATTTAAAAACAATTAGTCTTATTTTAGTCTGAAAAGTGAGGATGATAATTCACCTCAATACTTACAAATAAGGGTAGCAAAAACAAGGGTAGTCAAACAAGTCTGCCCTAAACATAAACTATCCTTAGGAGTTTGAAAAAAGGGCTCACAAAGGCTCGTGTTAGTTAAGACATTTTCACATCAGCAGTAATTTTCATTGAATTAGTAAATTTCTATTAACCTTTTAAGTCAATAGTGGTAAAATACTAGTATGAATATTAATGCGGTAGTCATTGTTTCTACAGGAGAAAGACTATATACTTTTATATATATTATTATATTTTACAATTATTGTTTTATGTAAAAAGTTTGATCATGTGCTACAATGTCAGACACAGATCAATTTTTTAAAAGTAAGTTCTACATCCAATCTGGGGCTTGAACTCAAACCCCAAGATCAGGAGTCGTACGCTCTACCGACTGAGCCTGCCAGGGGCACCAGATCCTCAATTTTAGCCAAAAATCTTCTATTACATCAAGCAGACCGTATGTAAAGACAAATCCAGCTTGAAGCTTCAAAAGACTGGTGATAGTAAGCCCATCTGGTGGCAGCAGCATAGTGGGACCAGCTGGCCCTGTGCAGCAGTTCTGGCTTTGACAGTTACTATGTGACCTTGGGCAATGGACTTCATCTGTTTGGGTCTCTATGTTCTTGTCTGTAAAATAGGCATAATATTACTTACCTCATACGAATGTCCTGAAGATTAAGTAAATTAAGACTGTTGCTCCAGACACTGCTCATTCCAGGTGCCGGTTATTTGGGGCTGAATTGCACCCCCCACCAAATTCATGTTGATGTCCTAACTCCCAGAACCTCAGAACGTGACTGTGTTTGGAAATAGGGCCTTTAATGAAGTAACTAAGTGAAAATGTGGTCACTAGGATTAGGGTGGGCCCTAATCCAATACTGACTGATGTCCTTGTAAGATTAGGACAAAACACACAGAGGGAAGATCATGCAAAGACAGGGAGCAAAAGATAGTCAGGAGGCCTCAGAAGAAACCAACCCTGCAGGCACCTTGATCTTGGACTTTTAGCCTCCAGAACTGAGAAAATAAGATCTCTGCTGCTTAAAGCACCCAGACTATGGTATTTGTAATGGCAGCCCCAGCAAGCAAATATGCCAGTCCTGGTCAGCGGGGACTGGAGTCCCCTAATGGCAGGGCAGGGCAGAGATCGTACTTTGTGCACCACGACACAAAAGACAGTTGAGGAGCACTAAGATACAGACCTAACACACTTGGCTTCACTCCTGCCTATAGGATAAAGACTCAATATGTAGCAGATATTATTATCCAATTTATGAAAACCTACATGTAAGCATCTGTGAGGGGAATACCATTATATTCTTCAGCATTATGGAACCGCTGCTCACCACATTTAGAACACAGGAACCGACTGCAGGAAACAGAACAGAGGTAGAAAGAGGTTTGGGGCACCTGGGTGGCTTAGTCAGTTAAGCGTCCGACTTTGGCTCAGGTCATGATCTCACGGTCTGTGGGTTCGACTCCTGCACGGGACTCTGTGCTGACAGCTCAGAGCCTGGAGCCTGTCTCAAATTCTGCATCTTCCTCCCTCTCTGCTCCTCCTCCACTCACACTCTGTCTCTGTCTCTCAAAAGTAAAGAAACATTAAAAAAAAAAAAAAAAAAAAGAGGTTCAAGAAGCAGACACAAGCACGTGAATAAATACCTTCTTTTGATGGCAATGGCTCAAGTCTTCCCAAAGCTAGCCCTCTACTCAGAGAAAACCAGAGATTCACTTCTGAAAGCGATAAGGTGCATTTCAGTGGCCCAAAGCATAATATTCTATTTCCTAAATACACTTTGTATTTCTGCACTTGTTAAAACAATTTAAAAAACTGTACAAGTTTAGTAGAAAATAAGTTGTGAAACACTGAGCCAAATATTTCTCAAACACACAACAGAGACATTTTTACATACGTGACATTTCCTTTGGGTACAGAGTCACTGAACTTTAGAATTTGGGGTTTCACAGGGCAGAATGTGTATTTGGGACACCGAAGAGAAGCGAGATGTATCAAGCTATCATTCTCTCCTTTTCCCGCTGACAGCCAGGTGAATAAACCAGAACTCTTCCAGAAGATATTTTTATGGCTGAAACTGGCTCACAAGTTGGAAGCAGGTAGGCCTGTGCCAGGCAGGACAGCAGCCACCAGTCACATGTGGCTACTGAGAACTTGTAATGTGGCCAGTGTGTCTAAGGAACTTCTGGCGGTGGGTTTTTTTGTTTGTTTTCTGAGTAATTGCTATGCCCAGTGTGGGGCTTGAACTCATGACCCTGAGATCAAGAGTCGCATGCTCTTCTGACTGAGCCAGCCAGGTGCCCCAGGTTTTAATATAAATTCAAACTGATAATCACTTCAATTACTGAAAAAATATTATGTGTGCAACTACCTGTATGTCAGTCTAGGTTTTCAACTGTAAATCATATGAATTCTAAACACAGGTCAAGTATGTCCAAGAATATTAGCATTCAAATGGAGTGTATACTAGACTTTGAAGACTTAACATGCAAAAAAGAATCGGAAATATCTTATTAATATATTTTTATATTGATGGCAGGTTGAAATGATATTTGGCAAATGTTGGATTAAATAAATTTTACTCAAATCAATTTCACCTTTGTTTTTAATGTGGCTACGAGAAAATTTAAAATTACATGTGGCCCACACTGTATTTCTCCTAGTGCAGAGGTAGACTGTCATAAACCTAGTTAAACTGACTTGTGTGACTTTATTTCCTGAAGAATTCTCCAGTTCTCCAGAGTGAGTAGTTAAAAGTCCATTTATATTAATACTGTGTAGGGCCTGGAGAAAATGTGGGCCAGTAAGCTTTGAAGCGCTGGCAAAAACTTTGCATTTTAAGAATAACGTTAAAGTAGTTTAAATGACTAAGAGCCTGAAATAATATTTGGGTCATAACTGTATTTGTAAAAATTGTATCTTGGCTCTAGTCAGGCCTGACTTAAACACTGCTTTGGTTGATACTTGTAAGATATACATCATTTTAGAAATTTTGTGACTTACATATAATAAAATATAGTTTGGCAAATATGTAAAAAAAAAAAAAAAAGCTTTCATCTTCTCTCAAAACTAAAGAATTCCATTACTTTAACCTCTAAAAAACTTTCTTGATTCAGGTGGAAATCAAACAAAGACGTCTACAGTGAGAAATAAGTAACAGATAGAAAGATCCTGTTAATTTTAGGGTAGATTACCCCTATGCACCACCAGCATTATGTCAACTTGGATAGATTAGTGCCCATCCTCTGCTCTCCAAAACCCTCTACCGGTTTACTTGAGAGAAAGAAATCAAACTCTTTACTGTGTTGGGCTTGAAAACCCAACCCAAACATAATTTCAACTTTTGACAATTATTTAAAACCGTACAACAATTATAGACTGGCTACTATGGTTCAGAGGCTCAAAAAAATTTTTTTAAATGAGAAGATATTTACTTTTTAAAATGATGTGTCCATTTTATGAGATTTAACTTACTCTGCAATAAAAATAGATTATAAGGTCCCATCTCTACAAAATTATCATACATAATACACAGATCATTTTCAGGATCAATTAGAATTCAGGAGAATATATTTGACATTTAAAATACACTGAATAAAATTCTATATTCCAGGATAACTGAGAAAGCTTTAACTTCATCAGAAAGAACAATTATCACTGCTGACAAAAATCTGGAATTTATGGGCTGACTGTCTTGATCCCAGTTCCACTCTTTAATTAGACTTTTAAATTAAATTTTCAATAGCCTGCTTTTAAAAAAATATGTAACCCCCCCAAAAATATGTAAATCCATGTTTCTCAGAAAAGTTGAGTTCAGAATTTTTAAAATAATCCTGTACTTTTTGGCTTTCTTGTTATATTCATTTTGAGTTAAAATAGACTCTTAGTTTACATGTCTCTGAATCATAAAGAGCCCACTGTACCACACAGAGATGAAATGCTGAGTTACTCTGTTTTATGGGATTAGAAGATATTAAAAGGGCAGATTCTCCAAAGTTGTTATCTGTCACATTCAGCCCTGACTTGTCTTATAGAAGCGATGGTATTACCTAAGAGAAATAAAGAAACCACTCTACCCAACTCAGCCAACATATGACCTCCTTTTTTCTAAAAAATCTAACTGGGAAGGTCAGCAAGGCCCTAAGCTGTGGACATGAACATTCATGACTTAGAGAGGTCTAAATCAATGCCCCCAAATAAAAATCATCCAAGACCGTAAAAGATGTAGATAAAGACGAAAACCATTCCTCAATGACGAATGCTAACTCCAAACTGGACTACACACAAGGTATGAAACACACATGTCTTGTTGCCTGGATGGAAAGCATTAGAACTAGCAGCTGGCCATCATATCTCTGGAAGGATCTGGCTTACTGGGAAGAGACCAACAAGTCACACATGTTTACAGGTCAGCTCTGCTCCTGGCTGAGTGGTGGGGGCGGGGGCACATGGTGAGTGGGTGGCGGGGGAGCAGGCTCCGTCAGCTGCAGGTGTTGAGCCGGATCTGAAGCACTTGCTAAGTGGAGCTCCCCTGTTTGCTCTTGATGGGCGTGGAGATGTTCCAGGGTTTCCTTGGAGAGTGTGATTACGTGCACCGGCTCAGCCTGTGAAGGCTCCATCTGGCTCTCAATCATATTGAGGCCCTGAATGTGTTCCGTTTGCTCCTGTTGGGCTGAAAGAATTAAATTCTGTAGTTGTTCTGGCTGCTGTGTGAGCAGTGTGAGATTAGCAGCCTGGTCTGCGGTCATGTTCTGAGAACTCTCTGCGGTGACAATGCTGATTCCTTGGCTAGGCCCAGGCATGAAGTTGATGTTATGTACAGAATTGGTCACAAGAAGCTGGATTTCCTGCTCTCCTGATGCAGAGAGCTGATAGGGCTGCAGCTGAAGGATATTCCTGACCTCTTCAGTGTTGTTACTGCCAGCCACGCCGCTGCCATCTGACGCAGGTTTCTCTTTGCTGTGGATTTTCAAGTGGGCCTTCAAGTTGTCTAAGCGAGCGAACTGTAAGTTGCACTCAGGGCAGGAGAAAGGCTTTTTGCCCGTGTGCAGAATGCAGTGTCTCCTCTTGGCACTGGAGTCAGAGAAGGATTTGCCACATATGCCACAGGAGTATGGCTTTTCTCCTCTGTAAGAAAATACACATTGTATCTTAAAAACAGATCTGTCTGTTACTTCCTGATAAGGAGAAGTCAAGAAGAGAGGAAAAATTAACTCGACTGGGAATCATAAGTCATGGGTTCTTCTACTAACTTAAGGAGTCAGAGCAAGTCCCAACTTGCATGGGTTTTAGTTTCTAATCCTACAAGAAGAGGAAAGGGTGGAGGTGGTATCTGAGTAAGGGTGGTGGATGGGGCTGGGCTAGATGTAATAAAATTTTATGATTCCATAGTCTGTATTTCAGATAAGAAAGCAAATATTTATATATTACACATAAAGCTCCTTTCTGTTTTTAGTTATCATTGCCAACTTTATTTCTTTTTTAAAGATTTTAAATTTTAAGTCATCGCTATATCCTACGTGGGGCTTGAACTCACGATCCCGAGAACAAGAGTCCCATGCTCCACGGACTGAGACAACCAGACATCCCCTCACTGGCAATTTTCAGACTCTTGTGGCCAATTAAGTATATATAGATGGACTTCAATTAAGTATATATGATGGATTTCACTATTAAAAACTTGAGTAACCCTTGTCTTAGAAGAACTACTAAATCAAATCTGGAAGCTGTGTGAACAAAAACGTTTATTCAGAAAACATTAAATTTAATTATTTACTTTTGACTGAAGAATTTAAGCTTTGGATCAGTCCCCAGCCCAAAAATAAAAATTCAAGAAATGAAATCAATCGTGCAGACTTTTGCTGGCCAGAGCCAGTTTTCCCGATTTTTGCCTAAGTGGGGCAAAAATTGAAAAGATAACAGTAAACTACACAGAAGGTTCTACCTGTGTAATAATCTGGGGAAAAGGACTGTACAGGTAACATACGTCACCCGACTGAACGCCAGGGTTGAATGAGGACTCCCATATGAGAAAAATATCTGCAAAACTTTACCTGTGGATTCTGATGTGGGTCTGAAGAGAACTCTTTGCTGTGAAAGATTTGCCACAGATTTCACAAGTAAATGGCTTCTCACCTAAAAACAGGAAAGCATTTAGAAATATACATCCAACATGAAGCAAAAAGGAATAATCACCCCCACAGTTTCACCATATAAAGAAAAAAAAGGCGATACCACTTGATTCCTCAACGAGCATGAAGGAATTAAGCCCTTACCGAGCACCTACTCCATACCTGAGCACCGTGTGCTAAGAGCCAAGAGGACGCAGAGCGAGTGTAAGATAGTTTCCTTTTCTTACAAAGGGAAACAAGGAGGTACGTGATCACACACGGGAAACAAGAGGACTCACCACAGTTACTCCTGTACGGTCCCACCCTGAGATCACGCACAACTGTCACGCCTTCCTGCTCCGTCAGGTAGCCCTGCTGACCTCCCTAAGGACCCCGGTCCTCTACGGTGGCTTACGTACTATCGACATTTCTACCTACCTTCCAGCGTATCCAGAATCTGACCACCTGTCACACCTCCACCGCCACCCCCGGTCCAGGCCCAGGACTGTCTCTGCGGCAGCCGCACAGGTCTCCCCGCTTCTCTCCGGCTTCCCTGCTGCCCCCAAGTGCGGGGACCACAGTGACCCTGCCGGCAGTCAGATCATTTCACACGTCTGCTGCAAACACTCCAAAGGCTGCCGGCTCCCATCGGGGGATAAAGCCAAAGCCCCAGGGCCAGGAGGCATCCCAGATGGGTCGCCACACTCGGTCCTTACCCCTAAACCTCTCTGACCTCACCAGGTACTCTCCCTTTGCTCGCTGCTAGGGTCCCAGGCATGCTGGACACACCCTGAGCAAGTGAGCGAGCGCCACGCAGGGCTCCAGCTCCCACCAGGCATCCCCCAGCATGGCTCCCCTCAGGGGCTCTATCCCTCTGCACTGCCTTCAAGTCCCTGCTCAAACGACATTTACCAGGAAGGAGACTTCCTCACCACCGAAAGCACTGTCCCCTACCCCTAACACCCCTTAGTCCCCTCCTCCGAATCAGTTTTCCCACGATGCTAACCCCACCTTACACACTGTACTTGCCATTTATCACCAGTCTCTCCCATTTTTAGGAGGAGAATTTGTGGGCTTGTCCACTCCTAGTACTCTAGTGCCCAGAATCAGGCCTGGCACACTGTTCCAGAAATCCCTGACGAATGAATGAATTTCACAGGGTGGAAACGAAGGCCCACCCATGACCGGTGCAGGCTCCCCGAGGAACTCCACAAAGCTTCAAGAGCATTTATTCAGTGTTAGACTGTACGCTGCACATACTACCAACAGACTGCCCCGTCCTCCAGAAACAAAATTCAGTGGTCCTAATGCAGGCAAGGGAACTATGAATTTAAAGAAAAGCAAGAACAAAATCCCACTGAAGTAGGTAGCAGCAATGGATAGGGCACTCTGAAGTGGAGGTCAGCCAGGGAGCCTCCCTTCCACAGCCTCTACTGGAAAATGCATGCGACACATTTCTCCGAGCTCCCTGGCAGAGGACACTTGTGCCAGCTTGGGTGAGTCTGCATCTTTGCATGATCACCTCTCACCAATCCAAAGCCAGGCCACTGCCATTCTTTCCATAGCTTCCCAAACCAGAATCAGGGCCCACACTGTTTGCAGTTTGTTTCCAGATTCAAAGACTGACTACCTGCTTGTCATGGAAAGTTCTGTGTGGGAAACATTAACAATGTTCACACTACCGTTCAATGCCATCTGGGTTTACAAAATCTCAGAAAGTCCTTCTATTGCCTGTTTTAAACAATGGAAATTCTTTTTTTTTTTTTTAACATGTATTTATTTTTGAGAGAGAGAAAGAGAGACATAGCACAAAGTGGGGAAGGGGCAGAGAGAGAGAGACGGAGACATAGAATCAGAAGCAGGCTCCAGGCTCTGAGCTGTCAGCATGGAGTCCAATGCGGGGCTCCAACTCACCAACTGTGAGATCATGACCTGAGCCAAAGTCAGATGCTTAACCGACTGAGCCACCCAGGTGCCCCTAAACAATGGAAATTCTTTCTAGGAACATACGGTCCTTCAGAATATATCCGGACTGGACCACCTATGACCACGTCCACTGCTACCACACACTGCTAGCCCCTGATTAGTACAGCAGCCTCCTAATGGGTCTCTCCACCCTGTCTCACCCCACAGAGAAGCCGGAATGATACTATTAAAATTTTAAGGCACCTCCTATCCCTGCTCTTGTTATCAAGTCCTCAAGCTCAGAGTAAAATCCAGTCTTCACCGTGGCCTCCAACATTCTGAAACCTGAGTGCACACACTAGAATCACTAAGGAAACTTTTACAAATAGGTCCAAGGCTCTACCCCAGGTCAGTTCAGTCAGAATCTCTGGGGTTGGGACCAGGCTTTTTCTTTTTTAAAGCTTCTCAGGTGACTGAAGTATGCAGCTAGGCTGAGGAGCCCCGTGTTATACAAACTCATCGCCTCTGCTATCCACCTACCCAAGCCCTCCTACCTCTACTGCCCTGGCTTGGCCTCAGTCACGACTGCCTCCTGGCATTTCTCTGGCAAGCTGGAAACCGTTATGTTTCAGGGCTTTGCACCTGCCATTCCCTCTGCCTGTGATGCTCCTCTCCTGGACAGCTACAATGACTGGCTCGCTCGCCATAGCATTCAAAACAAATGTCTTTTTTTTTTTCTTTTTAAAGCCTATTTATTTAAACAATCTCTACACCCAATGGGGGTCTTGAACTCCTGACCTCGAGATCAAGAGCCGCATGCTCTACAGACTGAGCTGGCCAGGTGCTCCTGTTCCCCAGAGCATTTAGATTATCTATCCAAGGTGTCCCCTCATCAGTGAGGCCTTCCCACACAAGTCCTCATGTAAAAGGGCAGCTTACCTTCCCATGTCATGCCTCCTTACCCTGCATTTAGCTCTTCACAGCACTGAGCCCCACCTAACATGTTATGTAGTCATTTATTCTCTGTCTTCCTGGGTCAAATGGTAGCCCCTCAACAGCAGGGGCTCTGGCCACCCCATTCACTGCTGTTTCCTCAGGGCCTAGGTAGTGCCTAGGTACCCAGTGCCTGTTCTGTAAATATGTCTTAAATGAGTGAATTAAATTTCACAGAACCTGTTCAAGCTAACCATCTATAGTAAGAATGTATAGAGATCCATTTCCACAGAATGCCTACCCTATGAGATACTTATTTTAAGAAAACAAATTAAGGAGAAACTCTTTGTGTTTGGAGAAGAAAATGTCCAAAGCAGCATAAACCAATCTGATACACCTGCCCTGATCCATCCTGCCTCCTCTTTATCCCTGGAGCGGATTTTCCCAGAGGTGGCGATGCTTACGATGCTTACGTTATAACCACTGGTGCTGGGGGAGGAAATGGAAGACGCTCATGCCCATGCTACCTTTGTGTTTGTTTCATTTTGCTTCCTTTTCTAAAAAATAAAAATGATCTCCGTCATCTCCCAGGCTGAAGTACACTAAGACTGAAACACAGAACCAGACTCAGACTTGTAAGCCACCTCAAAGTGGATCTCCGCACAGAATGGTGTTGACAGCCTTCCGCCTTGGACTTTTAGATGACGTCATAAAATTCCCATCCAATTTATAATAAATGGTGCCTGTGGAGGGAGACTCGACCTCACTCTCCTAAAAGCATGAAGTGCACCAGAGAGAATGGACGAGACGGCAGTTTTACCTGTGTGTGTTCGTAGATGTTTCTTTAGCTGAGACACATCCATGAATTTGCGATGGCAATGGCTGCATTCCGGTAATGAGTGGCCTTGTCGCAACAATAAAAAAAGTGTCAGTGCATATATGCGCTCTCTCCCTGCATTTCTTCAGTGATTTGTGTTAAAGCACTTCCCTGAAAAATAATCACTTTAAATATGGTACTTTAATAAAACAACAGTAATTTTGTTACTAATTTGGTAACAGTTAATATTTTCCTATGTACCTCAACTCACTGCTTGGGACAGCTGGGATTCTTCGGTTCTCCCTCAACATAATCTCTTTCTTCCCTGGAAAATATCGGTGTGACTGTGGCCAACTGATCTCAAATGTCACTCTCAACCCCTCATTCATTTCTTATCAGTTGAGAGGAAAAAAAGGCAATGGACAGAGCTAGGCGGGAGAGGGCCTGGAAGGACAGCTATGGGGTAAGGACGCTTCTGTCTAGGCACCACTAAAAACCAGTCAACTGGCACCCTCGTAGGCAAGTGGCACTTCTGAAAGATGTCCATTCTGTTGGGTTTCTGTGTGTGGCACCAAAACTGTAGTACAAAAAATTTTAAAAATAAATCCCAAGGTAGTGAGAAGAACACAAGGAAAGGACATCTAATTTACATCGCTTTTTAAGATTCTTTCTCTACATACGAATTCATCTTCCACTAGTGGACCCCGGGGTTTCAGAAGTAATTTGTATTTGCATTTCTCTCCAATCAATCCAAATCCAAATTTTCTCTCACTTTATTGTACCTGTATGAACTCGATAATGGCTCTTTAGTTGTCTTTTCTGGCTAAAATATTTTCCACACTGATCACAGGTAAAAGACTTCTGTCCTGCCAAATAAAAAAACAAAGACACTAAAACATGCATAAACTGTAAAGAACTAGAATGCTCACTGATAAAGTAAGTAGCACAGTGGGCCCAGGTCCCCATTTTCTATGAATGATACAAGTGGACTTGCCTACCAACCCAAATGCCTTCAGAGTCCACCACAGGAACAGAAATGTTCAAAGGTATATAAGGCAATAGGGAGTGGTGGAGACTGGGGTAGAAGTGGAACGCTCAAGCTTCCCCCAAAGTTGCCAAATTCTAAATTCTGGGGAGTTAAACAAATGTCTGCACATTGAGCCCCCGACAGCCAGTTTATAAGCCCTAGTTTTAAGACTCAATGCTGTGCAGAATTTTTTTTTTTTNTCTGTCGTTCATTGACACCGGGGGGGGGAGGTGACACCAGGCTGAAAAAAGCCTGTTTTGATCATGGTAACGCCCACCCCAGAACCCGGTGGCAAGTGGCCCTGTGGCGCTCCCCCAGCTACCTGAATGCAGGCTCATGTGCTCCAGCAGCGAGTGCTTGGTGGTGAGAGCCTTGCTGCACACAGTGCAGGTGTAGGGCCGCTCACCGGTGTGCATCCGGGTGTGGACCTGCAGGGAGTGCTTCTGGGCAAAGCCTTTTCCACACTCATTACACTTGAAAGGCCGCTCCCCTGGAATAAGAGCCCCAGAAATACAGTGTAAGCAAGGATATGCACATCTTTCTGTTTCCTCCTAAATTAAAATGACAATAAAGGGATTTCTCTTTAGGGCATACAATCAAAAGGCCCAGGAACTAGAGAGAAAACATCAGCAATGACCTCTGGCAAGCCGGAACAGATGAACCCAATGCCAGCAGTCAGAAGGGCTGAGACACAGTCTAAGACACAGCCTCCACAACGCTCAGGAATTGGCGGCCCAAGTGATCTCTGAAGATGCGGGTGAGGACCAACGACAGTCTGTTTCAAAGGTACTAGACCCCCTAGAGGACTGGCCAGCTCCCCAACAAAGGCCAGAGACTGTGCTCTGGAGAGGGTAAAACAGTCTCCGGGCTGTGGGTCTCCAGGTACAGTGGAACGGGACTGTCCCAGGGACAGTAAGTCCAAGTTTACTTTTGGAGTGATGAGGCTGTGCCCAGCCTTCTTCTCTGCTCCTGCTCTAGACAGGAATGTCTTCTGGAATGTGGCGGGCCAGGGTGGGAGGGCTGCAGATGCGATGCCAAGTGTCAGTGAAGAGGTGGGGGGCAGCCACGCCCCCCCATCTCCCTCCCCCGTGAGGCCGTCATCTACAGGCCTTCTCCAGAACTAAGGTAACTTACAGTCAACTGTTCCAACATAGGATTAAATATGACTTCTAATTAATTAATTACTTAATTTTATTGATTGATTTTTGAAAGGCAGAAAGTGTGAGCGGAGGAGGCACAGAGAGAGAGAAGGGAGAGAGAAAATCCCAAGCAGGCCCCTCACTGTCAGTGCAGAGTCCCACCTAGGGGCTCAAACTCTTGAATTCTGAGATCGTGACCTAAGCCGAAACCAAGAGTCGGATGCTTAACCGACTGAGCCACCCACACACCCCAAATATGATTTTTAAAAAACCACCATTCAGGGAAGGCCTTAGTAGCTGAAACAGATACCAAAATAAATAAGAAAAAAAAGCAACTTGCAAAAAANCATCTCCCTCCCCCGTGAGGCCGTCATCTACAGGCCTCCAGAACTAAGGTAACTTACAGTCAACTGTTCCAACATAGGATTAAATATGACTTCTAATTAATTAATTACTTAATTTTATTGATTGATTTTTGAAAGGCAGAAAGTGTGAGCGGAGGAGGCACAGAGAGAGAGAAAGGGAGAGAGAAAATCCCAAGCAGGCCCCTCACTGTCAGTGCAGAGTCCCACCTAGGGGCTCAAACTCTTGAATTCTGAGATCGTGACCTAAGCCGAAACCAAGAGTCGGATGCTTAACCGACTGAGCCACCCACACACCCCAAATATGATTTTTAAAAAACCACCATTCAGGGAAGGCCTTAGTAGCTGAAACAGATACCAAAATAAATAAGAAAAAAAAGCAACTTGCAAAAAACAGAAGTTGCCCAAGGGGAAGAAAACATTAAAAACTAGTAAACAAGAGGCTGCTGTTATTAATGTGCTCACCATGAACCAAAAAGACGATTCACGATAATAATTTTAAAAAAGGGGGCGCCTGGGTGGCTCAGTCAGTTAAGTGGCAGAGTTCAGCTCAGGTCATGATCTCAGTTCATGAGTTCGAGCCTCACGTTGGGCTCTGTGCTGACAGCTCAGAACCTGGAGCCTGCTTGGGATTCTGTGTCTCCCTCTCTCTCTGCCCCTCCCCAACTTGCGCTCTGTCTCTCAAAAGTAAACATTTAAAAAAATGTTTTAAAAAGGAATTTAGAGAATAAAAAGGGGCTTCTAGAAGTAAAACAGTAGAAATAAATCTTTAAGTGTTGCAAGATAAAAGGGAAATCTCTCAGAAAGTAGAGCCAATAGTGATGGGAAATAGGAGATAAAGACATTGGAGGATGGGTCTGGAGGTTCAACATCCAGACACCAGGGAGTTCCAGAAAGAGAGAGCACAGAAAACCGATAGGAGAAATCATCCCTGAAATACTTTCCAAGAATTTTCTGGAATTGAAAGACAGAGTTTCCAAACTGTATGGATCTACTGTTAGCCACCGAAATGGACAAAGACAGACACACATGCAAGTGATTCACTGCAAAATTTCAGAACACTGGGTGCAAGAGGGAAGATCCTACATGCTGTTCTCCTTAACAAATCTTACAGAACTATTTAACTCTTTAAACTAGCCTCTATTACAGTTTAACAAATATTTCCAAAATGTCTACCTTGTTTAAAGAACCAGATTTCAAGGTTTTCAATCTATCCTTCAAACCAAGGCTCCAATTAAATCAGAAGCTTTAGGGCTGGTGCCCAGTCACTGATACATGATTGTAACGTGTGGCCCAGTCACACTAGATGATTCTAATGTGTGGCCCGGGAGCACCTGGGTGCCTCAGTTGGTTAAGCGTCAGACTTCGGCCTAGGTCACGATCTTGTTCTGGAGTTCAAGCCCCACATCAGGCTCTGTGCTGACAACTCAGAGCCTGGAGCCTGTTTCAGATTCTGTGTCTCCCTCTCGCTCTCTGCCCTTCCCTCATTCAAACTTTCTCTCTCAAACATAAACAAACATAAAAAAAATGTTTAATGTGTGGCCAGGGTGAGAACCACAGGGCTAGATGCTGGGTCAGATGACAGCAAGGTGTGGGAAGAGGAGACTTAACTACTGGTCCCTATACTTTAGCTTACAATAACCCAAGAGAGAGTGAGTTAAGTGTTTAAGAGAGGGCTCAGAGGAGAAAGGGATTTCTGCCAGGACTGCACTGTCCAATATGGTGCCATTTAAATCCATTTTAAAAATTCAGTTCCTCACATGTCAAGTGCTCAAAATCACACGTGGCTAGTGGCCACCATATTGGACAGTACCAATACAGAATGTTTCCATTTTCACAAAATGGTCAATTGGCCAGTGCTTGGTTAGAGGGATCGAATAGGAGAAGACAATCACAGCTAGACAGCTGAGTGAGAAAGCTGTCCAGACAGACCTGGGCAAAAGCACAGCTGTGGTCAAGATGGACAGTGTTCAAGAATCAGAAAGCAAAGTAAATCTGGCTAGAGTGTGATACCTGGGCATAAAAGCCTTGAACCAACAACTCCAAATAAAAGAAGAGGGTTCTACAATCAGGCTACCTGAGTTCAAATCCCAGCTCGGTCTCTACATGGGTGACCTGGGTGAGTTATTTCTAGGACTCGGTCTCTTCATCTGTACAATGGGGATAGCATTCCCTACCTCATAGGACTGTCGTGAGAATTAAACGCAGTAACATGTATAAAGGCCTTATTATGATGCCCAACACACAGAAGTTGCACAATAAATGAAAGCTATCATTGTCATCATTACTCTCAAACATGTTCTAGTAAGCTGCGAAAGTATAATTACCCGTGTGGCTCCTCTGGTGGATTGCCAAAAAGTGATTGTACTTAAACACTTTGCCACAGTCCTTACAACAGGCCTCAGGGCCGCCGGGGCGCTTTCTCCTTCCACAGACCCTTCTGGCTGAACTCTGGTCATCTTCGTCCCCAACAAGTTTGTAATCTTTCAATTTGACAGACCTCCGAATCCTCCGCTTGCTGTATCGACTCTGGCTGTCCTGCCCGTCCTGGGTCTTGGGATCACAATTCTCATCTTTTTCAGCGGGCACTTCCTCCCCTCTACCTGGCTCACAATCGTCTGTGTCTTTTGCTGGACTCTGCTCATTGTGTACATCGCTGTCCCCCTCTTTCACCACAAAGTTATGTCTATTTTGAACTGAATTGTTTACTCTCAGCTGTATTTCTTCCTCTGGAGCCAGTTGTGATTTCCCCTCCTGCAAACTGTTGACTTTTCTTGGCCTTCCCCGTTTCCGCTTTGGAGGATCGTTTTTCTTATTAGAAATAACAACCACAGGGGCACCAGCAGTGCTCAAAGTCGTTGGCTTTGGGGAGCTATGATTATTTTGGAAATCTGTGTAAGCCTTTACCAGGTCATAGACTTTTAAGAACTGAGCGGTAGCCAGGACCTGTTCTGTACTTTTCTCACTGGCCTGGAGACACCCTGTGTAGATAAATTCCAGGAGCATACCAAACGTGTCGGCAACCATGCCTTCCAGCATATAAATGGACTGACCAATCTCGCCCTCTTCAGCAAACATCATTGAGAAGTATTCACTACTGGCAGCAAGTAAGGCTTTGTGAGCCCGGAAATGCACATTCTCCACGATCAAAGTGATGTCACAGAGAAAGCCTTTCTTCCGCTGATCCTCGAAACTGGCCAGAACAGTGTCACTGTGAGTGTCTGAGTGTACGACAAGCTGCCCAGAAGGCTCTGATGATGTTTCTGCCATTTTCCTTAGAAGCCAAGCAGCACGAAGCCTGAAATAAGAAAATAATGATTAAAGACAGGGAAGCATCATCTCACAAGCTTATTCCTAGCCCAAACAAACCTACTATTCACTTCACATTGTTAACTGAATTTTACCACTTGTCACTTCCAGAAGTCGATTTAAGAAGAACTGAGCTTGGGATTCTCATCCTTGTACTGTTACCTAGTTGGGCGAGTCTCCAAGATCCATGTTGCTTCTCAGGGTCTGTTTTCTCCTCTGTAAAATGAAGGAATGGAAATCAACCATCTCTAAAGTCCTTTCCCCAGCACCAACTTTCCATAGTTGCAACACACAATCAGAATGGGAACTACAGTGTCTCGATTTCACGCATTATTAAACATTTCGTCTGTGAAAGCATATAAAAGGGACCAAGAAAATGTACGAAATGAATCTGGGGGTAGCTGCAATGAAATAATAACCTAAGGCGCATCGGGCCTCGCTTCGGAAGGATGGCACGATCGATCGCCCAGGCTGGCGGCAGACAGCGCGCGGAGCTGCGGGCAGAAGATTCCCCTGAGACCCGGGCCCGCTGAGCCGGGAGCAGGACGCGCGGGAGGCCCCCCACTGCCGGCCTGGGCCCCTCAGGCGGGACAGGGGAGCATACGGCTGGGCAGCACTCACCACGGCCACGGGTCCCGCGCCCCGGGACTGCGGGCTCAGGTGGACCTACCTGTCGGGGAGCCTGGCA
>NW_027532594.1:5550921-5618585 GCF_008692635.1 Crocuta crocuta
TTGGGGTGACTTGGGGGCGGTGGATGGGGCGTGGCGTTATCACTCGGCAATTATGGAAGTTTTATGTCATCTTAGAATCATCTCACCGACACCTTAATCAGTTTTGTCTCTTCCCAGATGCCTAAACTCACGTTAAGGTCTCCAATGCGCGAGGAGTGAATGAAATCGCCTTTACAATCAGTACCATTATCATTATCGTCATCATGTAATGCTAATAATTATTATTATGTGCCTCTTAATTACCTTTCACATCTGGCTTCTCCTTTTCCTTCCACTTACAGTGCCTAGTCCAAGGGAGTGAAGAAAGGCGCCCTATCTAGTCAGACAGATCTGAGTACTGAATAATCGTGGGCAGATTGCTTATCCTCTCAATCTTGTTTACCTTACCTATAAAATGGAGGTGTTAGCATTAGGTCAGCTAGGCTGGGTACACAAGATTAGGTAGGTAATGGATTTGGTGTCTGGTTTAATTCGTATCTATTATGATTAAAATTGCCATTATCGTTACTCAGACCAGCCTGGCTCTTTTAAAATTTTGCTAGTTTGTATCACACTAGCCCCTTCTCTGAGGTGTTCCCTTTGTCCTGAGTTGCCTCTAAACCCCAGGATTTATGAGGTTCCAAGTAGGATGGGGTGCTCTGCCTGACTTCTACATCAGCAGAAAGAGAAGTCAGTCTGAGGACCAGCTGGCCCATTACTTCTCACTGTCAAAGAACTGCAGGAGAAACCCTGCTCTTGCCGAGGCCCTCAGGCCAACAGGCCAGGATAACTCAGGGCCCAGTTAAGCCCCACACTCCCAATGCCTGTTTTAGTCACTGCCCACTATAGCCAAGCTCTGTAAAAGGAGGTGGGTCTGGGGGATCTTTCAGCATCTGCCACTCATCGCAGAGACTTTGTTTAGGCTCCATATCGACTTTTCTTGAGATATTTGTTGTTCTTTTTTGTTATAGCCAGCTCTACCTTCAGTAGACCTTCACCTATTATTCATCCGACAAACATGTATTCAGTGCCTATTAAGTGCCAGGCTCTGTGTGTCAGGTGCTGGGGATACAGCAACGAGGCCCTTGCCCTCATGAGGCTTACATTCTACTAAGAGGAGAAAGGACAAAAATACAAGTAAACACATAATATAACTTTAGAAAGTGTTATGCTTTGTAAGGACTGATGATGAAAACTGGCAGGGAAAGTGAAGTTAGTAGGGTGACATTGAGCTGAGATCTAAATGATATTGAGCCATCTTTTATATGAAGATCTGGAATAAAAGCGTTCCAGGTAAGGGAAAAGCAAACATAAGGGCTCTGAGACTGGACATAAGCTTGCTACTTTTGAGGGACAGAAAGGCCTGGGGGCGCCTGGGTGGCTCAGTTGGTTAAACGACTGACTTCGGCTCAGGTCATAATCTCATGGTTCGTGGGTTCGAGCCCCGCGTCAGGCTCTGTGCTGACAGCTCAGAGCCTGGAGCCTGCTTCCAAATCTGTGTCTCCCTCCCTCTGTGGCCCTCCTCCCTCATGCTCTGTCTCTGTTAAGAATAATTTTTAAAAAATTAAAAAAAAAAAAAAAGAAAGGCCTGTGTGCCTGGAGCACAGTCAATGAGGGGGAAGGATGGAAGGAGATGATTGGAAGCAAGGTTGTCAGATTTTGCCAATAAAAACATAGGACATCCAGCAAAACTTGAATTTCAGGTAAACAATGAATAATACAGCATGGGACATTCTTACACTAAAAAAAAAATTATGTGATCATCTGAAATTCAAATTTAATTGAGCATCCTGTGTTTTATCTGACAATTTTCACTGGAATGTATGTCTGATTCTGACAATATGGCAAGTTAAATTATGAAAGCCTTTTATGAAAGTTATGAAAAACAGTTCTACTACAGGATAGCCAGAAATGACAACAGAAAATGCAATAACAAAGCTTAAAAGAAAGTTAGGAGTCAAAAATAGGGGGAATTGAAATGAGAGTAGTAAATTAGCTTTGGAGCCATAGAAATCTTGTTTTAATTTGCATTTCCCTAATGACATTACATGGAGCATCTTTTCATGTGGGTATTTTCCATCTGCATATATACTTTGATGAATTGTCTGTTCAGGGCTGTTGCTCATTTTTAGATTGGGTTATTCATTTTCTTTGTTGAGTTTTAAGAGTTCTTTTTGAATAACGGTCTTTAATCAGATACATATTTTTACAAGTATTTTCTCCCAGTCTGTGGTTTGTCTTCTCATTATCTTTTTCTTTCTTTTTTTTTTCCTAAAGTTTATTTATTTATTTTAAGAGAGAGAGAGAGAGAGAGAGAGCAAGCAGGGGAGGGGGAGAAAGAGAGAAAGAGTCCCAAGCAGGCTTCCCCCTGTCAGGGCAAAGCCAAATGCAGGGCTCCATCTCATGAACCATGAGATCATGACCTAGGCCAAAATGAGGCATCAGATGCTGAACTGACTGAGCCACCCAGTGCCCCTATCTTCTCATTATCTTGACAGAGTCTCTGCAGAACAGAAGTTTTTCATTTTAATAAGTCCAACTTATCAATCATTTCTTTCATGGATCATGCCTTTGGTGTTGTATGTAAAAAGTCATTGCTGTACTCAGGGTCATCTAGGTTTTCTCTCATGTTATCTTCTAGGGATTTTATAGTTTTGCATTTTACGTTTTGATCTGTGATCCATTTTGAGGTGGTTTTGTGAAGTGTGTAAGAGATTAATTTTTTTCCATGTGGATGTCCAGTTGTTCCAGCACCATTTATTGAAAAGACTATCTTGTTAGAGTATTGTCTTTGCTCCTTTATTAAAGATCAGTTGACTGTATATAATTATGTGGGCTCTCTTCTCTGTTCTGCTGGCCTATTTGTATATTCTTTTGACAATACCACAGTGTCTTGATTACTGTAGCCTTGTAATAAGTCTTGAATTTGGATGGTGTCAGTCTTCTGACTTTGTTGTTTTCCTTCAATATTATGCTGGCTCTTCTGGGTCTTTTGCCTCTCGATATAAACTTTAGAATCCATGTTAGTATCTATAAAATAACTTCCTGAAATTGTGATTGGGATTGCACTGAATATACAGATCAAGTTGGGAGGAACTGATGTCTTGACAACATTGAGTCTTAGTATCCATGAACATGGAATATCTCTCCATTTATTTAGTTCTTTGATTTCATTCAATAGAGTTTTGAAGATTTCCTTATATAGAAATTGTACATATTTTGCTGGATTTACTCATAAGCATTTTATTTGGATGCTAATATAAGTGGTATTGTGTTTTCAAATTCATAGTCCATTTGTTCATTGCTGACATATGTGAAAGTGATTGACTTTTATATACTAACATTGTATACTGCCACCTTGCTATAATTACTTATTAATTCCAGATTTTTTGTTGTTACTGTTCTTTTGTATTTTCTATGCAGATGATCATGTCATCTGTGAACAAAGACAAGTTTGTTTCTTCCTTCTCAATCAATATATCTTTCATTTCTTCTTGTATTACTGCATTAGTTAAGACTTTCAGTATGATGCTGAAAAAGAGTGGTAAGAGGGAACATCCTTACTTTATTTTTTATCTTAGTGGGGAAGCTTCTATTTTCTCACCATTAAGTATGGTATAAGTTGCAAGTTTTTATAAATGATCTTTATCAAGTTGATGCTGTCTTCCATTCCTAGTTCACTGAGAGTTTCTATTATGAATGAGTGTTGGATTTTGTTAAATGCTTTTCCTACATCTACTTATATGACCATTTTTTTTTCTTTAACCTGTTAATGTGGTGGATAACACTAATTGATTTTTGAATGTTGAACCAGCCTTGCATACCTGGGATAAATTCCACTTGGTTGTGGTGTATAATTTTTTTTTAACTTATTGGATTCAATTTGCTAATATTTTGTTGAGGGTTTTTACATCCACGTTCATGTAATGTCTTTGTCTGGTTTTGGTATTAGGGTATTAGGGTAGTAGTACATAGAATGAATTAGGAAATAGCCTTCTGCCTCTATCTTCTGAAAGAGATTGTAGAGAAGTGATATAATTTCTTCCATAAAGGTTTAATAGAATTTACCAGTGAACCATCTGGGTCTGGTACTTTCTATTCTGATTCAATTTTTAAAATAGATATAGCCTACTAAGATTGTCTATTTTTTTATATGCCATGAAATTATCATAAGGAGCAAGGACAAAATCAAAACAATTTAAGACAAACAGAAATTGAAAGCATTAATCCCCAATAAGCCCCTATTATAGGAAGGAAAATAACCCTACAAGGAAAGTCAGAGATGTCAGACAGAGTGCCGACAGACAGAAAAATAGCAAACATGAGGGAAATCTAAACACTGATTATGAAAGGAAAATAATTTGGATAATAAACTATATCTGAAATATTGAATAAAACAGCATTTAAGATGGCAAGCTGGTGAATAGTAGTAAATGTTTTAAGGACAGAGATATTACCTTCAGACTAAGCATGCATGTTAAGAATAGTGACAGTTACTAAGTGGATAGAAATAGAATGCATACCATTGAAAACTTTAGAGGAGTCATGGAATTAAAAAGTTCTAGTCAATCCAAAAGAAAGAGGGAACAGATAAAAAAGAATGGAGAAGATGTTGAAAAGTTAGGCAGAACTAGGTTATGCAAGGTGTTTTATGCTATATGGGCCAGAGTTCTCCAGGTAAACAAAACCAAGGGGATATATAGAGAGATTTACATTTATTTAAAGGAGATGGCTCAATGATTATGGAGGCTGGGAAGTCTAAAATCACAGTGTCCGCTGACAGGCTTGAGCCCCTGAAGACTTGACAGTGCAAACGAAATCTGAAGGCAGACTGCTGGAGAATTCCCTCTTACTCACGCAGGCTGCCCTTTGTGTTCTATTTTGGCCTTAAACTAATTAGATAAGGCCCACCCACATTATGGAGGGCAATCTTCTTAGTCTAGTTCACTGATTTACATTTGAATCTCATTCAAAACCACCCTCCAAGTTGACATATACAATTAACCACACATGTGACAAGAGTGAAATGTCTGGATTTTATTTCAATTGAAGTGGGAAGCCATTAGAAGATTTTTAAAAGGAAATGATGAAACCTGATTGATTTATTTAAAGACTGCTCCAGATGCTAGATAGAGGCAGATCCTAGAGGAATAGGAACAGAAGCATGGAAAGTTAGTGAGAGCAGGACAAAATGTGAGAAGAGCCCAGACTTGTGGAGATAGTCTTCGATAGGACTTGCTGAGAGAGTAGGGAGTGGGGAGTGAAGGAAAGACTGCAATCCAGGTTCATCTCTAGGTTTGGGACCAAATCAACTGAGTGTACAGTATTACCATTAACTAATCTGAGAGAAAACTGGATAGAGAGAAATTGGGTGAATAGCAAGTATGGGGTGGACATATTAAATTTCAGATGTCAGTTAGATAATCAATTAAAGATATACAGTGTGCAGATGTAGAGAAGAGTCTAGAGTTCAGAGGTGAGAGTAGAATTTGCGATATTAATATTAATATTGGAGTTCTCAGAGTATAGATTATAAATTATTATTATAAGATCCCGTACAGAGTGAATATTGATAGATAAGAGGCTATCCAGGTTGTTTTCTCTTTCCCCTCCAAATTCAATCTCCACCCTTCTTCCCCATCTTTAGGCCCTGGAAGCTGCAAGGACTACAGCGAAGCCCAGTATCCACTGGCTTCTTGGTGAACTGGGTCAATGTAGAACCCAGCAGGAGTTTAAAGGAAAGAGAAAGTCATGATCATCTAGCAATTAGAGGTTGGTAGAAGTCCTTTGTCGTTATGCAGGGCACCAAAACTTCCTTGTAGGCTATAATGGTTGACTGTAGCAGGCAGAAACTATAGTCCAAAGTTTATGTCTTAAATGGATTTGAGGGGAACAGAAGAGTAATTGACATTGTTCAGTGCCAGTGGGGCATCTTTATAGGGATAATATAGCACTTTACAGAGATTTTACAGCACTAATTCAGTAGAGCTCCAGTTTTGAGGCCTCATTCTCCTGCATCTCATAGGGGTGATGTGTACCTGTTTACATTTTTATTTCCTACCCTAGACTAGACTGGAAGAGTTTCTTGTAAATATACACATGCTTGTATAGACCGAGTAATTTTCAACATGCTTGGTTCACAGGTTTGGTAAATACACATGTTTATTTATTCCTGGAATGTCTTTCACCCTGTGGTTAGAATCTCAATTTTTATTTTTTCTCTGTTTTTACCTGCTTTGATTCTGAAAGGTTGATTTAATTCAGATGTTACCCCTCTAAGAATTCTTCCATAAGAACCATCCATAATTATGGACTTCCAGGCTTTGTAGATATATCTCTAGTCAGGCCTTCATTTGTAAAGGCAAAAACAAAGATGAAACAAAAAAATCACCAAACACTAGCCAGAGGCATGCATGTGTAAAATATATCTCTCATTTCTTTCTCTGTTCTTGAATTCCTTCCCTTTCACCACCAAATTTATTAAAACTTTTAAAAAATGAATTGAGAATAAATGAAATATACATAATAGCATAAAATGTTTTTATTATTATTTTTAATGTTTGTTCATTTTTTGAGAGAGAGAGAGAGAAACAGAGCACAAGTGGGGGAAAGGCAGAGAGACGTAGACACAGAATTCAAAGCAGGCTCCAGGCTCTGGGCTGTCAGCACAGAGCCCGATGCAGGGCTTGAACTCACTAACCATGAGATCATGACCCAAGCTGAAGTTGGACGCTCAACTGACTAAGCCACCCGGGTGCCCCAAAATAAAATCTTTTAAAACTACATTATTTAGTACTTCGAGTTTTGATGAATTTAAAACCACAGCTCATATCATATCCCTAAATGAATTCTAGAAGTGTTAAAGAATTAAATACAAACACATACACACACAAGCACAACCCAGTAGAAGAAAACAGAGTAGAATATTTATTAAATTTTTGAAGATGGAAGAACGTCTAGAGCTTAGAAAAATATTCAGTATCATAAAAGAAAGATGAACAGGTTTTACTCTGATAAAAAAATAGGACTCATTTACTGCAAATACGAAGGATTGATACATATATTACATAAAAAGCTCATGCAAAACAATTAAAAAATACCCAATGAGTAAGAGGCAAAGGTCAGGAAGAAACAATTCATGAAAGAGGAAGTGCAACTGGTGATTAGCATCTGTAAGAATGTCAGTGTTGCTATTAATTCGAATGAAAGCAACAAGGGCCTGCTTTTCACCCACTAATTCTTATGAACCACAATTCCTACCAGTAAACTGCCTTCCAAAATGACTACAGCCATTCATGCTGCTTCCAAGAGCACCCAAGGGCACCAATTTTATTACTCTTTTACTATCACTTGGTATTATCTTCATTTTTTAAATCCATGCCCTTCCACCTAGTATGTTTATTTCCCAGAATTTGTATCAAGCTAATAATCCCAAAGATGGGGGAAAAGGTTCAGCACAGCAGTTTTTAATATAGTAGAACAGTACACAGTCTAGCACGAGGAATGAGCAAGTATAGTATATTTACTTGATGGGTCTGACTGGAGCCATTAAAAAAAAAAAAAAAGGAAATACAAAATCCTTTCCCTATTTTCCATACTTTATTTACTGTAGTTATGTTACTTTTTGTCTTAAGGTCTGTCAAATGGGCACTGCCTCAGCCTTGGCCTGAAGCACCCAGTCGAGGTGGTGGCCTTGAGGATGGGAGTTTTTGTTTGTTTTTTTTTAATTTTTTAAAAATGTTTACTTATTTTGAGAGAGAGAGAGAGAGAGAGTCAGAGTATTAGTGGAGGAGGGTCAGAGAGAGAGGGAGACACAGAATCTGAAGCAGGCTCCAGGCTCTGAGCTAGCTGTCAGCACAGAGCCCAACACAGAGCTCGAACCCATGAACCATGAGATCATGACCTGAGCCAAAGTCGGACGCTTAACTGACTGAGCCACCCAGGAGCCCTGAGGATGTGAGTTTTGAGCCCATGTGAACACCATGGGCTGGTCTCCCCCTCCTACTGCTTAACTCAGGGAAAAAATTCAGGGACTCTGAACAGCCAGTCAGAATATTCTTTCATCATATTCAGGGTACTGGTTGATGAAAGATTTATAATAATATGAACAAAAGGAAGATTTCAATAACATGTCTTAAAATGATGCATGGCTTCCATTTTCTTGGCAGAAATGCAATTCTCCCTTCTTAGGACATAGACCTCCGGATATAACTTGCTAAAAAAACAACCTGCAAACATTCTAGGTGGGGTGCAAGTACATGTAGGGGATGGAGCTAGGGGGTTCTTGAGCTCCAGGGAGAAGATTTTTCTGAGTTTTCTATATTTTTATACTGTAAAGTATACACATATGCGCGCACACACACGCACACACACACACACATACGTGAGTGTACAAAGGAGTCAGGCCACTGAAAGGCCCTAGTAACACTGACTGACACAATGACAATAACTTCCAAGTTGTGCTCACAGTGTAGGAGATGGTAAGGAAAGAGCAAGGGTCTGGGGTAGGCTGGATCTGGATTCTACTACTCATGCAATCTTGAGTTAAGAACATCTCTCATGTATAAGTGCAAGGTGTAAAGAATTAAATGAGATAATGTACGTAAAACCAGTAGCATACCATCTGGCACATAAGGAAGAGCCTGGAAATGGTAGTCATGTCTGTAGTTATTCTAAATAGGGTCCTGTGTGTAACTATATTTGCATGTGAGTGTAGGGACCTAGAATGTCCAGAGCTGTAGGCTAGTTGAGAAAATTGGATTCCCCCTGCCCCGCCCAACGCTCCTATCTGCGGCACTGCATTTCTTAGATTTACTCAAGAGACCCTGTGGAGAAAGGGATGAAAAGGGAGAATCACATGGCCTTTGGTCCCTGGCTCAGCTCAGTAACTAAGCTTCTCTCTCCTCAGGAGAGAAGGGGTGTTCACCCCACTTCTATGCGGAACTCAGCAGCTCCAGAAAAAAGATGAGGAACTAGACCACCTTTGGGTTTATAGAGTTCTTATAGAGCCATATGAGAGAACATAATCTCCCAGAGATGGCAGATGCCCAGTGGGAATGGACTTGCTCTGGAGCCTGTGAGATGCTCTCTAGAGGCCCCAAGAAATGCTTGGGGGCATTTTGCAGGGGTTGCTGCCTGTCTGAAAGGTGAGGACACTGAAGCAATAAAGTTGGTTTTAATTGCTAAAGGAAACTCCTTACACCATAGGCTGAGGAAGACTGAGGACATCAGTATCTGGTTAAGAATCTGAGAGTTCCCCTTTACCATGGAAAGATGGTAGACTGCAAAACTAGGAAGGGAAGAAGAGGGGGTGGGGCATTACATTGCCAGAAAAACTTCCAGTTTCTTGAAAAAGTATCGATTCATCTATGGGTATATCAGCAATAGTTCAAAGGCTTTGGGTATTTTTCTTAACTTTTACAATAGGCTTCTAGTTTTTGTTTAAACATTATTTTATTATGAGAATACACAAAAATATATAGGACAGCCTTCTAGTTTGTAACATTGTTGAAATTATAGGGATCAAAGACAATGTGGATGAATCTGAAAGACGTTATACCAAGTGAAATATGCCAGACAGAGAAAGACAAATACCGTATGGTATCATACATCAGTGGAATCCAAAAAACCCAAAAAGGTCAAGCTCATAGAAGCAGAGAGTAGAATGGTGGTTGCCAAGGACTGGTGGGAGGAGGGGGGAGAAATGGGGAGATATTGGCCAAAAGGTACAAACCTTCAATTATAATAGGAATAAATTCTGAGGATCTAACGTACAGTGCAGGACTACAGTTAACAATACTGTATTGTATACTTAAATTTTGCTAACCCTGTGGGTTCTCACTATATACACACAGAGACACACACAAAATATGTGAGGAGATGGATGAGTCAATTAACTTGACTGTGGGACATATTTCACAATGTATACCTATATCAAAATCATCACATCGAGCACTTTAAATACATATAATTTTGTCAATTATACGTCAATAAAGCTGGAAAAAAAAGGACTAAGTCACTCATTTTAGAGATTAAGAAACAAAGGCTTAGAGAAACCAAGATTTACCTAAGATCACACAGTTACTCCTTGTATTTTTTGTTTTTTGAAGAGCCAATCTTGATCTTTCATATCCTAGGTTTCTTATACTGCTGCTGAAAAATTGATAATCTTATTTTTAAAATCTCATTCAAATTCAATCTAGTAAGTTTTCCTCGAACATACTTCTGGGTTAATGTCACATGATAAGATGCTAGATTTCATCATTCTCAAAACTGCGGGTGATTTCTAATTACAAAATAACGTATAAAGCTTGCTTCTTAAATACTTAAGAAAAAGAAGAGAGGCAGCCATTTAGTTATCTCAAATGCATTTATTTTGTTGAAAAAATGATAAAGTGTCCTACGTTTATGAAGTTTACAAACCACTCTTTATGTTGAAAGTGTAACCAGTGTTTCTAATTTATTTATGACAATGTTAATTTCATTTCTTGGAGCTTTCTAACACTTACTGAGCAATTTTCTTTAACAGGGACTGAAAATGTTAAAAAGGAAATTGAACAATAGATTTATGAAGTAAAGTAAGTTACTTATTCTAAATGGAATAACTATTTTGTTAAAGCAAGAATGTTTAGGCAAAGCGCGATAATTTGTAAATTATGTTAAGACTTATGCTTATAGAGGAAGGAGCACTGGTTTCTGGCCAGCAGCTCTTGGAGTCCAATTGAGGGCTGGTGAGCCAGGGTGTGTCACTCAGAAGGGAAAGTACAGCAGAGAGGGCCAGATTTTCCATCTATTTCCATCTATCCCTTTCAGATAAGTCTTGACATTCAGATAACTGGTTGCAGTAACCCAAGCAAACTATCCATTAACTGGGTCGATATTTTTAAGAGAGAGAAAGGTCTGTAATTTATGATCAAAGTCAATGGCTCTAAACTGAGGTTCCTTGTATTTTTTGGTCATCTTGGCACCCAGGTATGTAATGAGTTCACATCTCTCCAAAAATTGGTCCATCTTCTTCTTATACTTCCTTCTTGTATATTCAGAACCTTTGGGATTGAAGGCTGTAGAAAATTTCACAGAACTCTGAATGTTTTCTGTTAGGTTAGTGAATCATTAAATTAAAAAGAAAGAGACTATGTGTGTGAGAGATTTGCACAGCTATAGCTGAGAAGATATCCAAATCCCATGTAAGATTTAGGGATTATTCCATTTTAGATCATAATTGCCTCTATTCACCTTTCTCTATGGCATGGATTATTGAGAGCCGATTATATTACTTGTAATCCTTGCTTTAAAAACTAGAAACTCAGTTTTGATATTTTCATCAAAATGTTTGCTATCAACACACACACACACACACACACATCAGTGCACACAACCAATCCATATCAACAACCCTATGTATTTATCATGTATACTACAATTAATGTTAAATTAGTGCCGAGTAGCATATCATTAAAGAAGACATACCTTTTAGGTGAAACGCTATAAACAGTAGTGCAGATCTCTTTACACTTAAGAAGGGGAATTTGGGCTTTAAGCATCCTGCTGCATTCATTGCTTTAATTAGTGAAGTTGCGATACCCTGCAGGTAGAGAACAATGTAAATAATGTGTATATTTGAGTTTGGTTTCTTTTCCTATTGGCAAATAGATAAAGAGGCTATTCTTTGCCTCAAATAGCCTCTCAAGGTTGGGGATAAGGCTTATAAAGGTGGTTAGATGCCCACTTAACCAACAGGAAAGGAACACAAAGTACTTTAGATAAGGAAGAATGAAAATTACAAATTGGCTGAATGTCAGGAAGGTGATGGGTACATGGGTTTCATCATACAATTCTTTCTATTTTTAGATTTGACATTTTCCGTAACAAAATGGTAAAGACGAAAGAAGGGGTCCTGGGACTCTGAGTTGTGTTGGCCCATTTTCTACTTCCATTGCCAGAGCTGGGCAGACTACCTCTGCTAGCAGGACCCCTGACCACCTGGCAAGGAATTCCAGAGACCACAGCTGTTGCTGCAGTAAAAATTCTGGAGCCCTGAGCAGGCAGAGAAGATGTGAGGCCCTCCTGATGAAATGTGGCCTTACATGAGAATACTCCTCTCTGGGTGAGCCTCATCTTGCCTTTTGATACTAAGCCAGATGGAAGGCTCACCATCTAGGCAAGTTGAAAACAATGAAGTGGTTAAGACTTTGTGAGAAAGGTATGAAATTATGCCCCAGGAATTAATTTCATAGAATTAAAAAAAAAACACCTTTAAAATAGTGGTTGATTGATTACTGATGACTTTTATTCTGTTTAAAAAGAGTTAGATAAGTAAAATGTGACTTGAATAGCATTTGAGGGCATTTGCCCCTAGTTTTGAGGCAAAATATATCTTTGGTGGTTTCGCTGTGGTGCTTTTGCAATTCAATGCTTTTGAGCAGTGACTAAACCTCCCAGAGACTGCAGCTGCACATTACACATTTACAAATAAGAAAATTTAAACTAAGAATCTAACCACAGGTCAACTGTAAATAGTTTCATGACAATCTACTCTCTCTCTTCATTTTACTGCAGATATTTGGGAATTAGCTACAGAACCAAGGGTTTTTCTCACTTCTTATTTTCACACCTGCCCATAAACAAAATAGGTTAAGAGTGGATTTAAGTTTAGAATCAGAAAACTCACCCTTCAGTTTCACTGTTACCAAAAGAAAACCTGTTAAAAAAGAGATCATTGTACTCTGCTAATATATGCACACAGACAACCATGTAAATTGAACCTGTTCCAGATATCCAGGCAAAGGAAGACTTGTGAGACGTATGGGCTCCTTTAATGGAGGCAGTTTGTACGGAAGCTTCTGATTCCAGTATCTCTGTGGCAACCTAAGAACACAAAGTTCATCAGATGGGGGCTCACACATGTACTCATTGTGTGAGCACACAGGGATGTGGATGTACAAGAGCCGACTAAGAGATACGGCTCAGCGGCTGTTTTTCCCCACTGGGGAGAACGTGACAAGGGAGAAGGTCCGAGCCCCTGGAGGTAGGTGCCATGTCGCAAAGAAAAGCCGTCTGATCGGCACTTCCTCAAATGCTCACCACCAGTAGAGCCGCACACACTTCCTCTTTCCGTGGGAGAGCTTACCCGCCATGTAAGAGGTGTCTCCACCCTTTCCACCGGACTTTGGATCCCCCTCTGGCCCCTCTCCAAGTTTCTGTAGCACAGTCATTTCTCTCTCCCTCTCACCTTTGGCATTTCCTTCTCTATTGGATCTTTCCCATCCATCTGCATGTAAACATGTTCATACTGTCCCCATTGGAAAAAAATAACAACAAGGAAAAAGAAAAACCACCTTCACTCCATCAGTCCTCTATCACTGCTAGCAACCAGGGTCTTGTCTTTTTAAACTTTTTCAAACAGCGTTAGCAGAGATCACAAACGACTGCACAAATTCCACATAGTATTTTTGAACTACTATGTGATCTGATCCACATATTTTTAGAAATTTGTATCAAAATTAAAAAAACAAAATTTTAAAGAAAAAGCAAACAAATTGAAAAAGAAATCTGGTTTCCAACTTCTTGTGAAACACAGAAATGTCTGGCGGTAGATGGGAAGGCTCTGCTCCCTTCACTTGGGGCACGCGCGGTCCAAGTTATAGCATGCAGCCATGTCCTGTGGCCTCACTTCCAGCCTGCTGCCCTCAGATACTTCATCCTCTTGGCCACTGTAGGCATCTGTGTGTAACCTCTGGACCAGGCAAAGTCTTCATTTCCTCACCTGGCATCCCCTCTGCGGCACGCTGCCCTTGGCTTCCACTTACCTCGCTCCACTGAAACCATTCTTGCCAGGATCACCAATGACCTGTTCTAACCTAAATCTGACACACTTTTCAGCTCTTGTCTGCATGACCTCTAGGCAGCACTCAAACTTGTTGGCCACTCACCTCCTGCCTACCCTCCTCCCCAGAGCCTCCCTGACCTGGCTCTCCTCCTCTCTGTAGGTTCTTCTTCATCATTCTCCTTGCAAACTCTTCTCACATTTGTGTGTTGGTGTTTCTCAGGGCTTTGCTGGTCAGAAGCCCACTGCTTTGCCCACACTAGTCTTCGTGGTCTTCATGGTAACCTCAAACATGCTGTATTATTTAGGACAGGATCATTCCAATAGCCTCCACACTGACATTCCTGCCTCCAAATCATTATCAACACTCCAATGATGGTCTCTCCAAAGCAAATTTGATTATAACACTCAAAAACAGTCAATGTATTCATACTGCCTTTTGGGTCAAGTTCCAGTGATTTATGGAAATTTCACTTGACCTTCTACCGTCTGGCCCTGCTCACCATCTCCAGCTCCACTGCTCAGTCCTTTCCCTCTCCACATCATGTCTAGCCATGGTGAATTTCTTGGCAGGTTTGTTTGTGGGTCTCTGCGTGGAACCTGTCCCTCTTTCCCTCCACCCACCCAATTCCCACTCATTCAGGCCTCACTCCAACAGACAATTCAGTCAGAATTTTGGGCTACACTTTTCCAGAACTACTGGCATTTCCCCCACCCTAAATGCCATCACATTCTTTGTTAACAGGCGTGTAAAGTCCATCTTACCCCAGAGCCTCAGGCTTTGGGACAATAGGAACCAGTTCTTATTCATCATTATACATATATGTATGTATGTATATGTGTGTCTATACTCAAAATATATATGCACACACACCCAAGTGTGGTGCACCAAATAGAGAAGATGTTCAATATTTGTAACTTAGTGAATGGTCTTACCTCAAAAATTTCTCGAGTTTTTCTCTACTCTCACAAATATATATACGATCACGATATTCTAAAGCATAGTTAATGTTACCAGGTACTAGGGCCTCATATCTGAAAAACAAATTAAAAAAACCCTGTTATATAATATACAGTATTGTGTAAATAAAATGTCAACAATGTTTGATTTTCTTCAAGGAAGAAATAGAACATTTTCCAGTTAAATAATAGTGACCTTTTGACCAAAATGTTAAGATTGTTATAGGAACTACTTATTCTGAGTAGAGATATCACCCTAAACTCCCGTGGGGGTGAGGACCTGCCTGTGATTTCCATCCTCATAGGTCACTGGACAGTAGCCCTGGAGCTCTGCACACTTAGGGAATTGGCTCTTCAGCTCCGACAGCGTCAGCCTTTTGGGGATCATGTCGGCAGGTGGTAGCGAATGAGGTGCTAATGGAGGCACATACAATTCTGGGTTCTTCAAAAATTTCTAAAGAAAATGATGACAGAAATAAGACCATTTAAAACAGGAGGCTATGTCAGTCAAAGATCCACCTGAGGCTCTCCTGCCGCTCTCTCCATTTTCAGCAGTAAACTATCTGAGAGCCTCTCTCTGCAACCACAGTAACTCCTTCCCTGACGGCAAGATCCTTATAGTAGTAACACTCCCAAGTGATGACATCTAAGATCTCTCTCCTGATCTCACACTCACTCACTCACTCACTCACATATTTATATTTATCTCACTCACTCATTTATTGAGCTCGTACTACATGCCAGGCACCAGAGAACGCAGTCGCTTGCTGGCCTGTCTCCCTGCTCTGCAGTGTAATTAACTACTTGGGTGCTGTTAGGCAGGTGAGTTAACTCTCTAGCTTCAGTTAGCACTCTAAAATGAAAGTGGAAGACCAGATACATGATCTCCAATGTCACTTCCAGATTTACAACTCTGTGATTGCCGTTTAAATGTGCAGGAAGAAAGAAATGTCTCCTTAATAAAGTAATTTTAAAAATTCCAGTTCTTCAGGGGAAAATAAAATGTTCAGAGGCATCTGATTAGTTTTCAGCTACCAACCTTTATCTCAACAAATTACAGACATACTATTAGAACAGATTTGTATTCCTTTGCATTAAACAGAAGTATAAGGAGTACAGGGAATTTTAGTGATGAAGTTTCCACTGACTGTGACGTCCCTTGTGTACTTTAGCACCTTAATCCCTTAGCTGTCGACCTTTTTTTTTTTTTTAAAGCGCACGGACATATTTAATGACGCTTCCCTGTACAGAAGCTAGGACAACTCCCCGCACACTCTTGGGCATTTCGGGAAGAAGCAGACTATTGGGACTGTGAGGACCTTGCAATCATCAGGAACAATATGAGGTCCTTCAGCTGCCGACTTGAACTCGCTGAGACATATTGAGTGCCGGCTGAGGCAGAAACAGCTGCCACCAGAGAGGACAGGGAAGGCTGCCATGGAGGGAGTGCAGAGAGCCCCCATCTTTGCAGTGGGCAGATTTCAGAGCACCGGACATATTCCCTTTGGTTCTCCTTCTTAGAGAGGATGTGCTTTGGAAGGGCTTGCTGTAGAGACTGATGCACCTCTAGAGCAATATGTTTTATGTCCTTTCTTGGCAATCTGACCTGATTGGGAAATATCTCCTGGATGGAGAGTAACTACTCTTTCAAAGGTGGTTTAAAATATACTGTTTATTCATAATCATGAATAACCATAACCATAACATAACCACACCATAACCACAACCATAACCACCTGTGGGCTGAGTCCTGATGCTCAGCAACCCCACCACTGGTGGGAGTTGCTGTTGGGGCTCTCCACCTGTTAAGCTGAGGGCCCCTCGCTGACCCTGAACCTCTGTTTTGTGCCAAGGTATATCTTGGCGTGCAGTCTCAGGACTGGCCCCCAAGGTGCCTCATTGGTCTTAGAGTCACAGGATGCAGTAATGGGGCTCCTGGTCCCCAGTTCCTGGGTGTTCCCAGCTGCACCCACCTCTTCCTATTTGATGAATTCTGAGATACGCATTTTCTTTCTCTAGGAAGTATTTGGAGTTAGGAACAAACTTACATTCAGATTTTCCCGAGAACTCATTTTATAATAGTGCCCTCTGAACTCTGCTGCAAATTCCAGCGACTCAGTTACAGAGCAATCAACGAGCTCGTATGATTCTGCCAGGCTGATAGGGCAGAACTGTCCAAATTCCCCCAGGCGAGAAACCAGTTCTTGAGGTGTGATACATAACTTGTCAATGCAGGCAGCTTTCCCTGTTAGTAACAGATTAACTATTATTTTATACACACACACACACATACATTCATAGAAAACACAGTGATTTTTGGGAGTTAAAATAATTGCAATTACACATGCATTATGCAAATGCACACACATTGTAAAATTCCAAACAATAGAGTAAAAACTAAAAGTTTCTTGTCACACCTTCATCCTCTCAATTCATCATCCCTCCTGAGAGTAATCACTGTTGGGTTTGTATCTCTTTAAGACTTTTTTTCTATACACTTACATATATACATTTATTTTTTGCATATAGTATGCTTATGCCACTATAAACATTATTCTGCAACTTGCTTTTATCAGTTATGGTCTTTGACATCTTTCCATATCAGTTTATATGATTTACCTAATTTCTTTTAATTGATGCATAGTATTCCACTGTATAAATATACATACAGTTTACTTACTCATTTATCTGTTGATGAATGTTTTGGTTGTTTTTAATTCTTAGCTATTATAAATTATATATATGTTATAAACCATATTTATGTGTGGATATATATACATATAGATGTATATGCATATATACATACCCACTTACACACACACACATAAATTTGCTACATATTTAAAAATTTTCCATGGGGTAGACTTCAAAACTGCAAATAGTTTGTTGACATGATGCTACTGACACAAACCTCCCCGTGTACTCAGATGAGAAGGGAAGAAACATTTTCCAGAAGTGACTAGGTTTACCCTAAGGAGTCTATTTTTTTAATGTTTATTTATTTTTGAGAGAGCAAGAGTGAGAGAGAGAGACAGCACGAGTGGGGGAGGAGTAGAGAGAGAGGAGACATAGAATCTGAAGCAGGCTCCAGGCTCTGAGCTGTCAGCACAGAGCCTCAGATGGGGTTCAAACCCATGAACAGTGAGATCAGGACCTGAACTGAAGTTGGATGCTTAACCAACTGAGCCACCCATGCACCCTAAAAGAGTCTATTTTATTTTAATTAAAAACAATTTTAATGTTTATTTTTGAGACACAGAGCACAAGAGAGAGGGGTGTGCAGAGAGACTGGGAGACACAGAATCCAAAGCAGGCTCCAGGCTCTGAGCTGTCAGCACAGAGCCGGATGTGGGACTCAAACTCACAGACTGTGAGATCGTGACCTGAGCTGAGTCTGGACACTCAACTGACTAAGCCACCCAGGTGCCCTATTTTAAAAAGGAAGAGGCCTAGTTCCTTCAATCAACAGGTTTAAGAGTTTTCTTTCCAATACTGCATTGGAATGGGGATTCCAAAAAATATGAGATGTTAAAGAAAATGAAACTATTTTTTAATACATCTTAGCTATAGTAAGTAAATTCTGACCCCCCCAATACATTTTAATGGTCCCTTTAACTAGTGAGAAGTTTTACCTTTTAAATCTTATTATTATGTCTAGGAAGGTCTTACATTAACTATAAAATTATGAAGCATAAATCATACTTCATTATGTGATAATGTAAACATAAAATTTATCCTTAGGATTGGAGTAATGATCTATAAGCGAAGGAATGCAGAAGGCTGCTGGCAACAGTGGAAGCTTGGAAGCTAAGAGAAAGACATGGAACAGATTCTCCCCTAGGGACTTCAGAGAGAGTCTGGCCCTTGGTCACATCTTGATTTTGATCTTTTAGCCTTCAGTACTGTGAGAGAATAAATTTCTGTTGTTGAAGCCACCCAGTTTGTGGCCCTTCATCACAGCAGGCTTGGGAAACTAAAACCATTACAAAATACCATGACTTCTGTCTTGTTGGCATGCTTTCTTGCCATCTCAGCTTGTTCACTTGGTAAGACAAGCTGCCATATTGGAAAGGACTATATGGGAAGGAACTGAAGGTGGTCTCTGGTCAACAGTCAGCAAGGAACAGAGGTCCTCAACCCAACAAGCCTCAAGGAACGAAATCTTGTCAACAATACATGAACGAATGTGGTAGTAGATTCTTTATCAGGTGGGCCTCCAGGTGAGACAATAATCCTAGACAATACCTGGATTAGGATTGTGAGAGGCCCTTAAGCATTTACACTGTGTCTGGATTCCTGGCCTATAGAAATTGTGCATGCATGTGTGTTGTGTGTGTGTGTGTATGTGTGTTATTTTATGCTGCTAAGTTTTAAAATAATTTGTTATGCAGCAATAGATAAACTAATAGACTATTCACCTGTTGCTTATGACACAGATGAAAAGGCTAAACCCTAATATTCCTTCCCTACAAAGATTATTAAACTATTATAATCCTACAGTGTCACAATATTATTCTGAAGTATACAGTACTATGGTATAATAATGTATTATTAAAGCATATAGTATTATATAGTTATATAATATTATACCATATGGTATTGCAGTATTACAATCCTAGATAGCTCTTTAGCTCAGATGTGCTTAACCTCACCAATCCTGACAGGTTTAGTGACAGGGTAATTTAGAATCACATGACTACAAGTCCTAAAAGATACTCAAATATCTCTTCTGATTTTGGGGTATTCTTGATGACATCTGGCAATAACTATATATATTATTCTGATGTAATAAGCAGAATGTGGAGGAGTCTCTTTAATCTTCTATCCCTGACCTTGCTCCATATCAGTATAGTAAACTTTGGCCCCATGATAGGAGAGGATCATTTGAAAAGCATACAAAGGAAATGTGGAATGAAAAAAAAAAGTCAAAACTAATTTTAAACAATCAGCTATAGGTTAGATTATTAGGTGGAAGTTGAAGCAGGAGATCAACAGGGTAGACTTCAATCAGATTAAGCTATTCAGGGCAGACACAGGTATATATGGGATAATAAAGTGGGTACCATGGTGCTCCATCCAGACCCCTCTTCAGGGCTGACACAGCCATCCCCCAGATGCTGGCAATATCAGTGCAGCTGCGCTGGGAATTGCCCAACTGTCAGGGGTTAACCCCCTCCCAGAGTGATCTGTGGTCAGTGGCAGGCCAATGGAAGGGCATAGAACCTGGGTCTTGCCCTCAGTTTGGGAAGCTCTGAAGGTCCATCCTAGCTCCAGGGCTCCCCTATCTGCTGAGGCTTCTGTTGCCACCACACAGCTGGTCAGTTTCTCCCTCCATCCAATTCCATCATCCTCACTTCCCACCACTGTTATCTCCTGATTAGCGTTGCCAGATAAAATACAGGATGCTCAGGGAGTTTAAATTTCAGATTAACAATGATGAGTTTTTAGTATTTTTTTTTTTTTTTAGTATTAGAGTATTAGCAATATTTGGGACATACTTACACCAAAAAATTATTCGTTATTTATCTGAAATCCAAATGTAACTGGGCATCCTGTATTTCTGTTTGCTGAATCTGGCAACTCAGATCCTGAGAATACATTCTGATTAGGCTTCTGGACACAACTTTTAATCTTGAATCTGTTTCCAGGGAACCCAATCTAAGGCAAGGAGGGTGAAACAGGGTAGCAGAAATGAATGAAACACAGTTTTTGCATTCAAAGTCTGCGGTGGAGTGTTTTACTAGTGTGATGCTAGCCAAAACTTATTGCAAGTAGGTTTCTCAGAACTCAACTCTTTCTTCCCTTGTACTTGTCATGTATGTAATCCTCAGGGAAAAACAAATTCCTGGTCTGCAGAAAAACAGGAACCAGAGATACTGGTTATACCCAAATAATGAAGCAAATCAAGACTAAATGATGCAGAATCCTCATTGTATTTTTCCTTGTACGAGATTCTCTTAGTCACATTGCTCTCATACTTTGTTACATCTTCTCTATAGTTCCAAAGTTAAGCAAAGTCACTAACCAAATGTCTCTACAGACAAATTCTTTGGAGTCATCACTCTTTTTAGATCTCAGATATAGATAATTTTCCTTTTCTTTTGTGTATTTTTAGAGAAAAATCAAGAAACTTATAGGAATATATTTTCTTCCATGGATTCCAAATATATATCCAAAGGCATTTTATGTTCACATTTGATTTTTAATAGATTCAACATTTATATAATACCATAATGGATATAAATACTAAAAGTAACTTTAATTCTAGATTCATAAACAAAAGTTTTCCAAGTGTCATTCCACAGACCACTGCTATCCTATAACTAGCATTCCTGAAACTTAGCTTCTTCCATGGCATTCCAAACACTATAAACTCTTCTAGTGAGAGGCTATATATTACTTTTATGTGCTAGGTTCACACAGCAACTCAATAAATGAGAGCCTGAGTAGTGGCAGTCATTTATTAGAACAGTTTACATGCTCCAGTAATTGGATAGCACCATATACTTAAGATACTGGTTAAGATCATGGGAATAAATGCTCACATTGAATGAATTATGATAACAAGAGTCAGGCATGTGTAGGCTTTATATGAATATTTTATTCTATTTTAATAACTAGGTGTTTTCTTACCTGCTTTTATTCTTTCCAGGTATGTCTGGATATATTTATTCACCATTTGAACTTTCTTAATGACTTCATTCCATACCCACCATTTGCTGTGAAATCCATCAATCACATACCAGTTCTGATGTTGTTCTTGGTAATATTGTCTAATCTCATCAATATTTTTGCGGTGTTTTGAGTTTTTGACCGCTATAATCTGTGTGCTATTGTGCAGTGGATAAGGCAAACTAATAGAGAAACAGAATGAATGGAAAAAAGCTGTTAAGAAACATACTTTTTTTCCTGGATGGTTAAAGTTCATTCCCATATCATTGTTTTTGTCACAAACATTACCTTGGTTCTTTTTTTTTTTCCAGGAGCAATCTTTTGAAAATCTCCTTGGACGGCACATCCAACTCAAAGATGACCATGGGGATGATTGACCTAGTTTCCAGGAGGCTCATTTGATACTTAGTTACAGGATAGCCATCAATGACAACACTAACAAGGAGGAACGTGAAAATAATTCCAGATTTTTCTCTCATACCTTCCTTCTTGTATTCTAGAACCAGTCTATCTCTTTAGGAGTAGCCTCCTGCTCTTCCTTGTGTACTTCTTCATTGCACTTTACCCTCTTTATCTCTATATTTTTAACTTTAGTCAGCCCAAGAACCAGGTGTAGGGCAGCATACATACAGACACAGCTCTGAATTCATATACAGAGCAAGGCTTTGGCAGAATTCATGATAACACACATAATACCTTGAACACTGTGCTGTTCAGTTGGTGCTATTATTTTAAGAAATGAAACAGTGGAAAGAGTATAGGTTTCAGAGGCAGACAGACTTAGATTGGAGACCTAGTTTGACCTCTCTGAGTCCCAGTTTGTAGTTAAATAGGGGAGATGACATTTAACCCTTAGAGTTGTCTTAAAGACTTATTGATCTAGTATATAAAGCATCTAGAAAAGGTCCTGGCACAATGAATAGCATCCTAGTAAGAGAGTAAGCAAATATGGGAAAGTAATTGTGCTCCAAGCTTGCTTTATAATAAGGTTCTGTGGGGAGGCCAGGGAGTGGGAGTTGGTAAGAGTAGCCCTGTGATATCTGGGAGAGACTGTTCCATAAGGACCCATCAAGTCTCTAAGCAGAAATGACAGAGAATATGTTAGTCCAACAGTCTGAGATAATGAGAGTATTACTATCAAACTAAGATGAGGAATAAAGGCTGCCCACAAATTCTGGGAGGATCACCCCCAAGGTCAGGAAACTCCTTCTGGGGTGGGAGCAGGCTGGGCCTGCTGGCTGGTGGTCATCAGGAGGGACTGGTTAGGAGGAGGTCACAGGAACCCCTCACTCAGTGCTCTCTGGCCAAGTCTCTAGGCAGTAGTTAGTTCTAAGTTCCCTGGCAGAGAGGAGCATGAGTTAATGTAATCAGGCAAACCTAATAGAGAATGTTATGGAAATATCATTGATGTTTTGGGAGTTTTTAATGGAAAGTACCTCACTTGCTTTGCTTGTGAAAGGTTGCTTGAGTGGCCCTCAGGATTAGAAACATTCAGGGTGATTGGGCAGTCACTGTCCTGGTGTTAAGATGAAATAAAATGTTTGTGATTCAGCGTTGTGTTCACCGAGATCCCTTGTGTGCAAAGCTAAACACCAGGGAGGAGGAAACTCAGTTTGTGTAAGTCAGGGCCTTCTCTGGTGGAAAAATCTGACACCCTACAATCTGCTCTTCCATGACTGAAATTAAGAGAACTGTCCAAGGACTTGATCAAAGAGCAGAGGCAGGGAAGGGCATAAAGGTTCCTACTGTAAGACAACCTTGAGTAAAGTGGTGGGATTCTAGGTCCGTGATTCTAGGCCTCACAAGCAAGGCCTTAGGTTGCCCTGGCTTTACAACTCTGTGTGACCAGTGGCTGTGGTGGGGGAGTAATGGTTGAGCAGAGGAGTGTAAACTGAAGAGACAGCTCAGGAAAGGGGCCCTCTGGTCCAGATGTAGCATTAAGGGAGGGGCGCTGCTACCTGTGCTGAGAGCTGGGCCAGTGCGAGACCATCTCTATTAGACCAGTACCATCTGGGGGACAGGAGAGGGCCACTCTTCTATCATTCTATTGGGCAGTGAGAAGGTCTACTAGGCTCTGGAAGGCACACTGGCCTCTTTTGTCAGCAGAGTAAGGCCAGAAATTTTTGGACAATACAGAGGTTGCTACAGGGAATGAAGTGGCCAGCTTGCTCTTCTAGCATGTAAGTGTGTTAGCCTGAGAGAAAATTAAAATATATAACCATGTAGGTGCCTAAGGCTTGAGAAGTAGATCTCACCCTTTACAAGAGCTTTAAACCTTAAGATGAGTGTTTTAAATTCTGCGAGTTATTTCTTGAAAGATTTCACTCCTGCCCCACCCCCTGCTCCCACTTACCCCGCAGTATTACATATACTTTCCATCATAGATATTTCTAAGGCTTGAATAGCCAGTTCATCAGGTGCTGTCATTCCTTTATGAAGATGCCAATTTAACATGAGTGCCAGCTCTGTTTCTGGTTGGCTGTTTAATACATAACGCATCGCCTCTCCTATTGACAAACGCTTTAAGCCATATTCACTTGAAATTTTTTTGGCAACTGAAAAAGATGAAAACTTTAAACTTGTTCCATTTCACAAATTCATCAGTCAACCTTATTTCTAATTTCTGGTTAATTGACATCCACAGTGAGCTAATCTTCACATTCCCCAAAGAAATTCTGAAAGTTAAAATTGTTACATTTTATTGAACTAATACTGTCAAAGGTTAGTCATTATTAACACTTCAGGTATGTGGCAGATGGGTCTGGTTAATGAGCCAACTTTGTGGGTTTTTTTCTTTTTTTTTCATAACCAAACCAACACTTAAGTGTTTTATTCCTTCTTCACAAGGTAGCAAAACTTTTGAGAGCTTTGCATGGCATTGTATGTGTACTATTAATATTTGGAATTATACCCAAAACAATAATCAATGATCCTATGTCATCAGACTGTACCATTTCCTCATCTGTCCATTTGTGGGATCCATGCTGCAATCAGCATAGCATATCTCTACACAGTTAGGTATCAGTTAATCCTATAGGAAATAATGTTTAAAAATTATAAAGGCATATCTGACATTTTAATAGTTTATTACTCACAAGGCAATTTTTCTTCTGTGACTTTTTTTGATATTTTCAACAATTCCATCAGATAGAATGAATATGGAAATTATAATTTTATACATGAGAAGACTGATGCCCACTAAAATGGAATCATATGTCCAAGGTCACATAGATGTTGCCATTGGTTGAAAGAAAATTCATTTTGACTTCTGCTTCTCCTAAATGAGACCATAGGCAATGGCTTCCAGTAACCATTAAATGTAGGCATGCTCTGTAATGGTCTATATACCCTGTCTCATCATGTCTGGGGACAGCAGCAGAGTATAGAGAACACTGAGAAAGCCCATCGTATTTCATGGGGAATGCAGATTAACTGACCACAGTTAGGGCCACCCCAAAGGGAAGCCCTTGCAAGAGCCACAGAGTGCTTAATCTTAGCTTTGCCACAAATGCTGGAATCAGACCTACTTTTTTAAAGTTCTAATAAGACTTTTATAATTTGACATCTTGTTAAAAGTTCACCTCTGTTTCAACAAAGAAATGGGAAATCAAAACAGTATGATATTAACACAAAACAGACACACAGATCAATAGAATAGAGAACCCAGGTATAAACCTGTGTGTATATTGTCAATTAACTTATGACAAAGGAGGGAAGAATACACAATGGGGAAAAGATAGTCTTCCATAAATGGTGTTGTGAAAACTAGACAGCTACATTCAAAAGAATAAAACTGTATCACACTATACACAGAATTAAACTCAAATGGATTAAAGACTTAAACATAAGACCTGAAACCATAAAACTCATAAAAGAAAATATAGGCAGCAATCTCTTGGACTTTGGCCATAGCAGTATTTTTCTGGAGATGTTTCCTTGGGCAAAGGAAACAAAAGCACAAACAAACTATTGGAACTACATCAAACTAAAAAGCAAAGTGAAGGAAACGATTAATAAAACAAAAAGGCAACCTACTAAATTGGATATATCCATTAATGGGCTAATTTCCAAAACATATAAAGAGCTCAGCTAATAATACTACAACTCAACTAATAATACTAAATACCAAAAACCAAATAGTTTGATTTAAAAAAAATGGAAAGAAGACCTGAAGAGACATTTTTCCAAAGAAGACATAGAGGTGACCAATAGACACATGAAAAGATACTCAACATCACTCATCATCAGGGAAATGCAAATCAAAACCACAATGAGATATCCCTTTATTCCAGTCAGAATGGCTAGTATCACAAGACAAGAAACAACAAGTGTTGGTGAGGATGTGGAAAAAAGGGAACCCTAGTACTCTGTTAGTGGGAATGTAAATTGGTGCAGCCACTGTGGAAAATAGTATGGAAGTTCCTCAAGAAATTAAAAATAGAAATACCATACAATTCAGTAACTCCACTGCTGGGTATTTACCCAAAGAAAACAAAAACACTAATTTGAAAAGATATATGCACCCCTCCCTATGTTTACTGCAGCATTATTTACAATAGCCAAGATATGGAATCAATCTACGTGTCCATTGATAGATGAATGGATAAAGATGTGAGATACACACACACACACACACACACACACACACACACACACACACACACACACACTGGAATACTAATCGGCCATAAAAAAAGAATGAGATCTTGGGGCACTTAAGTGGCTCAGTTGGTTAGGTATCTGACTCTTGATTTCGGCTCAGGCCATGATCTCACTCTTCTTGAGTTTGAGCCCCACATTGGGCTCTGTGCTGACAATATGGAGTCTGCCTGGTTGTCGTCTTCTCTCTCTGCCTTTCTCTTTCTCTCTCTCAATAATAAATAAACACTAAAAAACGAGATCTTGCCATTTGTGACAACATGGATGGAACTACAGACAGATAAAGAAAAATACTACTATGATTTCACTTACATATGGAATCTGAAAAAACAAATGAACAAACAAGAAACAGAAACAAACTCATAAATACAGAGAACAAACTGGTTGTTGCCCATGGTGGGGTAGGGGGATGGGTGAAATAGGTGAATGGTGATTAAGAGGCACACAGAAAAATAAATGAGAAATAAGATTGTTTATCCACATTTTTACCTTTTCCTCTGGTTGTGGGTTCCCATTTCAAATATCAATGATTTGGTTTCTTTGGGAAATATTATGTTTGTTGAACATTTAGAATATGACTATTAAAGACTCCTCATGTTAGGTGGTTTAAATGGGCTAAGCAAACATTTCATCTGAAGATGAACACAAAACTCCCTTTTTTTATGGCTGGTGACAAATTTGTCTTTGACCTCATCGTTCCCCTTCATTCTCAATTCAGTCAGCCATTAAGTCCTATTGCTTTCCTTTGAACTACCTCCTGTACCTGTCCTTTCCCTTCTATTCTAATTGTGACCAACCACGGTTCATGTTGTTATCATGTCATCTTGAAAACTAATGTTTTGTTGGACTATTTGCCTTAAAAAAAAAAAGCATGGTCCAAAGTTATACAAAATTCAAACATAGGAATATAGTATACCACGTGCCTTTTTCAGCAATGATAGGATAATGAATTTTTACCCTTTAAACTATTAATACAGTAGATTATATCTCAATCTTTTAAAATCTTATGTTAAAATCTCTTAATATAATTTTATGCTAATATAAACTTAATATACTGTTATTTGACTGTATTTATAAGTGATAATAATTTGTAATTTCTTGTATTTGTTAGGTTTTGATATCAGGTTATGCTAATTCAAAAATAAATTTGTATTCTTTATAACCTTTTGAGTATATTGACTGTAATTCAACCCATATAAATATTTGATTATATATTTTTTATTTTTTAAAATATTTGATTATATTTATTGAGGACTATACTCCTTAATAACAATGGGAAAAAGACAACTTCTTCAACAAATGATACTGGGAAGACTGGACAGCTACATGCAAAAGAATGAAACTGGACCTCTTTCTTATAGCATACACAAAAATAAACTCAAAATGGATTAAGGACCTAAATATGACACCTGAAACCATAAAAATCCTAGAAGAGAGCACAGGCAGTAATTTCTCTGACATTGGCCCTAAGAGCATTTTTCTAGATATGCTTCCTGAGGCAAAGGAAACAAAAGCAAAAATAAACTATTAAGACTCATCAAAATAAAAAGGAAACAACCAATAAAGCTAAAACACAACAACTGAATGGTAGAAGTGAATTAAGACTCATCAAAATAAAAAGGAAACAACCAATAAAACTAAAAGACAACCAACCGAATGGGAGAAGATACTTACAAATGACATATCTAATAAAAGATTAGTATCCAAAATATATAAAGAACTTATACAACTCAACACCCAAAAAACAAATAACCCAATTAAGAAATGGGCAGAAAATATGAGCAGATATTTCTCCAAAGAAGACATGAGATGTCCAATAGATACACAAAAACATGCCGGCCATAACTCATGATCGGGGTAATGCAAATCAAAACTACAATGAGATATCACCTCACACCTGTCAGCATGGCTAAAATAAACACAAAACAACAAGTGTTGGTAAAGATGTGGAAAAATAGGAACTCTTGTGGACTGTTGGTGGGATTATAAACTTGTACAGACACTGTGGAAGACAGTATGGAAGGTCCTCAAAAACTTAAAAATAGAACTACCCATGATCCAGTAATTGCAGTATTATTTATCCAAAAAACACAAAACTCTAATTCAAAGGATACATGCACCCCTATGTTTATTGCAGCATTTTATATAATAGCCAAATTATGGTAGCAACCGAAGTATTCACTGATAGATGAATGAATAAAGAAGATGTATGTATGTTTATACAATGAAATATTATTCAGCCATAAAAAAGAATGACATGTAGCCATTTGCAACAGCATGGAAGGATCTAGAGAGTATAATACTAAGTGAAATAAGCCAGTCAGAGAAAGACAAATATCATATGATCTCACTCATGTAAGGAATTTAAGAAACAAAACAAATGAACAAATTAAAAAAGACAAACAAAAGCCAGACCCCTTAATACAGAGAACAAACTGATGGTACCAGATGGGTGGTGGGTGGAGAGATGAATGAAATAGGTGATGGGGATTAAGAGTACACTTATCTTGATGAGCACTGAGTAATATATGGAATTGTTGAATCACTATATTGTACACCTAACATGAATATAACATGGTATGTTAACTACACTGGAATCAATAAATAAAAAAAGGAATAACAAAGGCAAACACATGCTTACCTGTAGTTTTCCCAGATTTGGGAGGTCCCAGAATTGCAATCCTAATGGGCATAGTAGGCTTAGGTTTGGGTTGGCGGATATATTTGATTGGGTTCTTCATAAATTTTTCTTTAGTTTCCTTACTAGATAAAAAATAAATATACTGACGATGGATTACAGCATAAACTGGATTCTCTGAAGTTTCAATTGGCTTGATTGTCTCTCCTTCACTTAGCTACAATATAGCATAATTGAATTCATAAGTTAGCTTTAAGTTTTACAGTATTCCCCCAAATACATTTGAACATATTTGTAAAATAAGAAAATCTTTCTTACAAAATAAGAAAACTAATCATAGCTAACTATTAATATTAAAAACTGTATAAAAAGAGCAATTTATTTTATACCCACATGCAATTGATGAAATCTGACATAGCCTTCGGTTTATGACCATTATAGTTCCCGTACATTCCTTTATAATGTCTTTAGGGTATGTTTTTGCCAAAGAATGTAAAGTTGTTTGCATATATTTGTGGGCCAATTTGTCCTTACAAACAGGTCCATTCCTAAGGTGGTGTTATGGATGGAAATGTGTTCCCCCAAATTCAAAGGTTGAAGCCTAATCCCCAAAGTGACTGTATTTGGAGATAGGGCCTTTCAGGAGGTAATTAAGGTTAAGTGAGGGTCTAAGTGTGGGGCCCTAATCCAATGAGACTGGTGTCTTATATGAAAAGAAAGAGACACCGGGAGTGCATAAGTACAGAAGAAAGGCTATGTGAGGACACAGTGAGAAGGTGGTAATCTGCAAGCCAGGAAGAGACCTCACCAGAAAACTATCTCTGATGGCACCTTGACCTTGGACTTTCAGCTTCTAGAACTGTGAGAAAATAAATTTCTGTTGTCTAAGCCACCTAGTCTGTGGTACTTTGTTATGGCAGCCTGAGTAGACTAACACAGGTGGGGTCCTGGGCCATGTTTGGGGACATACTGGTAGGACAAATCCTATAGGCTTCTCTTCCACATTTTATATAGGCAAAATCCCACTCACATAAACACCCAGAGTAATCACAAAAAGGAAAAATACCTAAAAGGCAGCTTAAGGTACAGGTATGGAATGGAGATGGAGGAGTGGTTCCACATCTCTTTCTTAGTTCGAGATGACAATGGGTCATTAATAATGTCAGGTTTGGATATCTTTTTTAGAGCATCAGGTGGCTAAGTAGCAGCCCATACTTGACAGAGTGGGTGTGAACCAATATGGTTCAGTATTACTCCTTCCCCAGAGCTACACCAGGACAGTTGTCACAGGTCAATGGTATTGTCAACATCATCACTCTTGGGCTGGAGTAAAGTTCATTGCTAGGAGTAAATGCTAGGTATAAGAAGAAACTCAGGGGTGCTGTACGAATGTCTGTTCCATGTCTTACACTTTGTAATAAAAAAAGCTGAAAGTTTAATGATTATATTTCAAATTGCCAAATTAAATGAGAATCCTTCCAGTAGTTTCTGCTATTGCTCAAAATATCTAGCATGCATCCTTTCTCCTCTGTAGGTCAGAATCCCCATAGTATCATCAAATCAGAAATATTGAACTATCATGCACCCAGAAAGATTCCCAAAAGCCTTGAGAAATGATTATTTATATGTCTGAATGCTTCTTATGACCATGCACTCATTTCTCCATAACACACTTTTGTATAATTCTAGTTATATTTAGACATAAAACTTCCCTCACTAATTAGGGTCCTGACTGCTTTTTCCCCTTTCTCCCTCATCTCAGAGAGAAGGGCATGACTATCTTTTAAAGCTTTCCAGGCGATTCTAATGCATGCTTAACTCTATCCAATTCTCTATGCAGGGCAGTGTCATATGTTTCTATATTCCAGCATGATATTTAAAAAGGTTTCTCTTGACATCCTATGGTTAAGATAAAGAGGATAGCACAATTAAGTAGAAACGAAACTGATTGTATCAATATCAACCAAGAAGGAGGTTTCATGTAACATGTACATGTCTCCATTTTGGATCCCACCTGCAGAAGACTTTTTATCAGTGACCAATAATAGTAATACATATTAATAATTTTTATTGAACACTTACAAAATGCAAAACACTGTTGTAAGCACTTTATAGTAATTAACTCATTTAATCATTGTAACAATATTGTAAGGTAGGGACTATTCTTATTCCCATTATGCAAATGGGAATAACTCAGAGAGGTTACATAATTTGTCCAAGGTCACTCATTAATAAGTGGTGGCAGAGGCCATGATCTTCACTGCTTTGCTATATCACTGATGGAAATAAAAAGTACACTGATCGAGTGAATAGGTAGCTATCACATGACATTCTTTTATTGTCTTTATAGCACTTAATACTATCTCTCAAGAACCTATTTGTCTGTTTTACTTGTTTATGCCTCGCTTCCCTCCCCAATCCAACTAGAATATAAACTCCATGACAAAAGAAACCTTTTTGTTCACTACTCTGTTCTCAGGGACTAGAACAGTGGCTGGAATGGTCTTAGTTAAGGTTTGTTGAAAATCGTCCCACATTTGAGGTTAGTGAATTCCAACTGGATTAAGTCTATCCACATTGCATAAAAATATTGTACTTAGAAATTCTTGTTATGAACACCAATGTCACATTTTGTATTTTGTCTCACACTTTCCAGAGAATGTTATACTCTTGTTTTTGGTCACAGTGTCCTGGTGGTATTATTCTTTCAGGGTCTTAGTACAGAACTAGGTCTTAGTACAGGGTCTTAGACCCTGGTTCCGTGAAAGAATCAAAGAGGTTAAATGACTTGCCTAAAATTAGGTAGCAAATTAGTACCAGAGCTCAGCTCTTTAGATGTGTCCTTTGAAAATGTTTCCAGTACCCATCTTCTTCTGCTACACAATTAAAACCAGGTTGGAATTGTGTTATCTCTTCAGAAATACATAAAAGAAATTAGACCCTTTGATTATTTTTCAGATGTCAGAAAATTAAAACAATCACATGTTTTTATAGCTAGTTAAGAGTACCATGCAATGCTTACAATTTTTGAAATGATCCTGCCTTCGTCTTAGACATACTTAACAAAATAAAAGAAAGAACACAGCTTTCAGGTGCATTTGCTGACATTACCTTCACAGGGTCCCAGTAGCCGAATGAGCTTATCTGCTTATAGGTATAGTTCATCATTTTCTGGGCAAGGTGTGATGTTATCGGATAACATTTTTCAAAAATGCTCTCACGATTCTCTATCAGTGGTTTCAGTTTCATATTCAAATTATATTGCACAATATGGATTTTCCGAGCTCCATTAATAAGAATTACTGGTATCATAAGCTTCTCACATTCATCCTGATGAAAAACAAATCATAAAATCAAATATTTTTAATGGGACTGAGTCTGGTCACAGCACATAGACATTGCTGGTAACTGACTACTTCAGTCAAGAGAATAAATACTTTTCAGCTTTTGAGTGGCTGCATATTGGTAGCTAAAACTTTTGACTCTCTGTGGCTTCCATGTTGCCCTGGAGTTGTTAATGTCGTCATAATTGCAAGTGGTGCTGGCAAAAGGAAAGATAGTCCTAAAATACACATTTCTTTTGGAATGTTAAAAAGAAACCAAGACATACACCAAATTGCATTTGTTTCGTTCTCAAATGTTACACTGTGAATTATGAAAAATGAAGGAAAAGTAATAACCTGTATTACTTGTATATTATTCATATCTGCTTCATATTTTTCTCCCAGTTCACCTCTCAGGCGTTCAAGCGCATCAATTTCCTGTTCTTCATCTTCTTCACTCATTACTTCCTCATCTTTCGGAAACTCATCTTCAAGGATGTTGTCAATATCATCTTCATCTTCTTCAGGCTCTTCTTCACTAATATCTTCATCTTCCCTACCAGTCTAAGGAACAAAGTGTTCTCTTTTACTCTACATATAGAATAGGCACCAAATGACTCTGCCAACTAATCCTCTGGAATATTTTACATCACTAGATATTGGTTGGTATGGAATGGCAACATTTATTTAGTGACATAGTAAAATTTTAAATACCTAGCACCCAGAAATTTAATTCCTTCAAGACTCTGACACCATACCAATCCCACAGTAAATACATAAACAAGATATTAAATGTTGTATGTCTATGGTTGTCAGAAAGTTCCATTTATTTATTTATTTATTTATTTAGAGTCTTTATTTTAATTGCAGTTAGTTAACATACAATGTTATGTTTCAAGTGTACAACACAGTGATTCAACAATTCCATACACCACCCAGTGCTCATGACAAGTGCACTCCTGAATCCCCATCACCCCATTAACCCATCCTTTCCACCCACCTCCCTTCTGGTAATCATGCTTGTTCTCTATAGTTAAGAATCTGTTTCTTCTTCTTTCCCCCACCTCCTCAGGCGGTTGACATATTTATTGCTTTGGAGGTGGGGGGCAGGTGCTCAAGAGTTCTTGGTGGGGTGGCTTGCTTCCTTTTCACCGTCACTGGCTTCTGGGGAGAAGGATGGTACTGGCCCTGCAAATGGCAGCAATGTGCAGATCTGAACAGTACTTGTTTCTGCAGGTCTTTGGCTTGATGCTGCTGAAGGTGGCCCAGACATTCTTGTTCCTGGTGGTCTGCACGTAGGAGGTTTTCACTGGCCAGATCTCTACTTCATGACCCCTACATCTTTGCCGTAGGCCGCTGGCTCCACACTCACAGTCTTGTGGTGAATCAACCCATTTGGTGGAAGGAGTTATGAGCCTTCAGGTTATTGGGCTGGGTGCTCTATGTCTGCTTGTTCCTCTTGATCAGAAAGCTGGAGCAGTCCTGCATGATCATCCATTGCAGGTGGGTGGACAGGGTGGCAGCTCCTCTCATCACTGCCTGGGAAGTCAGAAGGAGCCAGAGTCTGCTTCTTGATTTGTCTCTCTCTTTTTTTTCCTTTGCTCCTTTGTTTTGTTTCTTGAATTCCTCATGTGAGTGAAATCATACGGTATTTGTCTTTCTCTGACTGCTTTATTTTGCTTAGAGTCTCTAGCCCCATCCATGAAGGTTATGTGTTTTTGACAGTCTTCAGTATTTCAGTATTTAATGGAACACAAAGAGAATAACTCAGCCTTCTCATTATCTGCCACCTGCAATCTCATGCTTATCTTGCTGTTTCTTAATATTTCTATTGATTAGACCTTCGTTCCTTTATTATTTATTTATTTTTTAAATAAATTTTTAACGTTTATTTTTGAGAGACAGAGAGACAGAGCATGAGCAGGGAAGGGGTAGAGAAGAGGGAGACCCAGAATCCAAAGCAGGCTCCAGGCTCTGTGCTGAATTTTGAAGGCAATGTCTTTGTCTTCTAGCATCCAGTATTGTCGGTGAGAAATCTGACACAAATTTTATCCCCATTCCTTTGTAGATATCTTTTCTTCATTTTAGAAATAGATACAACCTCTTTATAATTAGCAATCTCAAACTGTGTTTAAAGTACATTAACATGAGAATGTGTCTAATGTACATCTCTTTTAATTTGTTCTGTTCAGTATTCATTGAGCCTTTTCAATTTGAAGATCTTCTGCTCTCTTTAATACTGGGGACATTTCTTTCAATACTTTTAAGATTATTTCCTCCTATATTTTCTCTCTTTTCATTTTTTTTCTTTGGAATGCAAATTAGATGTTGACCCTCCTCGACTGACCCCACATATCTCCAGTTTTTCTTTCATATTTTCTATCTCTTGTATTTTTGTTATATATTTGAGAAACAACTTTGATTTTTCCTTCTAATTTTTCTATTCAACTTTAAAAAATGTTTATTTATTTTTGAGAGGGAGGGAAGGAGGGAGGGAGAGAGAGAGAGAGAGAGAGAGAGAGAGAGAGTGAACACATGTGTGTGTGAGCATAGGCACCCGTGCAAGTGGGGGATGGGCAAAAAGTGAAGGGGACAGAGGATCCGAAGTGGGTTCTGTGCTGCTGTGCTGAAAGAGCTATGTGGGGCCTAAACTCAAGCTGTGAGATCATGACCTGAACCTACATCAGATGCTTAACCAACTGAGCCACCCAGGTGCCCCTCTATTAAACTTTTAATTAATTTAATTTATATTATATATTTTAGCTTCCATGAAATCTTTTTTGCTTTCTGATTCTTCATAGCATCCTGTTTTTGTTTTATGGATACAAGTTCTTGAATTTCTAAGGCAGATTGGAACTTTTTAAATGTTTAGTAAGGTTTTTTGAATTGCCTATTCATTTTAGAGTCAATTGTTCTGTTTGTTCATCTTGTTGTTCCTTTGTGTTGATAATTTTTCTCAAGTATATGGTAATCCTTGGTGGTTCATCCATTTTTATGAATGGAGGACCAAGCTGCCTAATTCAAGGCAACTGAAAGCTCTGGGCATGTGAGCTGGGAAGGTTGTATTGTGCTTCCATTTAAGATGGAAGAATGAGAAGAGGCAGACAGGTTGGATGTTGCTCCAAAAGATGGAGGGCACCAAGCAACATTCCTGGCACCTATCATCTTCTACGCAGATTATTTGCTTTAGAAATTGTTTGCCTTTTCTTTTCTTCGTGGAGGCAGATGTCTTTGTTACATAAGGAGCTGGTGGGGCAGCCTTAGATAATTTTTGTGCAGTTAATTCTCTTGGACTTTCTAGATAATCAAATTATACGCACATAATGAGCTCTGTCCCTATGTTTCAACATGTATGCTATTTCTTTTTCTTCTTGTATTACTTTTGCTACTTTTGCTTACTTTTGCTATTGTATCTTTAGTACAATGTTGAATTTTTTTAAAGGCTAATATCCTAAAAATTTTCATAGGTTAATTCTTCCTAGGGAAAAAGTTTTTATTTTTCCATAAATGGCAACTTGATCTTTTGAAACAGTGCTAATAAATTATACCTTTGAGACCTTATGTTAAGAAGTACATTTTCTAAAATTCATGGTCTTGGATATCTGCTGCCAGTCTGAAGGAATAAGTTAATTTAGCCTCTAGCAGATAATAACCATAAACCGTGAACAGCCCTCTTCCCACCTCAACACACACATACACACATACACTTTTTCTCACTTAAGAGGCTCTGGAGAGTGAACAAAGGCAGATTTTGCAAAGCAACAAAAATTTTGAGTGAGCAGTTGGTTAAGGATGAGTTCTCTGATTTTGTGCCCTTGTTCACAGGGCAGCCTCCATTAGAGGGGTGCTGTCACAGGGTGACTAAAATTCTGACAGGAAACTTTGGTGTCTTTCCAGCTGGAGCAACCAGGGGAAGGAGATACAACCAGGACACTGGAGAGTGAGGGTAAACTTCAGAGCTGAGAGAACCGGAGAAGGGAACAACAAATCTAGTTTGTAAAGACTTTCCATATCTAGAACCATGAACATATAGACTGTTTGAGAACAGTATAAGTTGAATTGTCAGTATGACAGAGTTTACAGGCTTAGTGTTACTAAGTAAATTGCCTGCTAAAACAAAAAACACTCTTTGGAGCTATATAACAGAATTCAGAACCTATACAACATAACATTCATAATTCAAAAATTATAATAATCCAAAACTATCCAAAATACAAATATGACCCATTCTCATAAGAAATGATATCAACGAATCCCCACTCCAGATGCTAGAGTTACAAAACAAGGACTCTAAAGCAGTTGTTATCCCTATGACCAATGAGGAAGAGGAAAATACACTCATAATAAATGAAAAGATAGGAAATCTCAGGAGGGGAATAAAAAATATAAAAAATAAACAAAAATGGAAGTTAGAACTAAAAAATACAATATTTGGAATTTAAAAAATATCAGATGGATTTAAGACTGGAGACGACAAAGGAAAGAATCAGCGAATTTGAAGACAGATCAAAGTAATTATCAAACTTAAGGAAGAGAGAAAAAAGATTGAAAAAATAAACAGCCTCAAGATCATGTGGAACAACAGTGAATGATCTAACCTGTGTGAAATTGATTTTCAGAAGGAGACAGAGAGCAAGTAGGGCAGAAAAAATATTTGAAGAAATAATGTCCAAAGTTTCCCCCAGTTTAGTGAAAGATATAAATTTACAGATTAAAGAAGCTCAGTGAACCCCAAACTGATTAATATAAAGAAAAATATAAATACATATATCATAATCACAACATTGAAAAAGATACAAAGAAAGTCTTGAAAGCAGCCAAGAAAAATCATACAGGAAAACAATTCAGATGACCACATTCTTCTCATCCCTCTGGTTTCTATCACACCAGAGGAATGAATAAAGAACAACAGAAAAGGTTAAATATCTGGATAAATGTAAAAGAAGATTTATTTTTCTCTCAATATATTTAAAATACATATGACTATTTAAAATAAAAATTATATATTTTTTCTTACGGAGTTTATAATCCACTTGGTTGTTAAAACAAATGACCACTTAGAGCATAAAAGGATATTGGTGGGTGTAAATGGACTTATACAGTCACAGATTTCTACAATATTACATGGAATAATATTGACTCTAAGTAGAGTGGGAAAAGGTAAGGATGTATATGTAATAGAGAGCAACCACTAAAAAAATAATACATAGAAGTATAACTAAAAAGCCAAAAGATAAATAAAATGGATTTCTAAAATACATTCAACCAATCCCAGAGAAGGCTGGAAAGGGAAAAGAAAAAAGAAAGGGGACAACAGAAAACAAAACTCATGGTCTCCAAGAAACAGGGCTAGATTTGGGGTAAACTCTCTCATCGCTTTCTATCAGTAGCAGAAAGTAGGGGCAAGGCTATAACTGAGTAGAAGGTTATGCCAGGAGGGGGATGGAGATTATAGTCAGAATGCTTACAACTAGGGAGGAAATGAGATAGGCAGAAATAGTAAGAGGAGAAGTGAAAGACTTGTCAGACTTCTGAGGCTTCCGAATACAGATGCATGTTAATCAGATGATAGATTCCCTTACTACACGTGGCGGGGCGGGGGGTTAGGTTGTCTTCTAAATCTGGATATTAAGATACGATTCCAAACTATTTGTTTTCAAAAGCTTAAAGCTCAAGCCAAGGGAGGCTGGTTGGGGGGATGGGTTAAATAGGTGATGGGAATTAAGGAGGGGGAGATTATGGGAGTGTTGAATCACTATATTGTACACTTGAAACTAATATTACACTATAGGTTAATTAATGAGAATTTAANTATAGACCTTTGGGCCTATATACTCTACCTTCTCCCTAGAAGGCCTCAAGGATGGTCTTGGCCTGGTGCTTGGTCCTTAACCTTGTTTCAACATCATTTGGACCCTGACTTTGGCTTCCCCTTACTACTTAGGGTATTTATCTCTATTACTATTCAGCTGGGTGTAGGCCCTCACAATTCTGCTGACTTGCAACCCTGGCTCACTATCCTGGCTCTTTCTGGCTTTCTCCTGTCTATGGCTACCCACAACTTGATAGAAGAGACTGAGGCACCAGAGAAGGAGCCAGTGAACAGGAAGAGAGCCAAGATTCTGAAGCAAGGAAGAGGAGCAGAAGCAAGGCCTCTGAGGAGCTGGAAAGTATGCAAACTAAATCTCTGTGAAGGGGTTGGCTTAGGTTATTCATCAATCACACTTGGCAACTAAAATTCCACAAGATGGCGACATTTTCCTATGAAATTAATGCAAGTAGCCCCTGTGAGACTAAGATAATTTCTAATGTCAAAAAAATGTGTAATCTGCTGCAAAAAATTCAGACAAATGATCTTTGTGAAGAATAAGAAGACAAACCTGGGAGGGGCTTTCTTTGTGTGTGGTTCCCCAATTCATTGTGAAAAGGTGATTCATGGAGCTGCATATTCTATACAAAAGGCAAATGATGAGAAGGCCTCTGGTTCCGTGCTTTTGAAAGCAAGCTCCAGGGTCTATGTTGAGTCAGGAAGTCATGCTAACTGGTTATAGCAATCATACTGCGTGAACCTTGACATGCTGTATTTTGTTTAGTCTTTCTTTGTCTGAGGCAGTGGCAGGACATATAAAATTCTCATCAAAGACATTTTAAAAACTCAATCAATACACAGTTTTTTCATCTTTGATTCATCAAAAATCTCAGGAATTATCTTCCCTAAAGTCAGTTTGTACAAATTAATTGTGTGAGATACATAGTCAATTTTGTAAAAGATTAAGACTTGGGAGAGCTAACTTCTATAAACCTACTTCTGGGCTCTTGGGTGGCTCAGTCGGTTAAGCGCCCAACTCTTGATTTCAGCTCAGGTCATGAGCACTGAGACAGCACTGAGCTCTCTGCTGACAGTGCTTGGGAGTCTCTCTCTCCCTCTGCGCCTACCCCGCTTGTGTGCTCTCTCTCACTCAAAATAAATACATAAACATTAAAAAACACTACTTAATTTATAAGATAGAATATTGAATTTTGAATGAAAAATAGTAAGAAATCCCACCATTCTAATGTTAACAAATAGAAAAATGATAAATCAAGGACATTTAAAATTTATCCTGAAAACTGATTTTCTTTTTTTTTTTTAATTTTTAATGTTTATTTATTTCTGAGAGAGAGAGAGAGCAAGCTGGCGAAGGGTAGAGAGAGAGGGAGACACAGAATCCGAAGCAGGGTCCAGGCTCTGAGCTGTCAGCACAGAGCCCGATACGGGGCTCAAACCCATGAACTGTGAGATCATGTCCTGAGCCGAAGTCAGACACTTAATTGACTGAGCCACCCGGGCGCCTCATGAAAACTGATCTTCTTAAGAAAAAGCAGATTTAACTAAAGAATAGCAAAGAAGGGAAATTAAAGTATTATTAATTCAGGAAACTAGATATTATTAATTTTGTTCTATTTTACAATGACAAAGCCTAAATTCAGAGAGATAAAGAAAACTGCTCAAGGTTACACAACAGCAACAAAACAACTAGTGAGTGACTGCTATGTGTCAGCACTATGTGAAGTACTGGGGAGCCAGTGGTGAACAAAATCAGCAAGAACTGGAAAAAGGATACCAATTTAGGTCAGCTCAACCCCAAAGTCTTGACTCCTTTGATAATATGTTGCTGAGACAATTAGGGTGATTCTTAATGGGACCACTAGGGATTCCTAGGGACTGAAGGCCTGTGCTTGAGCCCAGGTTAGGATGCCTGGTTTTTCTTTTTTGTTTGTTTGTTTGTTTTGCTTTTTTTTCTGTTATCCTAAACATCAGCATGATCTTTGAACAGAGAATTTCGGGACATGTTTGTTCAGGGAATGAACAATAGAATGAGGCCAGAAACTTCTGTCAATTTTATTCGTGGCTCATTCTCCAGTGTCTGAATAGTGTCAAGTATGCAGTGAGCGCTCAATTAATGGACCGGCTGACTGGCTGAATGGATGAGCAAAGATTATGGCAAATAATGGAGAGGAAGGTTCTTGTTCCTTGGATGGTGCTGTAACTTTCTCAGTCTGATGATTTTAGACCTACTTTTGGTTGTGTTTGGACACGGAAACGATTGTCCTGGCCCCTATTCTGCAATGTTTTGACCCAGAGTTACAGCTGGTCTGTTTCAGCAGTCCTTTGTACATCTCCATACCAGGGGGCATATGGTTGCATGTGCAGCAAGTCCTATTTTCTGTTATTCCTCTTTTTCCCTTCCCCTTGTTGGGCTGGACATTTTCATACAAATGGAAAACTGGTCTTGAGAGTCAGAGTAGAAAAGATGGTCCTGGGCGCTTTATGCCAGAAGGAGATGGGAGAAGGCAGGACCATCTTACTCTTTGTCTTGGTTACAGGGGTTACTTGTAAGCTGACTGCGTACATATGAGCCCCAGGTAACTTCACAGAACTAGCGTGTCTCATCATATCTCCTCTTTAAATTCTGCACCCCTGAGTAAGCTTGGCTGTAGCACTGGGGTACGCTAAGTCATTTTGGGAATAGTTCCTCTCCAAACAAAACAAAATCCACAATCTTCAAGGTTTATCTTTTAAAAAATCAGCAGATGGGGAAAAGGAGCTGTATTGAGCATCCTGTAAAATATATGAGTCTGTGGGTTCACAGGAGCTGCCTCATTCTATTCTTTAGCTCAGGATAATCTATATTTTAGTTCTGGCACAGCTTTACAGACTCTCTGTCTAGACCTCAGTCCCAGGCTCCCAGCCTGTCTCCCTGTGCATGGGCTGGAAGGCTGGAATGCAAAAGTGAAAATCCAAAAGAAGCATAGCTTAATGTAGTATTATAGTTTGAATTAGATTATTTAAACTTCTTTAGTGGTTTTCTTTCCTTTAAAAATGTTCATTTTTCTGATTATAAAAATAATAAAGGGTCATTGTAAACAATTATGGAATAACAAAAAGTAAAAAGAAAAGCGGTGATATATAATCTTACTACTCATACATAAACTCTGTGTACTTCTTTCAAGACTTTTTCTTCTTTTAATTAACTTTTTTTTCAGAGAGAGAGAGAGAGAAAGTGAGCAGGGGAGAGGGTCAGAGGGAGACAAAGAGAGAATCTTAAGCAGGCTCCACACTCGGCATGGAGCCCAAAGCGAGGCTCGATCCCATGCTTCTGTGATCATGACCTGAGCCAAAGTCAAGAGTCAGCTGTTCAACCGCCTGTCACCCATGTGTCCCTCTCTTTTTTATACATCTTTTTATTTTATATTATTGATATACAAAAATATATATAATATTATATATGAACATTGTATTAGGGATATTCTTTTTTTAAAGGCAGCAATTTTACTTACTTACCTCCACTTTCTGTTTCTTTTCTCTCTCTGCTATAAGTTCAGCCCTTCTTTTAGAAATCATATCATCCTGTTAAAGAAGGAGACATTAAAAAGTTTTAATGGATAAAATTACTTTTGGTGCATTAATATACATATTTTTACCAAGGTGGGAATAGCATTTGGATGGAAGGATGGTGAACTTTCCAGAAAAGCATGTGATGGTGGTAATTATGTTACTATATCCTTGTAGCTCTGGAACTTTTGATCAGCAACTTCCCCCCAGGGGGATAAACAACATTTGAGGGCTGCCACTCTTGCTACAAACTTTAGAACACCTTTTTAAATTCATTATCTGTTAGTTTGCTTTGGTAATTACATAGATTATGCATATGGAGAAATAGGGAAATAGTTGGAACTAATTTGTTAAAAATGTTTGGTTTCCTAGGGGCATCTGAGTGGCTCAGTCGGTAAAGCATCCAACTCTTGATTTTGGCTCAGGTCATGATCTCATGGTTTGTGGGTTCAAGCCCCACATTGGGCTCTTTGCTGACAGCTCGGAGCTTGTTTGGGATTCTCTCTCTCTCTCTCTCTGTGTCTTCCTCTCCCTTGCTCACACTCTCGCTCTCTCAAAATAAAGAAATTAAAATTTTTTTGATAATCCTTTATCATTTTAATAAAAGATAACATCCTAATAATGTATTAAATAATTTAAGTCATAGTATCTCAGAATTGGAATTAATTGACTAGCTTATATATTGACGAGTAGCTCATTACGTTCAATCTTGGGTTGCTTTTTTTTTTTTTTGAAACTCTAATAATGAAATACACATCCCTGTACCTTCCTCCTACCAATAGTAGTTCCTTTGCTGTGGCCCTTATGGAACAACTACAGGCTCTCTTCAGCATGAAAGCCCTTCAAATTATTTAACACTACTCTCATGTCACATCTTAGTCTTCCTAGTTCTAGATTTGAAAGCCCCATTCTTTTCACCCCAGCCCAGATTTATAGATTCGCTCTTTCAAGATATGTCTTATAAATGGAATGAATCATATAGTATGTCCTTTTTTTTTCTGGCCTGGCATCTTTCACCAAGCATAATGATTTTTATCCATGTTGTAGGGTGTATCAGTAGTTCATTCTTTTTTAGTACCATTATATAGATATACCACTTATTCATTCATTCATTCATCCAGTCTTATCAAATTTTAAGATATTTAAAATGTGCATTGTGATGATTTGAACTATGTATACATAGTGAAAGGACTCCTCCCATTTAATTAATGAACACTTCCATCGCCTCACATATTTTTTACAACATTTAAATTCTTCTATTAGCAACCTTTGATTATACAATTCAGCATTATCAACTATAGTCACCATGTTACACATTAAATCCTCAGATCTTATTCATTTTACAGCTGAAAGTTTGTACCTGTTACCAACTTCTATTTCCCCCACCCCTCAGCCCCTGGCAACCACTTTTCTATTCTCTGTTTCTGTGAGTTTGAATTTTTTTAGATTCCTCATATAAGTGATACCAGGCAGTATTTGTCTTTTCCTGTCTGGCTTATTTCACTTAGCATAACCCCCTCAAGGTCCATCCATGTTGAATGGACAGGATTTCCTTCTTTCTCATGATTGAATAATATCTTATTGTACATATAAACATCTTTTTTTATCTATTCATCCATTGATAGACACTTAGGTTGCTCTCGTTTTGGCTACTGTGAATAGTGCTGCAATGAACATGGAGGTGCAAATATCCTGTTTTCACTTCCTGTGGATACTTACCCAGAAGTAGGATTGCTGGATTATTCGGTAATTCTATTTTGAAATGTTTGAGAAACTTCCATACTGTTTTCCCCAGTGGTTGCACCAGTTTTTATTCTCACCATCAGTGCAAAGGGTTTCCTTCTCTCCATAACTTAGCCAACATTTGTTATCTCTTGTCTTTTGATGACACCCATTCTAACATGAGATGATATCTCATTGTGATTTTGACTTGCATTTCCCTGACGATTAGTGATGTTGAACACTTTTTCATGTACCTATTGGCCATTTGTATGTCTTTTTTTCGGTAAGAATATCTATTCAGATCCTTTGAATTTTTTTTTCAGATTTTCAATCTATTATTTTAATCAGATGGGTTCTTTTGGCATTGATGGCTATTCGAGTTCTTCAGATATTGTGGACTTTAACTCCTTATCAGATGCAAATCAGATGTGATTCGTAAATATTTTCTCTCAACAGATTAAGTTTTCATTTCATTAATGGTTTCCTTTGTTGTGCGGAAGTCTTTTACTTTGATATAGTCCCCATTTGTTGACTTTTGCTTTTGGTGTCAAATCCAATAATTTGACAAAATAATTAAGACAGATGTCAAGGAGATTCCGCCTATGTTTTCTTTTAGAAGTTTTATGGTTTCTGGTCTTAGGTTCAAGTCTTAATCGATTTTGAGTTGATTTTTGTGTATAATAAATATAGGGAGTTTCATTCTTTTGCATATGGCTGTCCAGTTTTCTCAGCATTTGCTGAAGAGGCTATTCTCTCTCCACCGTATATCTTTGGGTCCTTTCTTACAAATTAATTGAGAATATATGCATGGGGTTATTTCTGGGCTCTCTGTTCTGTTCCACTGATCCATGTGTCTAGTCTTCTATTGAACCCCTCTATTGAAATTTGCAGTTCAGTTATTGTATTCTCCAGCTCTGTCATTTCTGTTTGGTACTTTCCTATATTTTCTATCTCTGTGGAAATTCTCACTCTGTTCATGCATTGTTCTGGTCTCGGTGAGCATCTTTATGAACATTATTTTGAACTCTTTATCAGGCAGATCACTTATCTTGTAAGATCTATTTCTGGAGTTTTTATCTGAAACGTATCCTGTTTCTTCATTTTCTTTGACTTTGTGTTGGTTTCTGCATATTAGACAAAGAGCAACATCTCCTAGTCTTCACAGAGTGATGGAGTAGTCTTCTGTAGGAGGTGAACCTTATCAGTCAGCCTGGACTGAGTTCTTGGCTGTCTCTCAAACCTGTGTGATCGTCCGACCTACTTTCTTTGCTCTAAGTATGTCTCAGTAGTTGAGGTGGCTGCAGCCTGTCAGTGTCCTAAAGGGGAGGATCACTGACAGCACAGGCTGATTGGAAGTGGGACTCTCAGGCAGCAACTGTTTTGATGTGGATGATATGGGTGTTTTCTCATTTGCCAATGTGTAGGAGTCATTCAGCTACTTTCTGGATTTCTTTCCGAGGGAACTGCTTTGCGTGTAGCTGGGGATTCAGCGTGTCTGTGGGAGGAGATGAATTCAGGAGGCTCTTATGATGCCATATCTGATGGGAACCCAGGGCCCCCTATCTGGAGTCTATCACATTTTGTTCATCCATTCATCAGTTGATGGCTATTGGGTTGTTTTCACTTTTTGATTGTTATGAACAATGCTATTATGAACATTCATATATCAATTTTTATGTGGGTCTGTTTGCATTTCTGTTAGGTAGATTCCTAGAAGTGGAATTGCTGGATTCCCTGTGACATTTTTGAAGATTCTATGTAATACTCCTCAGATTACAGTTTTAGAAAAGATGTTCTAAACCAATATATGGATTTGTTTCACTATAGGCCAACATAGCCTTGATGGATAGTGCCATCATTCCATAAAAGTTTAATTCTGTTGCTTCTCCCACTTCGCTCTTGTGTCTGGTGTAGGGATATTTTGGTGCTACCACCAGTTTGAATTTTATTTGCCTTGGAGAGAAAAGCATTAATGTATGGAAAAATCACACAGGCCTCAAGTAATTTTTAACTCTTTAATTTTAAATAGTCTTTTCTTTTAAGTTTATTTTGAGAGAGAGAGAAAGAGCATGAGCGAGTGGGGGAGGGGCACAGAGGGAGGGAGGGAGAGAGAGGATCCCAAGCAGGCTCTGCCCTCAGCATGGAGCCCAAAATGGGGCTCAAACGTACAAACTGTGAGACCATGGCCTGAGCCAAAATGAAGAGTCAGATGCTTAACCAACTAAGCCACCCAGGAGCCCCTATAAATAGTTCCAATATTTGATAAAAAGTGTTTTCATATTGACTGTGGTATTAAAATTGGAAAGCTACATTTTTATAAAGACAACTTTATGAATTGAATGGATGTTGAAAAAATTTACTCCCATATTTTTTTGTTGGATACATACCTTGATTTTTGCCTTCATTTCTTTGATGAGTGTTTTCCTTTCTAATTTCTTCTTTTGTTTCAGTTTCCACTTTTCAATTTGGGAAGGAAGGAGGCGATCAGAAACATCTTGATCATCAACTTGTATAAAAACAGCAGCATCTGGGAAAAACCCACGTTCCCCCAGAAACAGGACCTCATCAGGATACCGTGGGAAGCCATCTAATATAAAACCTGTGGAGCTAGATGGAAATTTCATAATTTATTTGCTTTAATACTATTATAAATATCTAAAATAAAAAACATTAATAAATCACAACTTTATATAAGATGTGCAATGAATAGTTTTAAAAGTTTATTGTAGTATATTATTTCTTTTAATATTTCTACTTGTATAAACATGGTGTGTCTTCTAAATGTATTGAATTAAATTAAAATGGGAATATTTTATACTTATATTAATAGTATGGATAAGTTCTCTTAAGTTGTAAATAGTCTTAATATTTGATGAAAATTGAATAGAAAATATATTCTCTGCTTGGGAGGAGTAAGTGCCCACACTAATGACTGTGTCACCCTTCATGTGAAGGTGAGTTTGGCCAGCCCACCTTTAATGGGAATCCACCTTTTTGTAGTTTTTTCTTCTAGTGATGCTTTCTCTCATGAGACAGTTTATACTCTTTACACTCTCTTCCCGGGTCCCCTTGTAATCAATGACAATTATTAATGTATGTATCCTGACTCATATGTATAAGATGATTATATTCAAATAGAACTATAAAACTTGCCTAAGTATGATGAAACTGTAAGGATCAGAAAACTAACTGCAACATGACTATATTTTCATAATACTTATAAAACAATCAGGCATTAAGAACGTGGCTTTGTTTACTTGAGAGAGACAGTACTGGTCCGCTTCTGAATAAGAGTTTGTCCTGTTTATCTAAAATTGGGTTTGTGGCGCCTGGGTAGCTCAGTTGGTTAAGTGTCTGACTCTTGATTTTAGCTTGGGTCATGATCTCACAGTTTCATGAGTTCGAGCCCCACATCAGGCTCTGCACTGTTCTCCCTCTCACTCCCTCTCCCTTTCTACCCCTCTGCCATTCACGCTGTCTCTGTCTCTCTCAAAATAAATAAATAAACTTAAAAAATAAAATAAAGTAGGGTTTCGGCAATAGCACTGCTAGGAATTTACCCAAGGGATATAGGAATGCTGATGCATAGGAGCACATGTACCCCAATGTTCATAGCAGCACTCTCCACAATAGCTAAAACATGGAAAGAGCCTAAGTGTCCATCAATGGACGAATGGATCAAGAAGATGTGGTTTATCTGTACCATGGAATACTACATGGCAATGAGAAAGAATGAAATCTGGCCATGTGTAGCAACATGGATGGACCTTGAGGGTGTTATGCTGAGCGAAATAAGTCAGGCAGAGAAGGACAGATACCATACGTTTGCACGTATAGGAGGATTAGGAGGAACTTAACAGAGGACCGTGGGGGAGAAGAAGGGGAGAACAAGCGGGGGAGGGGGAGAGAGGCAAACCATGAGAGACTCTTGAATGCTGACAAAAACTGAGGACTGATGGATGTGGGGGGAGGGGGGGATGGGCATGGAGGAGGGCACTTGTAGGGATGAGCACTGGGTGTTATATGGACAATAAACTATTTGTAAAAAAAAATAATAAAATAAAATTCTGTGTATATAAATAAATAAATAAATAAAATAGGGTTTTAGGTATTTATATTTAAATATGTTTTCTCCCTAATAGGAACAGGACTTTTATGATCATTAGACAGTTTGAGTCCTTACCTGATATTTTAAAATGTTTCCCACATTCTTAAGTGGCCAAATGTTTATACTTCGGCTGTAAGATATATGCCTTTTTCTTTAGAGATGCCTTCAGCATAGCCTCTTCTGTGAGGAACATATTCATCCCTACCATTCTAGCTGTCACACTTCTTTGTCAATGACTTCTAAATCTCTACTTCTATACCCAGCTGCTCTTTTGAGTTTCAACTCAAAATTTTCCAAAAGCTGCTTAATCCCTTCATTGCAGTGCCCTTCAGGAATTATATATGTATCATCCTGTCAGAAATCATAGTTGTTGTTACCCTTCCATACTGCTCTTGCTTCTGACTCACTGGTATTCAGGTGCCAAACTTCAGAGACATTTGGATGGCTCCCCTAATTCCCTCTTGTGTCCCACACATAAGAGCAAAGCCCTGATGTGTCCTCTTCTGTACCTACATTTCCATTTCTACTATTGTACATAAGTTAAGACCCTTATTATCTCTCTTTAGGACTCATGCAATAGCCTTTTGAAAATATGTTGATTTTTTTTCCTGATTATAAAAGCAACACATCTCACTATCAGTCAAAGAAAGACAAATATCATATGATTTCACTCATATGTTGAATTTGAGACTCAACAGATGACCACAGGGGAAAGGAAGGAAAAATAAGATAAAAACAGAGAGGGAGGCAAACCATAAGAGACTCTAAAATACAGAGAACAAACTGAGGGTTGCTGGAGGGGAGGTGAGTGGAGGGATGGGCTAAATGGGGGATGGGCATTAAGGAGGGCACTTTTCAGGATCAGAACTGGATGTCCTAAGTAAGAGCTGAATCATTGGGTTCTACTCTTGAAGCCAAGACTACACAGTATGTTAACTAACTTGAATTTAAATAAATAAGAATAAATAAATAAATATAGAAAAGCACAAAAAGGGTAAAATTATACATAACCTCATATCTCAGAGATTACTGACATTTTGTTTTATTTCTCTGCAATTTGTTCCTCATGTGTCCACCTTGCTATTATAAATAACTTTGTATTTTTTACATAATAACATTTCTTATGCTATTACAAATTCTTCATTACAATACACTTTAATGGTTGCATAGTATTTAGCTATTTTATTTAGGCGTTTTACAATTTTACTTTTTACTTTGAATTCTTCAATCCATATGTTAAAAAATTTTTTTAATGTATGGTGTGAAGCTAGGCGCTAAATTAACAAAGAATAACCCATGACTACATTGCTGCAGTCGACCTGCCCAAGTTAATCACAACAAATGATCTAATTTAAGCAATAGGAACTTAAAATTAAAGTTGATGACTAATAATCTCACTCACTCATTTATGCCACAGATTAGGTGAAAAAGTGTGCCCAGAGGCGCACTGCGACTAGCCAGTTGTTTGAATTGTCTGTGATATAGTTTCCTTATTTTCAAAGTGAGATAATAAAAGTTTCTATTCCATAGGATAGTAGTGAGGGTTAAGCAAGTTAATGTGAATAAAATATAGAACTGTACCTGGCATATGGTAAGTTCCATATAAGTGTTTGCTATTATCGGTCCATATAAATGTTTGCTATTTCTCTTTCTTCTGGTGGATATCAAAGCAAAATATCCTGGTTAGGAAATTGAGGTGAAGTTTTATACTCTGATGGCCTGGAGATTCCTAAATTTGTCCTGTCTGAGGTCAGGCTTGTTCCTGGCTTTTAAGAAAGGGACACTTTCCTTAAAGTATACTATGGACAGATATAAGTGCTCTTAAGTGTAATTGTTGAAAGGCTATAGGAAGAGTCCAGCCCATCATTAGTGTGCACGAGTTTAGAATATGGGTACTTAACCACACCTACTCATTAGAATCAGCTGGGGAGCTTTCAAAACAACCAATGCCTGGGTCTCAACCTCACCCTTCCTTCCTTCCTTCCTTCCTTCCTTCCTTCGTTCCTTCATTCCTTCCTTCCTATGTTTAATTATTTATTTTTGAAAGAGAGAGAGAGAGAGTGCGAGAGAGCAAGCACACAAGCTTGTGCAGGGGAGGGATAGAGAGAGAGGGAGACAGAAAATCCCCAGCAGGCTTTGTGCTATCAGTGCAGAGCACTACTTGGGGCTCCAACTCAGGAACCATGAAATCATGACCTGAGCAGAGTTGGACGCTTAACTGACTGAGCCACCCAGGTGCAGGTACCCTTCACCCTCACACTTGGATTATATTTTTAACTTTTAAGAACAAAGCAAATGAAAGTCAATAATTGTATAATTCTATATAAAATAAGATACCGCATTGGTTCCTTAAGCCACCACTCAGAAAGAATTGTTTCAAGAATTTCGGGAGGCAATGGCTCATTTTCCATTAGATTTAATCTGATTGCTTCTTCTTCTTCTGTAAATTGTACTTCTGGAGACTAAAAACAAAAATCAGAAAACAAAACAAAGAATTTAAAACTGTATTAATAAATAATCTGTAAATTACATAGTTGATGAGGATGAGACCTTTTTTCCTTAGGTCATTTTTAATACTGCTACTTGTTAACATTTTAAAACTTGAGCTTTTTCTTTAAATCGATATTTAATCTGGTTTTAAATATTAAATTATTGTTATAGCTCAGAGGAGTTATTAGTAATTAGCATGACTGACTTTTATACATGGCCTCTGGATACCTGTCTCATCACTTTTTGCTGAAACCTTGTTCAATTTATATCACTCACAAGGCTTAACTAATTTTTGTCATTTATTTGTAATTATTCAACCTAGATCCTGATTAAATGATGGGTGAGACAGGCAGTCATCTGGAATACAATCTATACGGGTCCATTTACAGGGGATCATTTGAGAATAAAAGGGTCTAGCTAATGGTTAAAAAGTGAGTTAGAAATGGGGCTCCTGGGTAACTCAGTCAGTTAAGCATCCAACTTTTGATTTTGGCTCAGGTCATGATCTCACAGTTATGAGACTGAGCCCTGTGTCAGGCTCCATGCTGAGGGTGGAGTCTACTTAAGATTCTCTCTCTCCCTCTGCCCTTCTCCTCCTTTACCCCGTTTGCACACACTCTCTCTCTAAAAAAAAGTGAGTTCAAATTAAGAACTTTCACTTTACAACCCCAGAAAGAAACCATCTAAAAGACATATAAAATTTCTTATGATTCAACATTAGAAATTAATATTTTAAGATCTCTGCTGGTATTGGGGTAGATTTTTATATTTGTTAGAAAATAGAGAACATGTCTAGGTCAGACATAAAATAATATGGTCCCAAATAAATGCTATAAACAGTAATGTCAGGGAAAGCTGTTCAGATTTTTATTGGGGTTATATAAAACTTAGTATTTTGTATTCTAGAGGAGCAGTAAGATTTGCATATAACATATGGGGAGGATGACATAACTCACTTTATAGAGTTTTATACTGCCTATATTCTACTTCCCAAAAGTAGTACCAGTAAGCATAATTATCTGCAAATAGAGTATTAATATTACTACTGGTTTCTTTGTATTTTCTTCTTCAATCTTGACATTAGCCCGATTTGCAAGTTCTTCGAGTTCTTGTTTTGCAAGCTGTTCTTCCTCAGAATCTTCTTCAAATTCAGTTCCTATTTTCTTTTCGGTTTTGAGCATTAGTTTTTCTTGAAGAAATTCTTCAAACTGAATGTGAAAAATGCCCAATTTTTCTGCTAAGTATCTTCCACAGACAGTTTTACCAGAGCCATGTGGGCCCACAAGGCATATTCTTATTGGAGGAGCCTGCCACAGGAGAGAGGTAGGGTAGGAGGAGAGCAAAGAAAAGGAATTTTGAGTAATTTAGAAAACATAATGCTTATTAATTAGTCTCCCTAAGACTGAATTATCACTTCACAACACCAGCAGTGTCAGAAGCCACAGCCATCCACATATTTCAGTAGTTCTCCTGGGTACCATATAAAACTTGAAGTTCATAGGAATGGCCCAAATTATTCAGAAGAGTTTAAATCATGTTCTATATGTTCTTTTTAAGAAAGCATTGGTGTCTGGGGCACCTGGCTGGCTCAGTTGATAGAGCATGTGACCCTTGATCTTAGGGCTGTGAGTTCAAGCCCCATGGTGGGTGTGGAGCTTAATTAACTAAAAAAGAAGAAGAAAGAAGGCATTGGTGATCTCAAAAGTATAAGTGACAATGTATTGTGACTTGTATATTTTGATCTTGTAATCCCATGCTGGGGAATATACTAATAAAGTAATTTAAGAGAAACAAAGAATGACATGCCCAAAGATTTCCTAATTACTATTTCATATCCACAATGACAAATCACACTAGGAAAAATACTGTGAAAAATGTCTAACAATTAGATGTTAAACAATTAGATGTTAAAATGGCATGTTAAATGATTAAGCATTATGAGATCTATGTAGAAATACATAAACTTCCATTGATACAATGTTAAGTAAAAAAACATAATAAAATATATACACTAGAAAGAATATACATCTGTGTAGAATAGGGTGAGAAAGTAAAATTAAAAAATAAAAGCTCTTGTCTAAAGCTGGCGCAATTATGTGTGTACTTTATTTTTTTAAATGGATAAAATATTACCACAGTGTGCTCTTTTATGACTGGTGATAAACAAGTAAGAATAAAAAGTGTTACCACAAATTTAGGAAAACATGGATTCCTTTGTAGCCATATAACAAGACTCTTTTTCAGTCCAATGAACCGGTTCAGCCCTTGCTCCCGAGAGTTAACCAAGTCAGGCACAGACTTGCCCCTATGACCATGCCTCTGAGTGTGAACTTGAGTAACCGCACTTCTACAAAGGTCAACCCACTTAAAGTCCACCATTCTTTGAATCCCACCCACCCCCTGTCTTAAGATCAGAGACTGTTCTGGAGTCTCTAGAGGGACTAACCAGCACAGCTGGCCCTTAATGTATAAGCAATAAATTCGGCCATGTCTTTTTACTTCCACTAAAAAGACAGATAGTATGTGTTGGTTTGACATAGGATTACTACAAACATTAAAATAGATAATTATTTTATGCATATTCCAAAAACTTCTTCTTGGAACTTAGGTATTTTCATCATTTTGTTAATATCAGATCAGGGAGTTTTCTATTAAGCAAAATGATGGTTGGTAGGAAGTCCTTGAACAAGTACTCAGGATTGAGCATTGGAAGAGGAGTATCGTTTTCACCTTTAATGGTTCATTCTGAGCCACATACTCCTCAGGATGCTCCAGAAACTTTTCTCTAGCCTCAGGACTTGAAAAGTAGTAGATCTTGTCTCGGTATTTAGCTGCTTCTTCTGTGCTGCCTGGTTGTAGGATGAAGTTTTCTTTGAGAACCACTGGACAAAAGTGTTTGGTATCTCCCAAGTGCCTTCTCTTCTCCTTAATTCTTCCTTCATTCTACAAATATTAATTCAGTTTGGAGAACAGTATTGTAAGTATTTTGATGTAAGACTGAAGATGTAATTTAAAAAATAATGCATCTTGAATAATACTTAATTGACAATAAGATGCCTTTAAAACAATCCACAATTTTGTGTATCCTTCCAGACCCTTTTTTCAAAGTATATCCTACTGATACACATATAAAAAGAGACATATATTTAGACACAAATACAGTATTTAAAAAATACCAATGGAATAATACTTTATATGACTATTCTACAACAGACCTCTTTTAGTCCCTGCTCTCCCTCAACCCCAAAACAAGATACAATGAACAACTTTCTGTAAAGGTACAAACATGAGACTAATAATCTATACAATTCTTGTACCATTCTTGTTCAGTTTTTGTATGAGAGGTATGCAAACTTCAAAATGAGCTGGGAAGTACTACTATTTTTCTATGATGTTGAAGATTAATAAGAATTTTTTCAATGTTTATTTTTGAGAGAAAGAGACAGAGTGCTAGTGGGGGAGGGGCAGAGAGAGAGGGAGACACAGAATCTGAAGCAGGCGCCAGGCTCTGAGCTGTCAGCACAGAACCTGATGCAGGGCTTGAACCCATGAACCGTGAGTTCATGATCTGAGCTGAAGTTGGACACTTAACCAAGTGAGCCACCCAGGCACCCCTATGATGTAGAAGATTTTAAACAACATAGCAATTATCTAATCAACAAAGGTATATTAGACATAACTTGTAACTCCCCTCTATTATTTTTGTTTGTTCAGCTTTTATCATTCTTCCTAAGCAAATTTTAGTAATTCATGTCTTGAAAATCCTTTTAATCTTGACTTTCAAATTTATTAGTATAAAGTTCCTATAATTTAAAACAATCCTGTTTTAAAATTTTGATTATATACCTATTTTTGTTTCAAATGTTATTTGTTTCTTCTTTATACCTAGACTTGTCAGAAGTTTGTCTATTTTATTACTCTTGCCAGCGAACCAAGTTTTCTTTCTTTCGTTTTTTTTTCTTGTGAGAGAGAGAGAGAGAGAGAGAGAGAGCGCGCATGAGCATGTACAAGCAGGAGAGGGGCAGAGGGAGAGGGAGACAGAGGATCCCAAGCAGGCTCCATGTCCAGCATGGAACCAAAAAACCAAAAGCGGGGCTCAATCTCATGACCGCAAGATCATGACCCCAGGTGAAATCAAGAGTCGAATGCTTAATCGATTGAGCCACCCCCCAAATTTTGATTTTTTGAAATTAGGTCTATTGTTTTAATTTTGTCTTCTTTTTCTATTTTGTTAATTTTTGCCTTTATTCTCCTTTCTACTTTATTTTGTTGTGCCTTTTTCCCAGATTCTTGAGTTGAATGCCTAATTTCTTCCTGCTAATAAATCCACTTAATTAGGGTTGCCAGACTTAAAAAATAAGAATGTGGTTCCCAGTTATATTTGAATTGCAGATAACAAATAACTTTTTAGTATAAGTATGTACCATACATAAAAATTATTCTTTTATTTGCAATTTAAATATAACTGGGTATCATGTTTTTTTTCCCTGGTAATTCTAATTTCTACTTCTGCCATACTGCAAAGTATTTATATGTAATCTTTTATTTGAAGGGCTAGAAAAGAGTATATATATTTTTTATTTTGAAACTGAAATGTATAATCTCTCAAAATTAAGGATTTTGATAAATCTGAAATAAGATCATGTGACACTGAAAATTGTGTTGAATTCTTCAATCTTTGTTCTCATTTATATGACTTTTATAATATATCCAATTATAAGATATAATTTTATTTAAAAGCATTGTTGAAGTTGCAGTAAAACCATATGCTCTCAAATGATACTGAAAGTATAAGTTCTGACCTACATGTAGGCCAATATAATTTTGTTTCATGAGAATTTTATTTTTATTGTTTTTACTTAGAGCATTTAAAAATATTTATTTAAATTTCAGTATAATTAACATACAGTGTTATGTTAGTTTCAGGTATACCATATAGCGATTCAACAACTCTATACATTTCTCAGTGCTCATCAAGTTAAGTGTACTGTTAATCTCCTTAAATTATTTCACCCATCTCCCCACCCACCTTCCCTCTGACAACTACTAGTTTGTTCTCTGTATTTAAAAGTCTGTTTTTTGTTTGTCTCTTTTTTCTTTGTTTGTTTGCTTTGTTTCTTAAGTTCCACATATGAGTAAAATTATATAATATTTGTCTTTCTCTGACTGACTTCTTTCACTTAGCATTATATCCTTTAGATCTATCCATGTTGTTGCAAATGGCAAAATTTCATTCTTTTTTATGGCTGAATAATACTCCCGCGCGCCTGTGTGTGTGCGTGCGTGGTGTGTGTGAGTGTCCCACTTGTTCTTTATCAGTTCATCTATCAATGGACAATGGTAGGTTTTTCCTTCCCTGAATCTATAGGCTCCTGCTTATTCTCCTTCCTGCGCCCTAATTCTCCCTTTAAAACCTCTGTCCAAATCAGAGTTCAGTTTACACTGGACTTTTTTCCCTATTGATTAAAACCTGTCCTTATCACTTCAGTGCCCAGTTTTACTTATCTTTGACAGTGTAAAGTATCTTCTTTTGTTGTTTTAATGCATTTCTCCTTCAATTCCACTTTTACTGAGATCCAGAATGCCACTTCTTCTTCTTCTTTTTTCTTTTTTGTTAGCATTTGCTTTTTATATCTCAATCCTTTTGAGTCACTTTTTTTTAATTAAGAAAAGTTTTTTTAGTTAATTGTAAATGGCTTACATTGGTTGACTCAGGTTTGTCCTTACAATGGGTAGGTCTAGAATTATCCCTAAATAAATTTTAGAAACAGAATGTGAGGTATGTGTGTAGAGGTGATGGGGTGGAGTGTCTTGGAACAAGGGATTCTGGGGAAATGGTGATATGAAGACACTCCCTTCCTATCGCTACCACCTTCTCGGTCTTAAACTTAACTGCTGGGGCAGGCAACTGGTATGCATAAACATCCGAGGGGAGGGAACTCGGATGGCATTATTTACCACTATGGGCTGGATGAGTGCCTGGAGACAAACATCAGAGAGACAGAGTATTAAGATGTCAAGTGCTAGGAGGAATTTTGTTTTCCTGAATTTTTGGATTTCCCAGGGAATGTTAGCATCAGCAATGACCAGGGAAGTGCTTGTGGTCTCTCTGGTCCACAAAAGACCAAGAGGGAGTTGTATGTGTGGGAAGAGTCCTCCTAACCCTGAATCTGAGTAAGTATGAAGAATCTGGGTAATGTGGGCTTGTCATAGGCCTCAGCAATCAATATATGCCCTATCTGTCTCTATACTCATGATCTATTGGGAGAGAAGTCACTTTGCCTGTTATAACTTTTGAGAATGTTGTCACCTAAAGCACTCTAGCAACAGTTCTGAATCCTACTGAACATGAAAAAAAAAAAAAAAAGAGAGAAAAAAAGAGAAAGAAAAACACCACCCATCTAAGGAAGCCTAGTCAACTGAAAGTTCAAGTCAGATCAAATAGACCACAAAACTTTGCAACACAGATGGAAAGAAACCAATATTTGAGGAGAAAATTGATGAAGACATTATTAGAAATGCAAGTAAACAGTAGAAAGAATCCATGGGCACCAACAAAATACATAACTGAGCCTAAGAAAAGAGTGACCACTTGTGGTAAAATAATGGCTCCCAAGGATCCCCAGACCTGTGAGTGGATTACCTCATATGTGATTAAGGATGTTGAGATGGTAAGGTCATCCAGGTGGCCCAATTTAATTACAAATGTCCTTGTAAGAGAGAGGCAAGAAGGTCAAAGGCAGAAGAGGAGATAACATGATGGAAAGCAAAGGCTGAAATAATGTGCTTTGAGGATGGAGGAAGAAGCCATAAACCAAAGAATGCAAGTGGCCTCCAGAAGCTGGAAAAGACAGGAAAAGTTTTCTCCTCTATCAGAAGGAACATAGCTAATACTGATTTTAGCCCTGTAAGATTCATTTCAGAGAACTAACCTTGAGAACTGTATGATGATTTTGTTATTTTAAGCCACTAACTTTGTGGTAGTTTGTTATAACAGCAGTAGGACCCCAATGAATGTCTTTAATGAGAAGACTGAATGGAAGACATTATCTACAAATATATGAACAAAAGAGTAAAGAGATGGAGAATTTGAGGGAAAAGATACAGATATTTGGAGAATAGATCCAAGAGACCTAATGAGTATTAGGTATTATGGAAGGAAAAAAAAAAAAGGAAGAGGTTGAGAAGAGGTAATAATTTCCCACAGATACAGAAAGACTTAACATACAGCTTTAAACCCACCCTAAGCATAGGCAAGATTGATGAGAAAGAGACACTTGGGCCTATCTTGGTGTGATTCCTGAACTCTGGAGTGGCATTGGAACTATTTTTTCTTTTTGTACTTTCTGTCTGGAAAAAGGGAAATATCTTTATTGTTGATTTTTCCTAATGTAAAAATTATACATTTTTCATGTTAAAAAATCAGATAATATATTTAAAAAATAAAAATTACTTGTAAGTTCATCATTGAGCAATAACCACCATATAGCATGATTGAGGTATAACTGACATAAAATCACATATTTACAGTATATACAATAATTAAATACATATTTACAGTATAAAATTTGATAAGTTTTGACAGAAGTATTCATTTGTGAAACTATCACCACAACCAAGATAATGAACATATTCAATAATACCAAGTTTGCTCACACTTCTTTGTAAAATCTCCCCCTCGTGCACCTATTTGCCTCCTACCTGCCCCATCCCCAGGCAACCTCTGCTCTGTTTTCTAGCACTATAATTAGTTTTCTAAATTTTTATGTAAATGGAATCATACAGGATATATTCTTTTTTGTCTGGCTTCTTTCTCTTAACATAATTATGTTTCATCCAGGCTATTGCATGTCGATTAGAAGGTTGGAAATTTAAGTTCTACTCCCGACCTTTCCAGGTGGGGTGGGGAAGAGGGGCTGGAGTTTGAATCAGCCAATGGCCAATGACTTAGTCATTGATAACTACATATTGAAGCCTCCATAAAAACCCAAGAGGACAGCTTTCTGGTCTTTTCTTTTGGAAGAGCTTCCATGTGCTGCCAAGCAGGGCCCTGAGCTCCACAAGGACAGAAGCTTCTTTGTTCAAGACCTTGTCCTATGCGCTGCTTCATTTGGCTGTTGATTAGTATTCTTTATCTTATCCTTAGAAAACTGGTAAATGTAGGTGTTTCCCTGAGTTCTGTGTGCTGCTTTAGCAAAGTAATTGAACCTAAGGTTCAATAACCTGAGGTTATCGGAGCCCCCAATCTGTGGCCAGTCAGTCAGAAGCAGAGGAAATAACCTGGGGCTGTGACTGGCGTCTGAGGTAGGAGGGGAGAGCAGTCCTTTGGGACTGAACCCTTAATCCCTGGAATCTGATGCTATCTCCAGGTAGACAGTATCAGAATTGAAGTGAATTCTCAGACACCCTGTTGGTGTCTGGAAAGTGCTAGGTGCTGTGCTGGGGAGAGTCTCCTCTCATGTTGGAACTGGGTCTAGGAGTCTTGAAGGAATTGATAAAACCTAAAATTAAAAGAATCACTTCCTATTTTATTATTGGTAAATTATCAATTATAAATTATTACTGATAGATACCTGAATTGGGTAGCTATCAAATGAGAATGTTTATCAAAATTCTCTTGCTAAGGGAGTAGATTAATGCCTGACAATGACTTGTTCCACTCGAGAGTATTGTTCCTTATTATCATACAAGCAGCCTCCCAAAGAGGCCACTGCTATTTGGTTTTTATATAAAACACCCACTTCTGTGAAATATTTCTGTCTCTAATACCTATAGATGTTTCCATGGAAAAAAAATTAAGATTTCCTTTTCCTTTTTTTGTGGGTATAAAATATTGTCTAAGTAGCCCTGGCATTTCAGGGATCAAGCGAAGCTGGGTAGAGGCAAAGTGTGTTGAAAATGCTTATTTATAACATTGAGGATGCCTGCTTGTTTTCTTGGGGGCCCCAAAGTGCTGGTTACCACTCTGGATATGTGCACTTTCAATGATGTGACCAATGTGAATGAGAAGTAATAAAGGAGTCATACCTCTTCCTCTTCCTCCTCTTCCTCTTCCAGCTCCTCATCAACTTCAGCTTCAGCCTGATAGTCTTCTGTTTCTTCATCATAATCTTCCACAGTTAACTCCCATCCAGCATACTGGAAGGGTTCTGTAAAAAAAAAAAGGAGTGACTTTTGGGAAGATATTTTTAGAATAAAAGGATATTAGCATAAAACAGTAGTCAAGGATTAGGAAAATGGATTATAATGACTGATCTCTTAGTTTAAATGTAGATGCAAACAGGTCTTCACAAATTCTTTAAATGACAGCTGACCAGTTTGGCCAGTGGTTTGTACCCCAAAACTATTATGATTGACAGGTGCTTGCACTATGAGAGTTGCTAAATATTTTAAACATCAACTCTGAATATACTGAATGTTTTACTTCCCAAGCCACCATGAAAGGCTTTAAACTTTCATGGTGCTTTTAATAATATTACCTGCTCTTGACAATAAATGTTATGATTACGGCTCTTACTTTCCATAGTCTCGACTACTTTTTGAAGTAGTTCCTCTGGAGTTTTGTTAGCAATCTCCAAGTTTAAAATTTGAATGAAAGACTCGTGGATTATTGTTTCTAGCTGTTTCCAGACAACGTTGAAATTTTTAACCTTCTCTTTAATTGGCTCCATTTCAGGAACATCAGGATAAGCATCTTCTGGAAACTCAGGGAGTACAACTTTTGAATAAAGGTTAAAGGAAAGAAAAAAGAGTCTTCAAATATTACATCTTTAGACTTTATACTTTTAATATTTTAATATCATTTGAAAGAAATAAACTTAGTTTTCTAAGTAATAATATACATTAATAAATTCATATTTTAATTATGCTTTGTTTTTTATAATGGCTTAGATGAGTTATTATCATTAATAAAATCAAAATTATTTGTAAAATTATTAAAAATTTCATATGGCAACTTTAACTGTCAATGTATAAAATAAAATTTGATAAAAAACAATACTGTAAATCAGCTACATATGTTTTTAGTGTAATAAGCTACATTAATACATACTAACTGGTATAAAACATAGAAAGAAAGCAGGAAATTGGTACCATGCCTAAATAAGGGACTATACCCTTTGTAAAAGAATATGAAAAGTACTTTCACACATTAAGTACTTTTATAATCTAACCTGTTTCAGATAATCCTTTAGTTTCTAGGCCCTCTTTGGATCCTTTTGAAATGTCTGTTCCAACTGTAGTATCCTCCCCAGGCTCAGATACTTAAGAAAGGAAGCTAATGGTTAGTGTTTGAATGTTAAAACCTTATTCCTGTATGAAATTTTTGGCACAAAGAAAATTTCAAAACACAGTTTAATTGTATATACTATGTCTAAGTGTAAATACAGTTCCTGTTAGGTAAAGTATGGCATAAAATATTTAATAATATAGAGTGAAAAATGAAGAATATTTAAAAATATATAAAAGGACATTGACCAAAATAATATACACATGGCACACAATTCTGACTGATAAACATGGTACACAATTCTGACTGATAACGGTTGTTAAATATTATTCAAACTTCTGTTCGCATGCATCAGACTAGGAGCCCCTGATATTTCTTTTAGTTTCTTAATCCACCGATGAAAACACAACAAAAAAAAATCATAAAGTGGAAATGAAAGACAATGATATATCAAAGTCCCAGCTGTGGGTGTATTAAAGGTATAGATAGAACACTATTTTCCTGGATGTTATAAGACGATTCACATACAGATCCAACATAGATGGTTCAGGGAAGGAAGAACTAGTTATCTATCTTCTTACCTTACAGTCTCTCCTAGTTCTGAAACATAAATTTTGTATAGACCATATATATAATGTACTTATATAATATTATACATATAGCTCCATTCTGTAACACTGGAAACTATCTTCCAAGCTAAAGTAACAGTTGGGTCTTCTTCCTACAGAATTCTATAATTAATACTCAAGGGAGGAGTAGCAGGGTGGCCCAGTAGATTAAGCATCTGACTTTGGCTCAGGTCATGATCTCATGGCTCATGGGTTCGAGCCCTGCGTTGGGCTCTGTGTTGACAGTTCAGAGCCTGGAGCCTGCTTCAGATTCTGTGTGTGTCTCTCTCTCTGCCCCTCCCCACCCTGCTCATGCTTTGTCTCTCTCTGTCTCTGAAAAATAAATAAACATTAAAAAAAATACTGAAGGGAGTAGGATATAGAAGAGGACAAGCCTAGGGCTGGTCTGGTGGCGACATGCTTAATTGTAAGGTGCTCACTTATCTAAAGAAAAGCATTTTAAACCATGACAAAGACAAGAAGAACACCAAGAATAGACAGGGTCTTCTAAACTATCTTAAATGAAATAGTTAAAGATGACAAAGATCCAGTGCAGTGTAGAAGAGACAGACAAGGTGAATATTTACTAAATATTTCCACCTGAATTAGGTGGAAAGCACATTAGACCTGAAAGCACATTAGACCTGAAAGCACATTAACTTTACCTTCAGGTCTATATCTGAGGGTACCAGGCAAAACATTAAAGCGAAAGGTGTGTATATGTGTATATGTCCGTGTGTGTGTGTGTNGAACCATGAGATCATGACCTGAACTGAAGTCAGACGCTTAACTGACTGAGCCACCCAGGCGCCCCTCAATTCTAAGCATTTTTTTTAAATTTTTTTAAAGATTTTTATTTATTTCTAGGAGAGAGAGAGAGACAGCGTGAGCAGGGGAGGGTCAGAGAGAGAGGGAGTCACAGACTGAAACAGGCTCCAGGCTCTGAGCCGGCAGTCAGCACACAGCCCGACGCGGGGCTCGAACCCACGAACCGCAAGATCATGACCAAAGCGAAAGTCGGACGCTTAACCGACTAAGCCACCCAGGCGTCCCGGATAATTCTTATAAATATTCCACCTACTCTTCCTAGTGGTTTCCTACTCTATCTGCTAGAGCTTGATATAATCTGCTCCATTCAAGGACAAATCAACAACAACAATGCAATGACAAGGTCTATGAAAAGATTTTATAGTGAAGGGAAAGAGAGTATTAAACCAAAGATTTAGATAAAGAATTTGCTTTTGAAAAAGATTTCTTTTATGAAGCAGAGTAAATTTTAGAAAATGCATGCTTGGTGTACTCAGAAAGCACAGGAGGACAACATAGCTTATGAAATAGGAATCATGAAGCAAAAAAGAGAGACCAACCTAAGATAAAGGTAGGAATACAAGAAAGCTAGTTCCAACAAGAAAGCAATGCAATGTGAGGAAATGTAAAAATGCAATAGCAGATTCAAATATGCATCAGGATAGAGGCAATAAGAAGCAGAAAATAAATCTTGGGTGGAGCATAACAACTTTCCAAGGAATGCAGAGATAAAGAACAAAGACATCAAAGCTATCAGGGAAAAGATTAATGTGGTTGAGAAATAGAAACTAACCAAAAATAATAAAAAGTAATCCTGAAAAAGAAATCTGAAGCAATAAATGAAGGTATAATTGAAGAAAACCATTTAAAGCCAGACAAAGACTAGTATGAAGATAAAACGAGCTCGTTGAATTCCAGGAAAAATCACTGACATACTAGCAAAGTTAAAAAAACATAATGATACTGAAGAATATCGTTAGAGCATCCCTGCAGAAAAGACAAAAGAACATAGGGGCGCCTGGGTGGCTCAGGTGGTTAAGTGTCCAACTTCGGCTCAGGTCATGATCTCGCAGTTCTTGAGTTCGAGCCCTGTGTTGGGCTCTGTGCTGACAGCTCAGAGCCTGGAACCTGTTTCAGATTCTGTGTCTCCCTTTCTCTCTGCCCCTTCCCTGCTCATTTTCTGTCTCTGTCTCTCAAAAATAAATAAACATTAAAAAGTTTTTTTAAGAAAAGAGAACATAAATGAAGCAGCATCAGATTTTTCCTTGGGAAAACAATGGCATGATGTCAACATGCAGAATTTTGAGAGGAAAAGGATATAACAATAATTTAACAACGTCTAAATTGTTTTTCATGCATGAAAGCAATAGATTTGCAAGAATTCACACAATATATCATGCTGGACACTTAAAAACTTACTCAAAGATACAGGCCAGATGACTAAGAGAACTAAATATCAAAACTAAAGTGACAGGAATGGAGAAACTGTGGAATTTGGGAGACATCTCACTAGAATTATCAACAATAGCTGCAGAAATCCATGGCCAGTTCTAATGGACTGGAAAGGACAGGCCACATTACTGGGCATTCACAGTGTGGAGGAATTGTATCTTTTATAATAATCTCTGGAGGAAGTTAATCAACAACTTCAGTATGAATAGTCACAGTTTATAAGAATAACTGTGGTAAGACTTAAGAAATGTCCCAGAGAGGGGTGCCTGGGTAACTTAGTCAGTTAAGCATCTAAGTTAGGCTCAGGTCATGAGCTTGTGGTTCATGAGTTCGAGCTCTGTGATGGGCTCTGTGCTGACCGCTCAGGGCCTGGATCCTGATTCAGATTCTGTCTCCCTCTCTCTCTATGCTCCTCCCCCCACTTGCACTCTGTCTGTTTCTCTCTCTCTCTTTTTCTCAAAGATAAATAAACATTAAAACATTAAAAAAAAGAAATGTCCTAAAGAAAACCTTTCTCTTAGGCTTGAGTACAGTCAAGTCACAGGTCTAAACAAAACAAAATACCATCCTTTGCTTAGAAAAACTAAAAGGAAATACATCAGAATATTAAATATTTATTGCCATTTGCTGGCAGAACTATGGTGATTTTCTCCTACCTTTCTATTTGTTTGAATTCTACATTTCCTATAATTATCATGTCATATCAAACTTAACTGGATATCTGAGTGATTTTTAACCACACAATTTAACATCAATTATATCAGAACTATGATCACTTCTGATAGACATTTTTCAAATTTCAATTTGTCTATATTCTATACAATATATCAATTCACTATGACCTGTGGATACAGTGTGCAGCTAAGTCATCCTTTAGTGTAAGTTTTCAGGACCAGATTTTTCATAAGCACAATACTGAGCTTTTTCTATGACATAAGGCGATCATTAATAAACTTTTTTTCAGCCCAATTTTTTTCCCCTATGACAGTTTTCAGTTGTCAACAAGTATAAGAATCACCTGAGGTATTCATTAAAATATAGATTCCTAAACTCCATCCTATACTTACTTGAACCAGGACTTGGGTAGAGCTTAGGAGCCTTTATTTTTTTTTTTATTTTTTTTTATTTTTTTTTTTCATGTGTGAGTATTTTATGTTCCTTGAGAACATATTCTTCCTCTTAACATCATGGAATGGTTTTGAGCACCATCAGTACTCATCAATGTCCATTTATTGATAACTTCTTTTTTTTTTTTAATAGTTTGTTGTCAAATTAGTTTCCACATAACACTCAGTGCTCATCCCCACAAGTGTCCTCCTCCATGCCCATCCCCCCCTCCCCCCACATCCATCAGTCCTCAGTTTTTGTCAGCATTCAAGAGTCTCTCATGGTTTGCCTAGGAGCCTTTAAAATAAGAAACTTTGGTTTAAAATTTATATTTATTTCAATTCAAATGTACTTTATATACAGTGTTATATTAATCTCAGAGGAGCAATATAGTGATTCAACAATTCCATATATTACTCAGTGCTCATCAAGATAATTGTACTCTTCTGTTTTATGCTAAAGTGAAATAAGTCAATCAGAGAAAGAAAAATACCATGATATCACACATATGTGGAATTTAAGAAACAGATGAACACAGGGGAAGGGAAGCAAAAATAAGATAAAAACAGAGAGGGAGACAAACCATAAGAGACTCTTAAATACAGAGAACAAACTGAGAGTTGCTGGTGGGGTGTTGGATGGGGGGGGATGGGCTAACTAGGTGACAGGCAGTAAGGAGAACACTTACTGGGAAGAGCACTGGGTGTTACATGTAATTGATGATTCACTACATCCTATTCCTGAAATCATTATTACACTGTATGTTAACTCACTTGGATTTATTTATTTATAATTTTTTTAATGTTTTATTTATTTCTGAGAGAGAGAGACAGCGTGAGCAGGGGAGGGTCAGAGAGAGAGAGGGAGTCACAGAATCTGAGACAGGTTCCAGGCTCTGAGCTAGCTGTCAGCACAGAGCCCGACATGGGGCTCGAACCCACAAACCATCAGATCACGACCTGAGCTGAAATCGGATGCTTAACCGACTGAGCCACACAGGTGCCCCAACTCACTTGGATTTAAATGAAAAAAAAAAAAAGATAATTGTACTCTTCATCCCCTTTACCTACTTCACCCATTCCCCCACCAATCTCCCCTCTGGTAACCATCAGTGAATATTCTGTTCTTTGGTTTGTCTCTTTTTTTCCTTTGTTCATTTGTTTTGTTTCTTAAATTCCACATATAAGTAAAATCACATGGTATTTGTTTTTTTCTCCGACTGGCCTATTTTGCTTAGCATTATACCCTCTGGATCCATCCATGTTGTTGCAAATGGTAAAATTTCATTCTTTTTTATGACTGAATAATATTCCACTGTGTGTGTGTATGTGTGTGTGTATGTGTACACACACCATATCTTCTTTATTCATTCTTCTATCAATGGACACTTGGGCTGTTTTCATAATTGCCTCCTTAAGTAATTTAGAGGAGAATACTTTATGATACTGCCTTGGATACCTTGGATAGAAGTAATCACTAGCTAAACCAGATGCAAGCCCCTCTGTGAAGTAGAATATGGTTTAATATGGCCAAACATCCATTTTACAGAAGCAAACCAGCCCTGGAGCAGCCTAGTCATGTCAACATAGTCTAGAATCGGGGTAGAATTGACCCTAACTAGAATAGGATGCTGGCTTTAGAACATCCAAAGTAGGTTCCCTGGGAGAATTAATCAGATAGAAGGTACCAACACTAAATTGTCCCCTAGACCTGTAACATTAGTAAATAACTGATTGTGAGATACTGTGGACACTGGAACTATGGGGTATGTTTGACATGTCATATTTGATGGATGTCAGTTTCTTTTACTTCTTTTGGTATTTTATGGCTTATCTTCTTGCAAAAGGTAGGCGTGTAGAAGAACTGTCTGTCAAATTGATTAGGTACTAAAGAAAACAATGAAGCTTCTGGATAGGAGCTCATCAATAGAGGTGTGGGACTCCTAAAAGGAAATTGTGTTTCATCCTGCTGGCTCCTCTGTCTGGCACAAGGGATCTGATTTTATACTTATTGTCTCATAAAGCTAATGCCAATCCTGTAGTAAAAATGATCTATGTTGAACTTGAGATTGCTCGTTGTAAAAATTCCTCTTAGTCCTGGTCCTTTTACAGCTAACGGCAGGTTCCCAGCCCTTAACTACTCCAGGTTGGCATCTAGCTGCAGGTATTTGAAGGCCTTTAGTTGTAGGATTTGTTTCTAATCCAATACTAACCATGCTTGGAAGCATTTATGTGCCTCACTCCCACCACAGTGGGGTCCCCTATCTTGCTGCTTTAAGACTGTCTCTGGTCCTGAGAGTGACTTGCATTGCCCATAGCCTCTTTCTTGCCCGCACTAGTCCACCACACTGGACCTGTGAGGCAGCGCTGGCGTCACAAGTGTGTGACCCGTGTACTTGCACAAGGTCTTTTGTTTAGAATGGACTCACACTGAGATTAATGCTCTTCAGTTGTTATTTTGAAATTTTTAGTAATTTTACCTTTGAACTGCTTTTTAAGCAAAACCGAAAGGGGCTCCAGTGGGACAACAGAGAGTGCATGTGAGTAGAGAAATGCGCAATATGTGTTTGCCATCCCTTGCCCTCGTGTTCTCATGAACGTTCCTGATGCTTCGGTAGAATTCTAAGGGACATATGTGTGAAGGAGTCATGTGACTGAGGGGTGGGGGAGAGGGGAGGACTCTGGCAGCAATGAGAGGCCACACTTTCTCTTTGAATGAGAACTTGCTTCATCCTGAAAGAAGGTGACAGCATTCAAAGAGACATCAATAATCAAGGAACCTTTCCTACTCATGTTACTTTCCTGTGTTAGCTAAACATTTAGGCTGAAAAGGATGATGTAGAAGTGAAGATAAGGCAACCCAGAGTTTTCTTTCTTTCAATCTTTCCTTAATCATTGGAAAGCTGGAGAGTGTTGATAGAATATACATGCATATTAAGAAGCAAAATAAAAAGCTGAATTAGTTTTAAGCATGGAACTGATGTAGTATTCTGTTAAGAATGAAATGCATATGCATGTACAAGCTGCAAAATACAAGTTGTATAATTTCAGTGATTCTGCACGTGAGTTACATGCTCTTATATTTGCATTTAAATATGGCATTGTACAACATAAAGATCAACGGTAAAATTCATGCTAATGAATAAAATTTTAAATTTTTGTTTACTTAAAATAAGATTAAATAGCAAACAAAAAGCACCATGACAAATTGAGAGAGAGAGAGACCATGGAAGAAAAGAAGAGGCTTTATATTTTAATATGTTTAAAAGCACCTTTTCCTGCTTTCTGAACCATGAGACTCACAAATTACATAGCTGGCTCTACTCCTGAGTGTCATACCAGGGCAGAGAAGATGTGGCATTTCTACGACACTGCAACCCATGTGATTTGGATTAAATGGTCGCTCTCTGGAAGTTCATGTCACCATTCTTAGCCTGGTTCCATTTTATTAACATAGAAAAGGCACAAATACACGAATGTGCGTGCACACACACAGAACCCAATGCACACAAGTAGAATTAAGGACATGGCCCTCAGTAGAATCTAACCTGATTCAGGTTCTGTTTCAGGGACCTCGGGCACTTCAGGCTCCCCAGGTAAGGGTTCCCTGGTCTCCTCGGCTACTTCCAGGGCTTCAGGCCCTTCCTGAGCTTCAGACTCCTCACCTTCAATTTCCTCGTCAGCCTCTGGTTCAGTATCTTCTACTTCTAA
>NW_027532594.1:5618649-5739581 GCF_008692635.1 Crocuta crocuta
CTTCTAAAAAAAAAAAAAAAAAAAAAGAGTAGAAAAAAATCAGTGTCCAGTTTAGGTTAACAAATATTTAATTGGATGCCAGGGATTCTGATAAGTGCTGAGGCCAAAACGAAGAATAAGGAATGAATGGCCTTGCCCTCCTGGAACATGGAGTTTAATGAGGGAGACAGATATATGGTCTACATATTTTATCTATTAAAATCCAGTGGTAAAAGATAATAGTCATGTGCTCAGAGTGCTAGGGGAGCATCGGGCTAAGGCTTTTAACAGTAAAAAACTAGAAACAGCCCAGAAGTCCATTCAATAAGGAAATGATTAGAACTACACTGATAAGGAGCCATTAGCCATGTGTGGGTATTGAGCACTTGAAACGTGGCTAATACAAATCGAGGTGCACTGCAAATACAAATACACAATGGATTTCAAAGGCTTAGTATGAAAAACTGAATGTAAAATATATTTGGGAATTTTTGCACTGATTACATGTTAAAAATAATCTTCTGTGTATGTTAAGTAAAATATAATTAATTTCACTTCTTTTTACTTTTATCTAGCTACTACAAAATTTAAAGTTACATATGTGGCTTGCATTACATTTCTTTTGGGCAGCACGGGGCTAGATTTAACATATAAATGATGGATTTTCTTATACCTAATTATAAACAATGGAATATGCTGATTCATATGTCAAATGTAAATTTTGAAAATATGATTCCAAGTTTTATGAAGTTGCATGTAAATCTTTCAGGATAACGAAGGGGTGAAAAGTGTCAGAAAACCTATCTCCTCAATTCCCTTTAATATATGCATATTAAAATATTAAATATTTTGTTTAATATTAAACAAAATATTTCTATGCAGATGACATGAGAAAATGAATGAGCCTGTTTTCTGGACTCTTGTGGAAATTTCTTCCCCCAGAGATTACCTTCCAACACTATCTGGTATGAGATACCTCTGGCATCTGAATTTTAATCTAAATCTGGATGATTAAGCCCCCAGAGCAAAGCAACTTGAAGTGTTTTTTCTTATAGGTATAAGTCTGTACCGGGAGTACAGTGCATGTGGCTTCCAAGTATGTGACTTATACCATGGTGACACTTTTGTGTTATATAGAAGAATTTATGGTGATGCACACAAGGAAGAAGTAGCATTTGTGGAATCCGATCAGGGCTTGGCATGATGTTATGTGCTGTACAGCAAAAACTCACAATGTCTTTCAACTGAGTATCTTCTCATAGTAAAAAAATTTATCCAAGCTAACATGCATACATGTAGTTACTTATAAGTTGAATTCTTTTTTTTTTTCCAGTTATTTATTTTTTGGGCAACTGGGTGGCTCAGTCAATTAAGTGCCCAGCTCCAGCTCAGGTCATGATCTTGCAGTTTATGAGTTTGAGCTGCACATCGGGCTCTGTGCTGACAGCTCAGAGCCTGGAGCCTGCTTCAGATTCTGTGTCTCCCCTTCTCTCTCTCTCTCTCTCTCTCTCTCTGCCCTTCCCTTGCTTGCTCTCTGTCTCTCTTTCCCAAAAATAAATAAACATTTTAAAAAAGTTTATTTTTGAGAGAGACAGAGAGAGAGAGAGAGAGAGAGAGCGCATGTGCCGGCAGGAGATGAACAGAAAGAGAGGGAGAGAGAGAATATCAAGCAGGCTCTGCACTGTTAGTGCAGAGCACAGCTTGGGGTTAGATCTCTCAAACGGTGAGATCATGACCTGAGCCAAAATCAAGAGTTGGATGCTTAACCGACTGAGCCATTGAGGTACCCCCATAAGTTGACTTCTTTTCCATATTAGGCTCTTCATAATACAAATAAAAAGAGTTTATATAATAATGCAGAAAAGTGTAAAAAGTTCTAGTACTTTTTCTAGAATTCTAATGGCTAATCTGTGTACCAGATAAGTCAGGAATGGATTGAAAACTATGCTAAGATCCTTATACTATATGCGATTTTTACTAAGTATGTGTTGTGCTAGTTATCTATTGCTTCATAATAAATAACTCCAAAATTTAATGATTAAAACAACAATAATCACATATTACCCTTGCAGGTTCTGGGGTCAGGAATTTGGGAGTAGCTTAATTGGTGGACTGGGCTCTGGGTCTCTTATGAAGTCAAATGAACATGTTAGGGCTGCAGTCTCTGAAAGCTTGCCTGCGGGGGTGGAGGACTGACTTCTTAGGTGACCACTCAGAGCCTGAACTGATCTTCTCAGGGAGCAGAGAGAGATTAGCCCTGAGCTAAGATCTGACCCATAGAAATGCGTACAGAATAAAAATGTGGTTGTTTTACAGTTTGGGGGCAGCTTGTTGTCAGCAAAGGAAAACTAAAATAGACACTTTTTACTCTTTTGAGTCATGGACCCTTCTGGCAGTCTGATGAAACTTATGGACCCTTCTTAGAATGATGCTTTCAAACCCATAAAATAAAATACATAAGAATCAAATTATACTGAAATATAGATATGGAGGTATCAAAATAAATTTTGTGCTGTAGAAAATTTGTAGAAAATCTTTACGAATGCATTAAATAACAAGTAGCAGCTGGTTTAATAACCACCATGATTTTGAAATAGTGATAAGCATAACCAGGATATATAAAACTGTAATGGGATATGAAAATGTCTTTGTTTCTATTGGTGACAAAGCTAAGATACTACTGATACTATTGTGGTATGTTGCCTGTATTAATTACCAGTTGAAGGAAATATTAAATTTCAGGTCAAGGTCAATGAAAATAAAGTTGTAGTTATTTTCCCATTCAAGCTCACAGGCCTCTGAATTTTATCCATGAACCCCAGGTTAAGAGCTTCGGTCTTAAAAGAAACTGTTTGAGTAAGTTCTTCTATAATGGAGATGGAAGTTTAAGTTCAAAGAAAATGGGGATAGCAGGAGATTGGCTGTTTTCTCAACTTCCGAGGATCTTTCTACCGGAATTCCAGCAGCCATGCGTTGTATGTGACAAGGGGAGATGTTTTAAGACCCGCTGCAGATGCTGCCCACGTAGGTATCTGTGTGGGAGCTCTTTCCCTATGACTCCATTACTCTAGTGACCATACAGTTTATAATCTAAATTGGAGCACTGAGAATGAAAGTGGGTCAGATAAATATTTCAGTACCATAGGCATAAACCTAGACTCTCATGGGCAAACTGGGATATATGGTCACGCTGTCTGTAATTCACTTAAAATACTGCAGTTGCCTGTAGTAACAATACAAAATTAAACGACACATTATTAGAGATATAAATCTGTGTTTGCCTTTTGCTTTCTCATTCATAGCTTCCAACAGCCTTTGGTTTTCTTGTATTAATGCCTCTTCAGCGGCTTTTCTGAAATGAAAATGTCCAAAATTTAATCACCTTTGCAAATTCAGACATCTCACAATATTACAGTATCTGAGGCTTATGGTGGTAAAAAACAGGGTAAGTTGTGTATAATGTTCATTATACTTTACAATGTAAATGTTTAGTTTGCTGAAATTGAAGCCAGTTAATTTTCCAGGGGTTTATTTTTTCCAGTTTTTTTTTTTTTGTAAGAAAAATTGCAATCTTATACTTCAAAAAACCTTTGGCTATTTATTGGGAAATTTGTTAAAATTAATAAAGGATTGTATAACTCCAATTTGAAAAGGTAAATGGGAGAAGTTACATCATTTTCCCTTTGGATTAAATGAAAAATGTTCACAAAATAAATGAAAGATGTTAAGTGACAAAAAAATATAAAACAATTTATAATTTTAATTTTGTACTTAAAATTTAGATAAATGATGCTCAAAAGATTAGAAGAAAACTAGTCAAACTGTTCATAGTAATTATCTCTGGGTGCTGACATTATGAGAATTTTTACTTTTACTTATCATTTTTTGCATTTAAAAACACCTGGGTAGCTCAGTTGGTTAAGTGTCTGACTTCGGCTTAGGTCATAATCTTACAGTTCATGAGTTCAAGCCCTGAGTCGGGCTCTGTGCTGATAGCTCAGAGCCTGGGGCTTACTTTGGATTCTGTGTCTCCCTTTCTCTTTGCCCCTCCCTTGCTTGCATGCTGTCTCTCTTTCTCTCTCTCTCAAAGGTGAATAAACGTTAAAAAAATAATAAACTAAAATAAAAATTTTCTATATTAAATAAAAAGATAATTATCTTTGTGATCAAGAAAATCATTTCCTGATTTCTTTTCAACACAGTAATAATGAAATTTGGAGGCTTAGAATATAAAAACTTAAATATCTGGAGAGAATCTGTTTTTCATTAGGGTTGAAGCACTAAGCCTACCTGCATGGTGAAGACAGGTATAAGGAAAGCTAGTAAAGTGATGACAAGGGGCAATATTTGTTAAAATTAAAATGTGTATACCTTTGATCTAAAATTCTATATCTAGGAATTAACTCTTAAGAACTGACATACTACTGCACAAAGACACATTAATAAGAATGTCAACTGCATCTTTTAAAGAAAAATACTCAAAAAGTATGTCAAGTATTCATCAATAAGGAATGAATTAAGTAAAGCTCATTCATATTGGTTGCCCAAGCTGGGGCAGTTTTTCTGACTGTTTCTATAGGTCTGTCCTTCTCCATATTCAGTGTTCTTTGCATCCTTTTCCACATCCTGTGAACATCTAATTATTTCTATTCTTTTCAAAAGGCATCGCTACACTTCTTTTGCCAACAGGTGTATTTCTTGTTACTAGGGAATGTTCTCTCATTTAGGTATTCTAAATCCTGCAATCTAGCCTGCAGACTTGGGGTAATTCGAGTTCTCTTTGTTCATGACCTAGACCTCTGAGACTCCTGGGTACTCTTTCTCCACTCCCTCCCCACTTGATTGTGTGCCAATCAGCAGTCATTCTGTTTATTTTAGGCAGGGCTTTTTTGTGAAACTTCCCTTATCCACAGCCTAAATACAGTAAGCCACTGCTAAGAGTCTAAGACCTGATGAGACTGAGGAAGAATTTTGCTCAGTTGTTAGTCACTTCTATGAAACCGGTTGGATGGATGAGTCAAAGACAAATGTAAAGACAGAAATTATCTTGCACTTGACTGGAACATCTGGAAACTGATGCTATAAAAGCTGCAGAATTCAGTGTGTCTGTAGACATTTGGCCCAACTTGTAATTTTTAATCCTGTTAATATTATCTCCTTTCCAACCAAGATGCAAGGCCTTTAAATGGCTTTAATTTCTTTTTAACAGCTTTAAATTTCATTTTCTCCGGTATATGATAAAAAATGTTTGCTTAAAAATACTCATGTTGAATTTTTAAAACAAAGAAATGTAGAAAATATATAGAACATATACAGATGTAGAAAAGCTTGCTTCAATCTGGGCAAGTTTACAAAGATGTGAAAATTTGGAATCAAAAGAGGTAACAATTGATTATAGAGATAGCTCACAAGGTTCCATAGGGTAAAAGGGAAATGAAGGTAGAGTAAGGAGAAAGTGGAGGTCTCTCTTCCTTTTTTAAGAAAAGGATACACGTAGGATGCCTGAGTGGCTTAGTCAGTTAAGTGGCTCTTGGTTTTGACTCAGGCATAATCTCAAGGTCGTGGGATCAAGCCCTGCCTTGGGCTCTACACTGACAGGGCGGAGCCTGCTTGGGATTCTCTCTCTTCTTCTCCCTCTGTTCCTCTCCTGCTTGTAAACACACACTCTCTCTCTCTCTCTCTCTCTCTCTCACTCTCTCTCTTTCTCTCTCAAAAAATGATACATGTATATGTAGTATGTATTCTAAATTATCTCCTTAATATGTTGCAGATGTTCACTCTAAAAATCACATGAACTTTGTTTTACTCTNTTCTTGTCCCTCTGTTCCTCTCCTGCTTGTAAACACACACACTCTCTCTCTCTCTCTCTCACTCTCTCTCTTTCTCTCTCAAAAAATGATACATGTATATGTAGTATGTATTCTAAATTATCTCCTTAATATGTTGCAGATGTTCACTCTAAAAATCACATGAACTTTGTTTTACTCTTGTGTTAATATCTTCATCTGTCTTCAAATATTTCCATTTCTCATACACTGGGAAAAATTAGGTAATCCCTTAAACCTTAGCAGACGGTAGCTCCATTTATAACAAAGCTTATAAAAGCTGAAAGCAAATGTAATAAATTTGTAATTTGTAAATTTGTAAAACATTTGTTATTATTGTCTTTTTACTCAATATATCAAACACTTTTATTAAATAACCTAACTAAACTATACTTCATATATTTTGTTGTCAAGTTCTTAAAGGAATAGCTAACTTAGATGAATAGTAAACACTGAAAATTCTCTTACATACACTTATCAGTTATCACCTCCCTTGCCCCTCATGCTCCTCCCAACTTCATAATTTCTAGAGTTCAAAGAGGTCTCCTAAATCCCAGCTCTAACTGCTGATATCTGAGGGGAAAAGGAAATAGCATTTGACAAAGTTCCTAAAAGGTGCTGTCCTTAATGGCAGGAGGTTTGGTGGATTAGCATAAAGAAATTTAATTCTTAAAATTATCACTTTTAAGAAGTCGGAATCCCAGTGGATGAATTGACATCTAAAGCACATGTTTCAGCAAGAAAGAACAATTAGCAAATTAAGCCACTGCTTCTTTTCATATTTTATTCTCCAGTCTGAGGACTTGATAGTTTATTAAAGTTTAGTTCTTGACCCCACCATGGACAAATAGATACGTGTTCACATTTGTAAAAGTTCTTGATTGCACCCAGATTGGAGAACAAATTTTGATGTTGAGCCTGTCAACTACAAATAATTAGTCTTATTTTTTCCTTATGTAGAGCATAGTCAGGGTTCAGATTTTAGTTATCTCACACAAGTGTATTTTCATTTACTATTTAACATGTTATTTCTTCAATTTGTGGATACTAGTCAGCAAAATTATTTAAGTCCCAGACAAATATGGTATAAAAAACCTTGCCTGTGCTCAGTTTTTTACAGTGTCTTTTGAGAGTAGGCATTTGATTTTGAGTAAGTTTGATTTCAGCCTGTGAAAACATCTACGACTCGGTACTTTAGAGACTCTGAAAGTATTTGTAAAGTGACTGGCTATTTTTTTTAAGAATTAACTGGAATTGGATCTATTTAGTGGACCACTGTTTTGATATTAAACACATTTCATAAACGTAGCTTGTAAGTAGATATTTAACAGCTGTAGAAGACTGATTAACTTGTTTTAGTAAGCCAGGCAGATTTTACCTTGCTTCTTCTTCCTCTTTTTTTTTCTTTTGTAGTTCATCTAATAATCTTTCTAAAATCTTAGAGTCAATTTCAGGTTTGTTCTCTAAATACAGTCTATTCAGTAAATATTTTCCTGAAATGTAGATAAAGAGAATGACATTAATTTTGAAGTTCTATAAAATACAGTGAGATATATTTTGGAAATTAATGATGAAAAATTATTTCTGCCTATATCCAAATACATTTTCCTTTAAGGCTTTATCTAAGGAGAGCCCAGGTTCTTTAAAATACGGAGACCATCTTAAATCCTTTCTAGGAGGTATATAATGGCATGGTAAAAATAACTAAAACATGAAAAGAGATAATATATTATATTTCCCCCCTTGAAACTCTTTTCAAATATATTTCCCTAAAAGACAAGATGACAGAATATTCTTAGCCCCCATGTCAAAGATTAGTTGACCATATGTGTAGGGGTGTATTCCTGAGCTCTCTATTCTGTGCCATTGGTCTACATGTCTGTTGTTATACCAGTACAATATTGCTTTATTATAGCTTTGTTCAAAGGGACAGAATAATTAAAATTTAGTCCTTCTAACTTCATATACTTAATATTTCCCATTTGAGGTGAATAAGAACAGGTATAGAGTCTCTACTCTATTTCTCATTTAGAAGTTATAGTGCTGCCTGGGAATGGGGTGTTAAACTTTCAGCACCAAAGAATAATTGTTAGGACCTGATACAATATCCAGTGATCCAGCACACTATGCCTGGTCATCTACTTGGTGAATGGATGCCTCATTTTGTGTATCTCTAAGTCATGAAGGGATTGTTGGGGTGGCATATATACCTAGGGAGAGTGGAGATTTTTCCACTTTGTATTTTCACTAAACATATCATCAGTAATAAAAACTTCACTTCCAAATTTACATGATAAACATTTACCAACCATTGTTTTCTGTATCTGATAAACAGATTATTAAATCAGGCATAACTCCTTTCTCAACTAAGACTATCCACAGTTCTTTTGTAAGAGGGCAGTTGTCCAGTATCCATCCTCCATATTTTGGGGCACCGAAAGACTTATTTCTGTTTTCTTCAGCAACCTGTGAAATATGATACACTGATATTACCATCATAGCCACAGATGTCAAGGATAACTCTTTGATGTATCATTTTTGTGGACCTTCACCAATTATCTTTCAAATTCTCACTTGAAAGAAAAAAAAGAGAATCGCTTAATTTTAAAAGAGAAAATTTTAAAGGAACTAAGTTTTAAAAATTAAGAATGGGAAGCAAAAGCCTTTATTAAATAAATGTAACAATACATTTTTGCTATATATGTTCAGTATTATATACATATTTTTATTTTATATATATAGAGAGAGTGTGTGCGTGCATATGTGCATGAATGGTAGAGGGGCAGAGAGAGAGAGAGAGAGAGAGAGAGACAGAGAGAATCTTAAGTAGGTTCCACACTCAGCATGGTGCCCAATGTGGGGCTCAATGCCACAACCCTGGGATCATGACCTGAGCCAAAAACAAGAGTCAGAGGCTCAACTGACAGAGTCACCCAGGAACCCCTATCGCTTAGTATTATAGAGTTCAGATCCTGATTTAGGAGGTCTTAGGTTCCAAGGGCCCACAAGTCTGCATTTCTAACATGCTTCCAGGTGACACTTGTCCACGGACCACTTTTTGAATAGCAAGGGCCCAGTCTGACTTGCCTGTTTTAGTGACAACACTCTTCACTTCCCTTTTGCTTTTCATCCCTCAGTGTGAGAGTTGAGAAGGTACTGAGATGGTGGCTAAAAGCAGCATGAAGGAATTGGGGCAAAACAAAACTTACAGGTGCATACAACCCTCTTCTCGCAGTGCAGTAGCAATGGCTTCAACATGAGCATGGCAATTAGTGATGTGGATCTGTGAATACACCAGCTCTGAGGGTTTCAACTTTGTGTGTCACCAGGTAATCATAGGATATTAGAAGTCAGAGGGGAAGAGATGTCACGAGGATGGCCTCTGCAGAATTGAAGATTACCTACTCTTTGAATTTCCATCTCAATGAAGAGTCTTCTAAAAAAAGAATTTTAAACACTTTGAAATACTTAACATAGAGAATTAGGAAGAAATAGAAAGCTATAAAAAGGAAGTATAAATGAAAATAAGTCAGACACAGAAAGACAAATACTATATAATCTCACTTATATGTAGAATCTAAAAAGATGAACTTGGGGTGCCTGGTTGGCTCAGTTGGTTAAGCGTCCAACTTCGGCTCTGGTCATGATCTCATGATTTGTGGGTTTGAGCCCTGCATCGGGCTCTGTGCTGACAGCTAGCTCAGAGCCTGGAGACTGCTTCTAATTCTGTGTCCCCCTCTCTCTCTGACCCTTCTGTGCTCACGCTGTCTCTTCTCTCTCTCAAAAATAAATAAAACATTAAAAAAATAAAAACATTAAAAAAATTTAAAAAAAAAAATAGAAACAGGGAACAGATTTGTGGTGGTCAGAGGCAGGGGTGGGGGTGAGGGAATGGGTGAAGGGGATCAAAAGGTACAAATGTATTTATAAGATAAATATGTCCTGGGGATGTAATATTTAGCATGGTTTGACTATAGTTTACAACACTATATTGTATATAGTTGTATATATATTGGAAAGTTGCTAAGAGAGTTGATCTTAGAAGTCCTCACCACACAAAGGAAAAAACTAAGTATGTGAAATGAATGGGTGTTAGCTAAAATTATTGTGGTAAACATTTTGCAATACATATACCATATCATTATGTTATACACTTTAAACTAATACAGTGTTATATGTGAAATCCAACTCAATAGTGGCGCCTGGGTGGCTCAGTTGGTTAAGCGTCCAGCTTCAGCTCAGGTCATGATCTTGTGGTTCATGAGTTGGAGACTCGTGTTGGGCTCTGTGCTGACAGCTCAGAGTCTGAAGCCTGCTTCGGATTCTGTGTCTCCTTCTCTCTCTGCTCCTCTCCTGCTTACATTCTGTATGTCTCTCTCTCAAAAACAAACATTAAAAAACTCAATAAAACTGAAAAAAAGAAATATAAATGGTTAATGAAAAAATTATTTTTATTTTTGAGAGAGAGAGGGAGAGAGAGAAAGAAAGAAAGAGAGAGAGAGAAAGCATGTGAGAAAGAGTGTGGGAGGAGCTGAGAGAAAGAGAATCCTAAGCAGGATTTGCACTGTCAGTGTGAAGCCTGATGCATGGCTCACACTCAAACTGTGAGATCATGAGCAGAGCTGTAATCAAGAACTGGATGCTTATCCAACTGAGTCACCCAGGTGCCCCAATGGGTAATGAAAATTTTACTGTCCAGTTTCAAGATAACATATTAAAGCAATGCTGAGATACAATTTATAATTTCTCCATCTCACTCAATTTTTTTGAAAAAAATTAATACCTTCATAGCATTTCTTTCTTTCTTTTTTTGGAGGGAGAGAGAGAGAAAGAGAGAGGGAGAGAGCATGTAGGCAAGGGTGAGGGGCAGGGAGAGAGAAAGAGAGAGAGAATCTTAAGCAGGCTCCACCCTCAGCACAGAGCCCAACCCAGGCTCAAACTCATGAACCATGAGATCAACACCTGAGCTGACATCAAGAGTCGGATGCTCAAACAACGACAAAGCCACCCAGGCACCACCTTTCATAGTATGTTATCAAATGAATAGATCTTAATTTGTTTAATTATTCTCTTCCTGTTAAACATTGACATCACTTATAATTTTAATATAATACTGCGATGCATAGCTATATATATATAAATCTTTGCCTATGAATGTTATATATTTCTTCAGGTCAGATTCCTTAGGTCAAAAGTCATAAAAGAAAGAACATTTTATTTTTTTTAAGTTAAAAAAATTTTTAATGTTTTTTAAAATTTATTTCTGAGAGAGAGAGAGAGACAGCATGAGCGAGCAGGGGAGGGTCAGAGAGAGAGGGAGACAGAATTAGAAGCAGGCTCCAGGCTCTGAGTTAGCTGTCAGCACAGAGCCCGACGCGGGGCTGGAACCCACGAACCGTGAGATCATGACTGGAGCCGAAGTCGGACACTTAACTGACTGAGAAACCCAGGCGCCCCAAGAATGAACATTTTAAAGACCTTTCACACACATTGCCACTTTGCTTCCAAAACATCTGTATCAATTTTCACTCTTCCTATGTGGCTATCTCATTATTGCCTCCCTAGTATAGATTATTATGCATTTTTAAAAATCTTTGGCAATTTGACAGGTAAGAATCTGTATCCCACAGTATTAAGTTTCATATTTTTATTGAAATTTGAACATGAAAATTTTCAATGAACCATTTGCATTTCTCCTTTAATGAAACAGTCTGTTTATACCTTTTGCCTGCTTTTATATTAGGGTATTCCATTTCCCTTGATTTGTGAGAAATCTTTTATATTAAGGAATTAATATGTCATATTTATTATATGCTTTCCCTAGTTTGAACTTTGTCCTAAAATTATGATTCTCATAGTTTTTTTTTTTTTTCCATAGAGAGAATCACTATTAAGTAGCCTCTGTTGAGATTTTGCTTGAAGAGTTTTTCCACTGTGCTTGTGCAGGTCCAAATGCGGAAGTTATCTTTCTGACTCGACCTCAAGTGACTCTGAGGAAGAGAGAAGTGAAACATCATGGGCGCATGCCACTCCTTCAGGAAAGGAAGTCACTGAAATAGGGCAGGGGAATGGTGCTGCCGTTGCTGAAGTGGCACAAGGCACTCAGGCCCGGACATTTTAAAGCTGAGGGGAGGGCAGGTTCGGGAGGCAAGGACCGGGTGCCTGAGGATACATGTTTTGGATGTACCGGCATTCTGGATGTATCGGCAAAACAGCTTCGGTGTAGGCATCTATTGAGGGAGATTCCCCCAGTGGAGATCATTGTGGAGAGAAGGGGGGAATCTTCCTCAGGATTTCATACCTGAAAGAATTCCAGAGTGTGAGGCCCAGCAGAGGGAAGGCGGGACTCAGCCTGGAGATGGTGCCTCGCAGGGCAAGTGGTAGGGATGGGGCCCCAGGGAAGCCTTTGTGCGTGCGTGGTCTGTGTCTTGCCCCACTGTCACCAGAGCCATGGAAGTGGTCTCTCAGGTGTCTGAGCAGTTGAAAATAGTGTCACTCTCTTTGGACATCCTCAGGGAAGGGGTGAGCGAGAGAAAGTAATAGTTAGAAAAATGATGTAACATTTACATGCACTATTCATATTTCTATCCTTTTGTGATTTTAACTTAATAAATTTTTTCCCTTGCATTTAATGCTGTTTTTGGATTCCCTTATTCTATGTTATTTCATGTTTGCTTTTAATTTTATCACTTGTGAATATACATATTATATACACATACATAGATGTTTATCACTTGTATAAATAAATATTTATCACTGTGAAAAAAGCATCGAGAGAGAGAGAGAGATTGAGATTGAGATTTGGGTCTGTACAAATTTTCTATTTCTTCCCGTTTCAGTTTTGGTAATTTGTATGTTTTTAGGAATTTGTGTATTTCTTCCAGATTGCCCAAATTATTGGCATATAATTGCTCATAATACTCTGTTATTATTGTTTGTATCTCTGCAGTTGGTTGTGATCTTTCTTCTTTCATTTCTGATTTTATATATTTGAGTCCTTTCCTTTTTATGTTTGATAAAACTGGCTAGTGATTTATCAATTTTGTTAATTCTTTCAAAGAACCAGCTGTTCTTGGTTTCATTGATCTGTTCTACTACTTTTTTTTTATTTCGATAGCACTGATTTCTGCTTTAATCTTTATTGTTCTCTGTCTTCTGCTGGTTTGGGGTTTTATTTGCAGTTCTTTTCCCAGCTTTTCAAGGTATAAGATTGGGTTGTGTATCTGAGACCTTTCTTCCTTCTTTAGGAAGGCCTGGATTGCTCTATACTTCCCTCCTATGACCACCTTTGCTGTGTCCTAGAAGTTTTGGACTGTGGTGCTGTTTTCATTGGCTTCCATGTACTTTTTAATTTCCTCTTTAACTTTTTGGTTAACCCACTCATTCTTTAATAGGATGGTCTTTAATCTCCAACTATTTTTTTAAAATTAATTAATTAATTATTTTTTTCTTAAATAGTTTATTGTCAAGTTGGTTTCCATATAACACCCAGTGCTTATCCCAACAAGTGCCCTCCTCCATGCCCATCACCCCCCTTCCCCTCTCCCCAACCCCCATCAACCCTCAGTTTGTTCTCCGCATTCAAGAGTCTTTNTAACACCCTCAAGTTCCATCCATGTTGCTACACATGGCCAGATTTCATTCTTTCTCATTGCCATGTAGTAGTCCATTGTATAAATACACCACATTTTCTTGATGCATTCATCAGTTGAAACTCCAACTATTTATTGTCTTTCCAAATTTTTTTTGTGGTTGATTTTCGAGTTTCATAGCATTATGGTCTGAAAATATGCACTGTAAGATCTTGATCTTTTTGTACTTGTTGAGGGGTGATTTGTGTCCCAGTACATGATCTATTCCAGAGAATGCTGTATGTGCACTTGAGAAGAATGTGTATCCTGCTGCTTTAGGATGAAATGTTCTGAATATATCTGTTAAGTCCATCCGGTCCAGTGTGTCATTCAAAGCCACTGTTTCCTTGTTGATTTTCTTCTTAGATGATCTGTCCATTGCTATAAGTGGGGTGTTGAAGTCCCCTACTATGGCATTATTATCAATGAGGTTCTTTATGTTTGTGATTGATTTATTTACTTGGGTTATTCCACATTGGAGGCATATATGTTTACAATTCTTAGATCTTCCTAATTATGATATAATGCCCTTCAACTCTTATTACACTCTTTATTTTAAAATCTAGATTGTCTGACGTAACTATGGCTACTCTGTCTTTCTTTTGGTGACTATTAGCATGATAGATGATTCTCCATCCTCTTACTTTCAGTCTGAAGGTGTCTTTAGGTCTAAAATGGGTCTCTTGTAAACAGAATATGGATGGGTCTTGTTTCTTACCCATTGTGTTACCCTATGTCTTTTGATTGGAGCATTTAGTCTGCTGACATTTAGAGTGAGTACTGAAAGATATGAATTTATTGCCATTGTGTTGCCTGTAGAGTTGGAGTTTCTGGTGGTGTTCTCTGGCCCTTTCTATCTTTGTTGCTTTTGGTCTTTTTAATTTTGTTTTGTCTTTTCTCCCTTCAGAGTCCTCCTCAAAATTTCTTGCAGGCCTAGTTTAGTGGTCACAAACTTCTTTGTTTTTGTTTGTATGGGAAACTCTTTTTATCTCTCCTATTTTGAATGACAGACTTGTTGGGTAAAGAATTCTTGGCTGCATATTTTTCTGATTCAGCACATTGAATATATCCTGCCACTCCTTTGTGGCCTGCCAAGTTTCTGTGGATAGGTCTTCTGTACCTGATCTGTCTTCCCTTGTAGGTTAAGGACTTTTTCCCCCTTGCTGCTTTCATAATTCTTTCCTTATCTGTGTATTTTGTGAATTTGACTATTATGTGCCTTGTTGGTGGTCAGTGTTTGTTGAATATAATGGGAGTTCTCTGTGCTTCTTGGGTTTTGATGTCTGTGTCTTGCCCCAGGTTAGGAAAGTTTTCTGCTATGATTTTCTCACATAAACTTTCTATCCCTTTTTTTCCCTCTTCATCTTTTGGGATTCCCATGATTTGGATGTTATTCTTTTTTAATGAGTCACTGAGTTCTCTACTTCTTCTATCATGCTCTTTGCCTTAGTTTCCCCCTTTTTTTCTGCATTATTATTCTCCATAATTTTGTTTGCTAGATCACTGATTTCTGCTCTGCTTCACCCATCCTTGCTGCCATGACATCCATTCAAGATCACTTCTCAGGTATATCATTTTTAATTTTGTCCTGATTAGATTTTACTTCTGTAATCTCTGCAGAAAGGGATTCTATCCATTTTTCAACCCCAGGTAGTATTGTTATTATCATGATTCTAAATTCTAGTTCAGACATCTTGCTTTTATCTATTTTGGTTAAGTCCCCGAATATCATTTCTGTCAGTTTTTTCTTTTCTGGTGAATTCCTTCATTTTGTCATTTTGGAGGAAGAAAAAGAATAAAATAAAATATTAAAATTAAAAACAACACAAAAAAATCAAATAAAGGGAGCTAGATCCTAGATATGTTTGGTCTGGTTGTTGAAAGCAACAGGGAAAAAAAAAACGTTTCAAAATTTAAAAATGTATACAATACGGGGCACCTGGGTGGCTCAGTCATTTAAGTGTCTGACTTTGGCCCAGGTCATGGTCTCACAGTTTGTGGGTTCAAGCCCTGCATTGGGCTTTGTGCTGAATGCTTGTTTGGAGCCTGGAGCCTGCTTTAGATTCTGTGTCTCCTCTCTCTGCCCTTTCCCTGCTTGTACTCTGTCTCATCTGTCTCTCAAAAATAAATAAATGTAATAAAAATTTTTTTAAATGTACACAATAGAATAAAATGAAGAAAGTAGAATTTAAAAATTTACAAAAATAAAAATACAGTAAAAAATTATAACTTTTTTTTATAAATAAGGAAAATAAAAATAAATTTTTTCTCTTTCTGTGTCCCAGAATAAGAAAAGAAAAGAAAAAGAAAAAGAAAAAACTAATAGATGGACCAGCGAAGAGAAGGAAATCTGAATGAAATTATGTTCGGCTTCCCCTAGAAATCAAACTATGAAGCACTTTATAGTCTGTACGCTAAGCAGGCGGAGAGACTTGTGGTGGTCCTTTAGGGCTTGGTTGTTGCAGTTGGGTGGGCCTTGGTGTAATGGCTCCATTTTCCACTAGGTGGCACTGCTTAGCTCACTGGTGTGGAGAGGTGTGGAGAGGTGTGGCTGCCTGCCTGTATCAGAGAGGTGAAAATGGCTTCACCCAGCTTCCCAGTCTCTTCCCACCCTACTCTCACTGATGGGCAATCAAGCACCCCTCCTTTGTCTCCAGCTTCCATCCACTCTTTGTCTCTACACTGTTTGTGTCCAGGCTGTCAGCCTGCCAGGTGGCACCTCCCTCCTGAATTTTATCTCAGATGGGGTTGTGCTTCCACACCCCTCACTTCTGAGGGTCCTTCAACTTGGACCAGCTCCAACCTTTGGGGGGGAGGGGGTTGGTCTTGCCAAGCAATGGCCAGGTGCTGGCTTGCCCCAGGGAATATTTGTGCAATCGTGCTGCTGCAGAGGTTCAGAGATTGTGGCTGGATGCTGGCTTGCCCCAGAGAAAGTCTGTGTGATCATGTAGTGCCAGCTACACACACAACCAGTAAGGCCCTTATTCTTCTTAGAGCAGTTTTAGGTTCAATCTCACTACTTTTTGAAAATACCTTTACTACTCACAGAGATCATTAAGACTAATGACAGGTCAAACAGCCTCCTGCACAGGTCTCTGTTCTCTTGAGAAAGGCAATCTTATATGAGATTTGATGTTGAAATCTAATGTTACTTATGTATTTACTTACTTAAATATAATTTATTGTCAAATTGGTGATTTAGAGGCACCTGGCTGTCTCAGTCGTGTGAGCATCCAATTCTTGATTTTGGTTCAGGTCATCATCTCAGCATAGTGGGATCACCCTACATTGAGTGTGCAGCCTGTTTAAGGCTCTCTCTCAGGGCAACTGAGTGGCTCTGTGGGTTAACTGTCGCACTTTGGCTCAGGTCAGCATCTCATGACTTGTGAGTTTGAGCCTCGGGTTGGATTCTGCACTGACAGCTCAGAGCCTGGAGCTTCCTTTGAATTCTGTCTCTCTCTCTCTCTCTGCCCCTCCCCCTCTTGGGTATGCTCGCTCTCTCGCTCTCTCTCTGAAAAATAAACATTAAAAAAAAAGATTCTTTCTCTCTTTCTCTCGCTCTACCCCTCCCCCAGCCCTGGCACTCATGCATTCTCTTCCCTAAATAGACTAATTAATTAATTTAAAAAATCTAATGTGACTTAAACTCCTCCACAATCCCAAAGTGGCATTTTCTCATCTAGTGACACTACATACATTGCTATATCAGAAATGCATTGGTACTCCCTGTAGATTCGTATCCTCCAGAATAAACTCTGAAGAGAATGGAGAAAATTTTCAGTGAAGGGTAAGGATGGGACTTCTACCATGCTAAAAACCTGCCTCACTTGTATGTCTCTCTTCTCTGATGCTCTGTCTCACCTTCCATGCAGAGATGACAGCCCTGACCTTCGTAGGATTCTTACATCTTGCACATATCTACTTATCACTCAGTACATGATAATTCAATTCTTAGATTATATATCAGCCTTCTCCACCTGACTGATGGGTCCCTAAAGAGCTGTGCTTAATTCATATTCATAGCCCTAGAATCTAGCATATTACAGGGCAAACAGTAGGTTTTCAGAATGTTTCTGTTTTTCTCATAAAAAATTTTTTTAATATTTTTATTTATTTCTAGGAGAGAGAGAGACAGTGTGAATGGGAGGGTCAGAGAGAGACAGAGAGATACAGACTCCGAAATAGGCTCCAGGCTCTGAGCTGGCAGTCAGCACAGAGCCCGACGCGGGGCTCGAACCCACGAACCGTGAGATCATGACCTAAGCGAAAGTCGGACGCTTAACCGACTAAGCCACCCAGGCGCCCCTCTCTTAAAATTTTTAAGCTTATTTATTTATTTGGAGACAGAGAGAGAGCACAGTAGGGGAGGAACAGCGAGAGAGGGAAAGAGAGTGGATCCCAAGCAGACTTTGTGCTGTCAGTTCAGAGCCCGATGTGGGGCTCGATCTCCTGAACTGTGAGATTATGACCTGAGCCGAAATCAAGAGCTAGACATGTAATCAGCTGAGCCAGCTGAGTGCCCTCTCAGAATGTTTCTGAAGGAATCAGCTGATGACAGAACAACCTGAAGAGATGCAGGAGAAGTTGAAAGATCTCTGCAGGAAGCTCAGAGGGGGACAGCAATTCACCTTGGGTACAGCCTGGGACTCAAGGAGTCCACCGAATATGTTATAGAGTGGTGCTTTACTCTCAAAATATTTTTTTCTTCTCCCATAATTTTTAATTACATCATTTTCAAATTACAGAGAAATACCAAAGAAGTTCATTGAGAGTCCAAAACAGATTTGTTGTAGTTGACTGTTGCTCAGAATGCTTACACAAGGTCTCTGTACAAAATAGACCCATATGAATATCTTGTTCTTTATAAACCCAAGAAAAACCTTCTGATTTGCCATCAGTAGGACAAAGCATCTGAAGCTTTATTTTCCCCTTAGATTGGAAAATCACTTGTGTGTCCATCCATTTCTCTTATGAACATGTGTTCGAGGTGGTTGGATAAAATAAATTAGCTATGGAGTGAAATTTGTCTTGGTTTACAACTCAGTAGCTCATAGATGAAATATCTAACTTTGGTACTGGCTTCATATGCACCATATTTTAACCAACTGAACTCAGTTAAAGAAGATAAAAGTTAATAAAGAATTAATTTCAAAGCTATGAAATTACATTGCATAGTTGTGGAAATTAAAAATTACTAGGCATAAACATTTGGATCTAGATTTCTTACCTCCTTGATGATTTCCTCTAAGATTTCAGCATGTTTTTCATATGGATGTTCAAAGTTCAGATCCTTTGTCATTTTTACAGTCTCCTCTACTATAGAACGAACCTCTGGATGATCTGCAGTTACCTCTTCTAGTAAGTCTTCTATTGAGTCTAAAGTAATATAACCTAATGCTATTAATAATTTTAGTGGACAATGCTATTTGCAATAGAACACGATAGTTAACACTTGACCCCCCAAAATACTGTCTTTGCATTACTGCTGTACATGCCCCAAGAAGGGAGAAATAGACTAGGGAGGAAATGTTAAGTTGGGAAACAAAAACATCAGAGCAGTGGCTTAAAGCCAGTGTTTTGGAGCAAAAGTGAGTGAGGTAAGAAGAAAATCATGTCCATCAGGAGTCAAAACCCAGGAAACCAGGTAGAGGTAGGAAACAAAGGATTACAGGGCTCAAGCTAAAACATGCACATCTAGGGAATTAATCAGAAAACAAGATGAATACTTCCAATTATAAGCATGAGAGCACATGAAACAGTAAGTGGATAAGAAGTAGGCAGGTTGGCAGAGATGGAAGAATGGGGGGCACAGGCTGGTTTTTCAAGTGCTATACTTCATTCTCGTCCTCATGTTTGAATGCCTCCCTACACAGCTGAGTTGGCTCATAGACTGCATCATGATATATTCATCCTTTCCTTTAATAAGGCAGGAGATTGGCAGCTCCACTTGGCTCCTCTGCCGCTGCCTTTCCAGTTGTGCTTCCTGAGCTGCTGCCCTAATGCTCCCTCCATCAGGGTCTCCTGCTAGAGCACAATTTATCCTAGCCCAGAAAAACTCCAAAGGGCTTTCAGTGAGCAGCTACCTGCTGCCCTCTGCTGTGAAGTGAGAAGTCTGTTCTTAGGGAGGGAAGAGAGCCCCCAATTCTTGGGGAGCCAAAATGGAAGAGGCAAGAACCCATGATGTTCCTGTAGCCTTGGGAAGGGGGCAAGATGAGGCAAAGATATCAAAATTTCTAGAAGCTGCTAGTTGTTCACTCATTATCCATTCTTCGTTTCCTTAATAACAGAATCTGGATTTTGTTGGGGTCAGCAATGTGTCCAGCTAAAAACACTACATCTCCCAACTTCCCTTATAGCCCGTAGGTAAGATGCAAGCAGATTTTTTTCCTGTTGAGTCTTCCTGTCATTTCGTTAAAGAGGAATAACTGAAAAGAAAAGCGGTGGGGCGCCTGGGTGGCTCAGTTGGTTAAGTGTCCAACTCTTGATTTTGGGTCAGTGAAATTGAGCCCTGCCTCATGTCTCAGGGGGCTCCCTGCTGTCAGAGAGGATTCTCTCCCCCCTCTCTCTGCCCTTCCCCCACATGCTATCACTCTCTCAAAATAAATAAACTTTTTAAACAACTAAAAAAATAAAGAGGAATAGCTTAGCTGGGTGGAGTGCCAGTTTTTGTCCCTTCCCTCTTCCCTCTTCCTGATGAGAATACTGATATGATGGCTGGAACATCACCGGCCATCTTGTAACTTATTCTGGTAGCCACGTGCCATGGATGGCGGAACAGAAAGATAGAGCCTCTGTTTCACTAAAACAATATATCACATTTTCTTTTTTTTCCCCCTTGTTCCTGGATGTCTAATTGTTCATAATAGAGTAGCCTTTAAGGCAGAGTATTAATAATTTTTTTTTAAATCACATCTTTCTCCTTCAAAATTCTCAAGGAATTACTTATGCATTTTGGGTCCACAATCGAAGCAAACCAAACTACCCAAATATTGATTTACCTTTTTGGGTGTCCAACTTAAGATCTTGACTAGAGCTTTGAAAACTTCTTTTAAATGTAGATATTCCACTGGTTTCCTCTGTGAATAAAACATTGTTAAGACCTAAACAACAGCATTAATTGTAGGTGATTCCCAAAGAAGAATGTGGTATGGGCCCAGGGAGCAAGGACTCATGTTCCTAATTTTTTTAAGATTAAAATTACAATCATAGTAATCAAATAAGTAAATAATAGGGCATATAATATCAGCAGTGAAAAATAAGGATAATGACTCAACCTATCACAAAACCAAGAGTAATTTTAGTTTCATATAATGCCAGTGTATCTAAATTGGAAAAAAAGGTCAAATTGCCCTACCTGTTGTAACTAACAGTCTCTTGGCTCCACGAGATAAAGGCTGTGATGGTCTCAAACACAGAGGGCAGGGAGAATACCTTCATGTAAGGGCACACTGGCAGTGCTGGCGTCAGAAGTAGGTAGAGGCCCTGACACCTGCTTCTACCTCGGACTGCCTCCTCCAGAGAGAAAACAGACAGTATGTGGAAGGGACTGTCTGTGTGTATAGGTCCTCGGAACTCTGCAGCAGCTGAGATGAGGCTCCCAGATCCTACCTGATCAAAATTTTAAGGTCTGAGGTCTTCCTGTGAAGTGTGTGTGTGTGTGTGTGTGTGTGTGTGTTGGGGGAGGATTGCCATACATAAGTGTCTGACGGTGCCCATTTCAATTCCTACGAGGCTAAAATACACAGCAGCCAAGCACACATCTGTCTGAATGAGGCAGGAGGAATCAACCAACCAACCAACCAAAAACCCCAGCTCTATATAACATTATAAATTATAGGTACATTTATTTATTTACCTATTTATTTGTTTACTTATATGTTTATTTTGAGGGGGGAGGGGCAGAAAGGGAGGAGACACAGAATCCAAAGCAGGCTCCAGGCTCTGAGCTGTCAGCACAGAGCCTGACGCGGGGCTTGAACTTACAAACTACAAGATCATGACCTGAGCTGAAGTCTGATGTTTAACTGACTGAGCCACGCAGACGCCTCTATAGATGCATTTTTAAACTAAAAACCAAAAGGTTGGACCAATAGAAAAAAAAGAATATAAGTATATATTAAGTCTCTGGTTGAGAGGAAGACTTTGTAAGGTCTGAAAGTAAATGGAAGAAAAAATAAAGTGAAAGTAATGATTTGGCTACAAAAATAGGAAAAGCCCCTCTACTTCAAAAACAGCAAAATGATTTAAAAGACAAACCACCCAATGTAGAAAAAAAATATGAAAAATAAGTGACTAATACAGCAAATTCTTATAGAAACTATGTAACTGATAATAACAATTTGGAAAAATGAGCAAAAGACCAAAATAGTCACCACAGAAAAGAGGAAGTATAAATGGTTAACAAATGTTAAAAATTATATTTCAGAGATAGTCAAATAAAAATTGAAATTATGTTTTTTTTTTTTTATTTCTAGGAGAGAGAGAGAGAGAGACAGCGTGAGCAGGGGAGGGTCAGAGAGAGAGGGAGTCACAGACTGAAACAGGCTCCAGGCTCTGAGCTGGCAGTCAGCACAGAGCCCGACGCGGGGCTCGAACCCACGAACCGCGAGATCATGACCTAAGCGAAAGTCGGACGCTTAACCGACCAAGCCACCCAGGTGCCCCTGAAATTATGTTTTAAAAGAGAATATACCAAGGAGACAATAGCACTTATTTTGAATATTACTGAGGGGAACACTATTTGGAATAACTTTTATGCAAAGCAATTTGACTCTGTCTATAACTTAGTACTCATTAAACTAGTGATTCCACTTATGTAAACATGAAGACAATGTAAAAATTCATTAAAGCATCATTTGTAGTAGTAAGAAAAATATCTGAAAAATAACAAGTTTACAATCTAAAGAACTACTTAAAACGATTACCTATGAATTTCAGGAAATTGTGCAGCAATTTAAAATGAGGATTAAAATATTTCCTAATGAAGAAATATAATTAAATGTTGCATTATAAATCAAAAAAGGTAAAAACGGTTTACATTGTATGCTCTCAATTATGTTAATATATGAATGGAAAAAATTTATGAGAGTAAATAGCACTAAATGGTAACCTTTCACAGCTAAAACTCTGGGTTTGTGATATTCTGATTCCAGTACATTAAAGTAGACAGCTTTTAAGAATGGATTTATTGGGGCACCTGGGTGGCTCAGTCGGTTAAGCGTCGGACTTCAGCTCAGGTCACGATCTCACGGTTCGTGGGTTCGAGCCCCGTGTCAGGCTCTGTGCTGACAGCTCAGAGCCTAGAGCCTGCTTTGGATTCTGTGTCTCCCTCTCTCTCTGAACCTCCCCTGCTCATGCTGTCTCTCTGTCTCTCAAAAATAAATAAAAACATTTAAAAAATTAAAAAAAAGATGGGTTTATTATTTTAATAGACTCCCCACTTTCTACGTTTGTTTTCTTCATTCTAGTAAATCTATTTCTGTTCTATAGCTGCTCAGTTTAAATCTATAGGAGAAAAGCTAACTATTTTTCTCCTTAAGTGTGCAATTTGGGGATAATTTTAAGCTTCAATATAAACATGATAAAATGTGAAATAAAAGGAAATAAGATCCATAAGCATGGCATGAGTCACATTGATTTTGTTACCATCTTTACCTGTTTTAGGGGCTTGATCATCGAGGACATTTTCTGAATTCTTTTGGCTTTCACTGTCTTCTAGAGGGCTTTTTCCTTGGTATTCACGAGTGAACACTGCATGAAAGAATAATATGTTTTATCAGCTCATTTGTTTATAGTTGGTAAGATTTGGCCAAGAACATCGGCAATATATTTTTTACCACCTTCGTCAAATGAAGACCTTGTCTCTTCTAAGCCCTTATCTGTATCAGTTGGGAACTTGTCATACTCCTTCCTTTCAAATTCTCTTAAAGTTGACTCTGCTGAAAGACAGTAACGGACTATGTTAGCAAAACTAGTTGGGGGATAGGGAGACAGGTATAGTGATTAAATCCTCTGATTTTAAAGACAGACAGACTTGTGTGTGAGTTCTGATTCAGGCAGGGTGCCTTTGGCAAATCATCTGATCTCTCTGTTTCCATTTCTACTGCGCAAAATAGGGATCATCAAACTAAAAGCACTGTTGTAAGGATTAAATGAGGTAAAAGATATAAACGCTTGGAAAATGCTCAGCACACAGGAAGCCTAATCCATGTTGGCTGCCATCCTCTGTGTTATAGAATTTTCTAGGTTAAAAAAACCTCAATATTCTTCACTGACAAATTTTTCTTAATAATATATTGGGAGTGAAATTAGCAAAACTAGCAAATAATTAGTGGAAGTAGCATGAAAATTTCAATTAAAAGGATTTTAAGAACCTCACCATCAGGTTTAGAATAATTACTGAATTTGAAAAAGAAAGGGAAGGCACTTTTAAGTTTGCAGTATATGAGAGACAGCCTCTATTTCTAAATTCTGGTGGAAGAATTTAGCAATTTGTGGAAAGATCTAAAATCTATGATTTCATGCCATAATTTGATATGAAAGGAATCACAGACTCCAAGAAACATTACCCATCACTAATCTTCCTCACTGGGGCTCGACTAGTTCCTCTCCTGACCCAGGTTTCATTTAAATGTCCTCTCTTCCCTGCTCATTCTAAACTCCTGCCCCTTTACTGCCTGATCCATTACTGTGTTATATTTTTTCCATTTGTTCACTTATTTCTTCCCCCCTCCCCCATCCTTCAGGAAACTGTAACAACCACACAGACAGGAGGAGTTTCTGTGTCCTGTTAACCGCTGTGGCCCAGCGCCTATATCATGTCTAACACAAAGTGGGCACTCAAGTTGAATGAGTTAATGAATTCATCTTGTCAAGCCTTAAATAAGTTGGATAACATGCCACCATCTTGGTCAGTATTTCTCAAGGTTTAGTTTGTGAGTTGTCCATGAATAGTTTAAACACTTGTGGTTTTACTTTGAAGATAACGTACTAAAATTTAAATTCATTCTGAACCATCTGGATGATTATTTGCATGGCATGTAATTTAAATGCTGGGCTTTTTGCTGTTGTTTCTACAATCCCTTGAGCACCGTGTTGGACTCTTTTACTTGCTTATAGGCTAATGAGAAAGGTGACAGGCAGATTTCTGAGGCAAATAACCTGTTCTTTCCTAGCAAAAGCTCACCAGTGCCATGTAGGAAGAGATAATTTCCTTGCTGTTTAAATAGTTTCAAGCATAAAAAATGACAGAAGCTTTCCAATTTATGTAAAAAAGTTTTCCTCATCTGGAAAGTTACAGAACTGTGTTAATTGATCACTAAGGCATCTTCCAGTTTCACTGCTGTATGACTTTAAATTTTTTTTTTCACATTTATTAATTTATTTTAAGAGAGACAAGAGAGAGCACACAAGCAAGAGAGGGACAGAGAAAGGGAGAAAGAGAATCCTAAGTGGGCTCCATGCTGTCAGCACAGAGCCCGATGTGGGCTCGATCCCATGAATAGTGAGATCATGACCTGAGCCAATATCAAGAGTCCGATGCTAAACCGACAGAGCCACCCAGGTGCCCTTTTATGACTGTTTGAATTTGAAGTTAATACTCCCCAAATAGAAAAAAATACTTTTTAGAAAAGCTTAGTTCTTTCTTTTGAGAGGGTGAGAGAGTGTGTGCATGCACCTGAGTAGGGGAGGGGCAGAGAGAGAGGGAGAGAGAGAATCCCAAGCAGGCTCCACACTGTCAGCATGGAACCCAATGCGGGCTCAATCTCAGAACTGTGAGGTCATGGCCTAAGCACAAATCAAAAGTCAGATGCTCAACCCACTGAGCCACCCAGGTGCCCCAGAAAAAATTAATTACAATGGGGGCTGACATACACACTTACATACAAGACAGCAGCAACAGCAGCAGCAGAAACAATAACAACAACAACATAAACTCCACAAGAATCAGGTGGAATGTTGTCACAATTGGTGTAAATGAAGGTATAAATTCTACTCAGTCTCTGCCCAGCAAGCAAATCCATAAAAGTAAATCCAAATTTGGGAGCTCTGATTCCTTTCATTAGAAGTCTAGGATTGAAATCTTTTCTATGTTCATAAATCAGGTTTATGTATATTCATGTCTTTAACCCATTATTAAGAGGCTGCACTGTACATGCAAGGGAATCAAGGCGGGCAAACCAAGTCCTAGCCCTCAGGTAGCCAGGCTGAATTGTTGACCTAAGTTTAGAACACATGCTTATTTTTAAAAAAACTTTTTTCAATGTTTATTTATTTTTGAGAGAGAGAGACATGGTGCAAGCAGGAGAGGGGCAGAGAGAGAGGGAGACACAGAATCCAAAGCAGGCTCCAAGCTCTGAGCTGTTAGCACAGAGCCTGATGCGGGGCTTAAACCCATGAACCGTGAGATCAAGACCTGAGCTGAAGTCGAATGCTTAACCAACTGAGCCACCCAGGCACACTGAACACACACTTAAAAGAGATGTTTTACCTAGTCTTTTACTTTGTAGTGTTGTGAGAAGCTGTTCTTTCACTGTTTTAATTGCTGCTTCGGTGGCCTCAGCTATAGTATTGCTTCTTAATGTCTCAAGGGCTTTATCAAAACGTGGTTGAACAAGTTTGGCATAGTCAACTACCTGCAAAGAATATTTGAGAAAAGCAACATAAGCACAAATCACTGTGAATATTAAACACACTGTTCACCTATATCCATTTCTATATCTATACTTATCTATCTCAAATATCTTAATGCTGCTTGAAGTATGTTATTTTCAGAATTCAATGTTTTTGAGTACACGCTTTCATAGATATTCCGTCATTCTTTTCATGCAGTATATTTACGTATGTATGTGTCATATAATATATATACAAGTTACATATTTTTAAATCAAATTTTCATGTATAACTTATATACAATAAAAGGCATCCATTTTAAGTATACAGTTTAATGAGCTTTGACAAATATATACACATAACAACTACAATCAAGATATGGAACATTTATGTCACCCTAGAAAGTTCTCTTATGCTTCTTTATAGTTAGTTGCTGGCCCATGGACACTAGTTTCTGTTTTCTGTCACTATATATTAGTTGCCTTTTCTAGAATTTCACATAATAGAATCATACAGTATGTAATCTTTCCAAGCTTTCCCCCTTTTATACACTGTTTTTGAGATTCATCAGTGTAATTGTGTATATCAGTAATCAGTTCCTTTCTATTGTTAAGTAGTATCACTGAATGAATATGCCACAGTTTTTTTTTTAATTCATTTATCTATTGATGGACATGTGGGTTTTTCAAGTTTGGGGCTGTTATATAAATAAACTAGAAATGAACATTTGTGAGGAAGTCTTTTTGTGCACATACGTTTTTATTTCTCTTGGATGAATACCTAGAAGTGGAATTACGGGGTGGTATTCTAAGTGTATATTTGATTTTTTAAAATGTTTTATTTGTTTCTGAGAGAGAGAGACAGCGTGAGCAGGGGAGGGTCAGAGAGAGACAGAGATACAGAATCTGAAGCAGGTTCCAGGCTCTGAACTAGCTATCAGTACAAAGCCCTCGAGTCCACGAAACGTGAGATCATGACTTGAGCTGAAGTTGGACGCTTAACCGACTAAGCCACCCAGGGGTCCCCAATGTATATTTGATTTTATAGTAAGTCATTAAACCATTTCCAAAGTGGGTGAACTATTTTACATTCCTGCCAGCAATGTATAGAAATTACAGTTACTCCACATCTTCACCGACACTTGATTTTGTGAATCTTTTAAATTTTGGCCATTGTAGCGGGTGTGAAGAAGTATCTCGTTGTAGTTTAAATTTACATTTTCCTGATCACAAATAATTTTGAGCTTCTTTTTGGGTGCTGTTGGTCATTCACTTGCCTTCTTTTAAATAATATGTTCAACTTTTGGCCATTAAAAAAACTGGATAATAATTCTCTATATATCCTGAATATAAGTCCATTGTAAAGTAGATAATATACTCCCCACTGAATATTGGGATGCTAGAAATAGATTTCTATATGCCCCTTAAGTTTAAATAATACTTCCATACTTCTGGATTCCATTTTACTTTTCCTTCAAAATGCTTATATTACTATATCCCATGCCAATAAATATATATCTTCACCATCATTTTTTAATGGATGCACAATATTAGATATTAGATGAACATATTATGCCTTATTTAACTAAAATGCTAATAATATATATTTAGGTGTACATGTTTTTACTATTATAATAGTAACTAGGCTATGATGAACACAGTTATGTACACATCTTTGATAGTTTCTTTTGAAAAAATTTATAAAATAGGATTGACAGTTCAAAGGATATGCATGGACTTTAGGCTCTAACATATTTCTAATTGCCATCTCTAATGGTTATGCTCTTACAAACATTATATGAAAATGTACTTCTCCCCATCCTAGCCACACATCAATATTGCATATTAACAGTGATCTTTCAACTCCAACAGTGAGACTGACATATCTATGGTTTTTTGGCATCTCTCTGGTTATCAGGGAGGTGATAACCCTTTTCTCATGATTAATGGCTATTTTATTAAACCTATTATTTTGAGAACTGCTTGTTTGCTATTATTTTCCACTGGGGTTTCATTTGCACTTTGGTTTGTAAGAGCTCTTTATATTTTAAACTTAAAATCCTTTGACTCATACTATAACATCATGTGAATAAACCACATGTGGTAATGGTAAACCACAGAATGGTAGAAAATATTCATAATGCTTATTATCAAAAAAGAACTTGTATATAGACAGTTTAAGGAACTCCTACCAATAATATGCAAAAAAAGTTTCAAATGCCCAACAGCCTTGAGCAAATGCTTCAAAAAGAGAATATCTGAATGGCCAATAAACAAAGAAAAAATATTTAACCTCATTCATTTCAGGGAAATGCATATTAAAATCACAGTGAGATACACCTATTAGAATGGCTTAAATTAGAAAGACTGACCATAATGAAAGTTAGAAGGAAATGTGGAATAACAGAATTCTCACACACTACTGATCAAGTTGTAAATAGATAGAACTCATTTGGAAAACAGTTTGGCATTCTCTATACAAGTTGAACGTGTGCATACTTGACATCCCAGGAATCTTACTGCTAGATATATATCCAAAACATATAAAGATACCATGTGTGCACTATGAGACATGGACAAGAATGTTTATGGCAATATTATTCATAATACTTAAACTGGAATCAACCCAAGTTTTATTAACACTCAAATGGATAAATTATAATCCAATCAACAGAATGCGATAAAAATATATAGATCATGGCTATATGCAGTAACATGTATAAATAACATGTGTACCTATCATAATCATAATGTTAAGTGAAGAAAGCCAGGCACAAAGAACATAAATTGTCAAAGTCTAGAAAGTTTAAAAAAACATGCAAACTAATTGATGGCATTTGGATGTACACTTCCAAGGTAAAACCATAAGAGAAAGGAACAGGAGTGAATACCATCAAGTTCAGGGCTGGCAATTCCGTATTTGTCCTGGGTGGTGGTTCTATGGGGACTTGTTTTGTGATGATTCACCGACCTTCACTTTTCTGTTTGTTTGTCATATTTTTCAATTAAAAAGTTAAAGCAAACAGAAAATGTTAACCCCCGAGTTCAAAGGAATAGCACTCAGGGCTGCAGTGCTCTGTCTGACTACATCTTCAGCCCTCATCATCTTACGCCTTGCCCCTGTGTTCTCCACTCCAGCACACTGGCCTTCGCAGAACTGCTGTCCATTCTAATCTCTCACCAAATCCTTGGGTTCTGCCTTCAAATTATATCCTCCATCTGTCTGCATCTTACCACCTCTACTGCTATCCCTCTTGTCTAAACTTTCTCTTCACTTTATCGAGGGTGGAGAACAAGACCTCTGGGGAGAGAGGCCACGGAATGGACAGGCCAGGGTGTCTGTCACCACAGACGGTCATCTTTATAGATACTAAGGATGATGGCAGGAGTGACTGTATGGAGAGAGGAATGGTGAGCTAGGAGGACTGTGACCCAGGAAACAGGAGATGAGTTAAACCAAAACAGGTAATAGGTGGCACTGTCCACATGACAGAGTGGTCACATCTGGGAGCTTTGGGGAAGCAGGGAAAGGCTACGGTCTTGGAAACTGCAATAAGCAGCAAGGAGGAGGCCTTCCCCACACTAAACCCAGTGGAAAAATCACCCAACTGACAGTGTACAATTAAGATGGGCATGGGGGAGGGCACTTGTGGGGATGAGCACTGGGTGCTATGTGAAAATCAACTTGACAATAAACTATTAAAAAAAAAGAAGTGCCTGTAAGCATAAAAAAAAAAAAAAAAGAACACTACATACAAATCCTGTGAATCCCAAAGTCCTACAGATTATGGTCAAGTACAGATAGGTAGATAGCTAGCTGAATGAAGACTTACCTTTCCTTTGTAATTTTCTGCAAGCAAATTGCTAAGTGTTGTTCTCCCTGAAGACTGAGGTCCAAATATGAATACTTTAAATGGTGGTGCCGGCATAGGTGGAAGAAGATAGGGACGTGGGTTCAATAAAAATGTTTTTAATGCTTCTTCTGATGAAAGGCAGTATATTTTACCTAGAAAACTTAAAATGTGGAATCATCATAAACAACTGAAAAGAGGTATGGGCAAGTTTTAAATTTAAGTTGTGAAAATCTTACCTCACGGAAAAATCTGGTAATCCTGAATAAATGTTACCTTCCTTTAAAGTCACAGGACATGTACGTCCCCATCTGCTCCTCTGCCATCTGTATCTTGGTGCAATAAGTTTATAAGATGCAAGAGTACGGAACAGCTCATCCTGTTAATCACAAATACCGCACTAAAAGTATGGGCATAGTTTTACTAAAATTAACAGTATTCAGTATTTAATTGTTTAGTTGATAGTGCTTCACTATTTAAGAAATCATTTATAAGCAAATTTTGGCTTTTTTCCTTAATTGCAACCATTCTGTACTTGTCCACAATGTAATAAGGCAAATAGTTTTCATTTCTATTATGACCCTGTTTTAAATTTTATCAAGCATTTTGTACTATAAAGTAGAATGGATGGATATAACATAGAATTTTTTTATGATCTTTTTTTATTACCGGATTTGAAGAAATTCTTACCGAAAAGGTTTGAAAATGTACCAGATTCTTAGTCAGTTTAAGTTTTTAAATAGTAACATGTTATATACAGGTTGCTTTTTTTTTTTTTTTTGCATTTTCTTAGCTCTTTCATTCTTCTTAAAATAGAAAGTCTCCCTCAGCAGTCCTCTGCTGGTGCCCTCCAGAGAAGGTAATATCCACTCCTCCACAGACTGCAGATTGCTGAGGGTTCAGTCCTTATGCTACCTTAGCAGGGGACGAGAGAGCCGGGGGAGAGAGAGCATGCAGCGCAACTGCCAGGGGAAAAGGGTCCAGGTCAGCTCTCTCCAACCTTCAGATGTAGATCTCACATGTACCTGCTGGCTCCAGAGTGGACTGTGGAGGAGAGGTGAGAACGGGGAGCTATTGTCTCGCCTGGACCACTGTAGCCTCAGAGAGTAGAGGCGTGCACGCTGCAGCATGAATGTCCGGACACCAAAGGCTGAAAGAAGTAGCTAACTGTTAGGGAAACTTTTGGTGCTTAGGGGAGTTGCATGAGTTGGAGATCCCAATCGGTGGGCCACGTTGGGCTACGACTCTTCTTGATGGAGTCTACAGACAGCACACTAGGGACTGAAATGTATCTAGTTAGATCAGAAGGCAGTCACTCTTTCCTTATCATCCCTGTTTCCTGTCCAAAACTGGGGGAAAGTGTTCGAAAAGCAGACACTGGGCATTCTCTCAAAGGAAAGGTGTTTGAATGGCAGACCATGCTCCTCTCTCCACCACTGTCACATCCATAATACGTCAGTAGTTATTTTTTTTTTTAAACGGTTTGATGATTGAAGGAATAAATGAGTGCTTATAGAGTTGAGGGCTTTTATTATATTTGCTTCCTTTGGTGTTGCAAGATTTTTAAAATGAACTTGGGTTTCTTTCTCATTATTCTTGTGGTTAATTGTTCTGATTTTATTGTTTTTGTTTCAAGACTTCTGTTGTGTTTAATTAATTAATTAATTAATTAACTATTTTTAACATTCATTTTTGAGAGACAGATAAAGACAGAGTGTGAGCAGGGAAGGGGTAGAGAGAGAGGGGGACACAGAATGCGAAGCAGGCTCCAGGCTCTGAGCTGTCAGCACAGAGGCCAACATGGGGCTTAAACCCATGAACCATGGGGTCATGACCTGAGCTGACGTCAGACACTTACCTGACTAAGCCACTCAGGTACCCCATCAAGACTTTTGTTGTGTTTAGCGTTTACTAGAACATTGTGCTAATTATTACAGCTTCTTCCTAAAAATCAAATCCATTCTTGTGAAAGGTATCCTATAATTTTTTTTATACCTTGAGAGAATACATTAAGGCCACAACATATAGTAAAAAGATAGACTTTCAAAGAGTTAAAAATAACTTACATTGTCCATTATGTCAGCAATTTCTTCCTCTGCACTCTGAAGTTTAGTTAAAATGGCTGCTCTTTTTAGGTTAAGATATTTAAGTCGATCCATAACTGTCTAAATTTGTTAAAGAACAAATATTTAAATACATTGGCATTTGAACATCTCAAATATTCTGTAACAGTGATAAGCTTATGAGTAGAATACTTCCTTGCCTCCACCTTCTGGTGGTTCCATGGCAATCTTTGGTATTCCTTGGCATGTAGATGCATCACTCTAATTTCTGCCTTTGATGTCACATAGCCATCTTCTGCCTGTGTGTCTGAGTCTCTTCTCTTATAAGGATACCAGCCACATTGGGTTAGGACCCACTCTAATTCAGGACGAACTCATCTGAACTTGATTACATCTGAAAAGATCCTGTTTCCAAATAAGGTTACATTTATAGGTATTGGAAGTTAGGACCTCAACATATCTTTTGGGGGAACACAACTAAATCCATATCAGTCTGCCCTTTGGTTCCCAAATATTCATGTCCTTAGAGATCTAGCGCTGTGGGGCCTCTTCAGGCAGAGGGAATACAGCCGTGTCACGATGGAGGCAGATATTGGAATTGGCTTCCATGATCCAGAAGTTGGAAGAGGCAATGCTGGATCATCCCCTGGAGTCTTTGGAGAGAGCAGGGCCTTGCTGACACCTTGATTTTTTATTTCTAACCTCCAGAACTATAAGAAAATGAATTTTTGTCCTTTTAAACCACCTAATCTGTGGTACTTTGCTATGGCAGAATTAGAAACTAAGAGGGACACTATGCAGAGCATGAAACGTAAACTCTGAGATGAGAGATGGTGGACTGACAATGTTCTGATGGTCAATGGTAATCTGTGGTAGACTGTATTATTTGTTCACAACTTATCCTTCTCTCCCTTCCTTTGTTAATTCCCTAGTTCACTGCATGTGGAATATACTTTCCTATCCCACTGATATTGAGCTTCTCTGTGTCCCTTGTTTTGGCCAATGGAATAGGCAGAAAGGCCAGGGTGCCAATGACAACTGAAGGCTTAACAGGCTTGGGAAAGTTCAACCAAGGCCTTTCGGAGCTTCTGGCCTCTACCTTGAGAAAAGTGTGCCTTGTGTTGTAAACTCCAAATTCTGGATATGTCTTGAAGGAAAAGCCTGCTTGGGAGTGGGGTGTGGAAAAAAAAAAAAAAAAAAGAGAAGAGCAGATTGACAAATGGATTAGATGGTTCCTAAAAGGGGAAAACTGTGAGAGGAGTGTATCTGGGGCAGGTGGTAGTAATGGTGGATCTGGGGATTTTTCTTAAACCTGAGATAACTACTAGACATACAATTGGATACACTGAGTAGCAGTTGATTACACAGGCATGGAATTCAGGGGAAAGGTCTGGGATAATAACAGCACTTAGGGCAGACAGAAGAGTACACAAGGAGTGAGCTTTGGGATTCTCCAACTCTAGAGATGAGAGAGTGTAGTAGAATGTCCAGTGAGGTAGAATGGACTATACAGTGTGGAGTATATTCTTTATTTATAAAACAGCTTCATTGAGATACAGTTCACATATGTATAATTTACCTATATAAAGTATACAGTTCAGTGGTTTTTGGTATATTTAGATTTGCACATCCATCACTGCAGTTAATCCTAGAACATTTTCATCAACCCCACAAAGAAACCTTTTATCCATTAGTAATCACTTCACATTCATCCCAAGATCTCCCATAGTGGATCAGCCTATTTTGAATATTTTATATAAGTGGAATCATATGGGGTCTTTTGTTAACTTTTCTTTTACTTAGTATGTGTTCAAGGTTCATCTATGTGATAGCATGTATCACAACTTCATTGCGTTTTATTGCCAAAGAAAATTCCAGTGTATGGGTACACCACATTTTATTTATGTATTCATCAGTATGTAGACATTTGGCTTGTTTTGACCTTTTGGCTATTGTGATTAGTGCTGCTATCAACCTTCATGTACAAGTTTTCAATTATTTTGGGTAAAGATACCAAGGAGATGATTGCTGAGTCATGTGGTAATTCCATGGTTAGCTTATTGAGGAACTACCAAACTATTTTCCAAAGTGGCCACACTATTTTACAATCCCACCAGCTACATTATGAGGGTTCCAATTTTTCCATATCCTTACCAACACTTACTACTGTTTGGTTGTTTATTTTTGTTTTGTTTTGTTTTGTTTAATTTTAGTGATGCGAAGTGGTATCTCATTATGGTTTTGGTTTGCATTTCATGTTAAGTGTCTTATTGTGTGCTTATTGGGAGTTATTTGCTTTTATTTTTCTTTGAGGCACATTTTGTCACACAGAGATTTTAAATTCAAATGTACTTTTGATTTAAAGATGGATAGATGAATAAGACATAATATCAAATTTTTAAGTGTCGAAAGGAATTTTTCAAACATAGCACTAAAATGTAAATATATTTTTGGTATTTATGAAGATAAGTACAATCCAGTTGGTAACTTTTTGATTTTCCAAATGGTGGGATATTCTTACAAAACATTGCACTTACCATGAAGAGCTCCTCTGGGGGCTTATTTCCATCTAGCTCAATAAGATACTGGGAATTATGTTCAGCCATTACTTCCTGCAGAAAATAGAAGAGACCTTATAATCCAGATCCTTGGCAAAACTGAATACAAGATTAGAATCTTGGTATACTATGAAGAAATCTTGAAAGCTAAATTGTTTGCTTTATGTATGATACAATGTGTATTATTTTAAGTGGTCTTTTGCCAAAGCCTAAACCAATTCTTACCGTGATTTTTGACCCATAGTAAAATATGCTTTTCACATAATTGTAACTTTAGTAATCATATTTTTTCAATGCTAATTATTTTGTCTAAAACCATCCCATTCTAGGGGCACCTGGGTGGCTTAGTCGGTTAAGCGTCCGACTTTCGCTTAGGTCATGATCTTGCGGTTCGTGGGTTCGGGCCCCGCATCGGGCTCTGTGCTGACTGCCAGCTCAGAGCCTGGAGCCTGTTTCAGTCTGTGACTCCCTCTCTCTCTGACCCTCCCCTGCTCACGCTGTCTCTCTCTCTTAGAAATAAATAAAACATTTAAAAAACAAAAACAAAAACAAAAACCATCCCATTCTAATATGTAATGGCTTTAATCATGTTTACATATAATCAGCTTTGAATGGGATAACCATAGAAACCAATGTGGGAATAATTTTTTAGATTGCAATTTAAATAAATGAACAGTCCTTTTTCAAATTTTCTTTCTGCTTTTTTTGTTTTTGTTTTTTGTTTTTGTTCTTTTTTTCCAGTTTTTCTTTCTTCCAAACAGAAAATGTTTTGGAGCATCTATCTCTCTGCATAAATACATAGAATAGTTTCTGCCAAACTGATAACTGTAAATGACATTGGTTTGTTCTACTTTTTATTCTCCTGGCTGTGGGTGAGGTTCAGTATTCAGATATCCATCTCTGTACACTGTCTAACCATAATATCTGGGCATTTTTCTATTAGATTGTTTCTTTTCTCTAACGTTCATGCTGTCTTTAAACTGTATCAATTACAGGGGCTCCTGGGTGGCTTAGTCGGTTAAGCGTCCGACTTTCGCTTAGGTCATGATCTCGCGGTTCGTGGGTTCGAGCCCCGTGTCGGGCTCTGTGCTGACTGCCAGCTCAGAGCCTGGAGCCTGTTTCAGTCTGTGACTCCCTCTCTCTCTGACCCTCCCCTGCTCACTCTGTCTCTCTCTCTCTCTCCTAGAAATAAATAAAACATTAAAATAAAAACTGTATCAATTACAAATACTTTACCTTTAAAGATAAAAAAGATTTATCTTTTGACTTTGTTTATGGAATTCTCTATAATGTAAACTATTTTTATAATAAAATATATGTTTTTATTGTTTCTGGGTCTCCTTTCTTGCTTAAATTAGATTTTCTCTATCTCAAGATTATATTAATGTTCACTTCTCAATTTTCTTCCATTATTTTTTGTTTTTAATATTAAAATCTAAAATCTACCAGATTTTATGTTTGTACATTGGCAATGTTGAACTGTATTTGAGCCTTGTATTTCCAGGAAGGGGCGATGATTGAGAGCTAAGACCCATCTCTATCCTTTCTCAAGAACTCAGATAAGATCTGTCTTCATCCTTCTCCATCATTTCTAAGACTCAAGGGTATCTCCTTTGTTTTTTTTTTTTTAATTTATATTGTTTATTTATTTTTGAGAAAAAGAGACAGACATAAGTGGGGAGGGGCAGAGAGAGAGAGGGAGGCAGACTCTGAAGCAGGTTTGAGGCTCTGAGCCGTCAGCACAAAAGCCCAACATGGGGCTCAAACTCATGAACCGTGAGATCATGCATAACCTGAGCCAAAGTCGGATGCATAACCAACTGAGCCACCCAGGTGTCCCAGTTTACAAGCCTCCATAAAACCCCAGGTCTCCCTTCCTTTTCCTTGAGAATGTCCTCATTAATGAATACTTTCCTTAATGCAATAATCTGAACAAATCATCTCCTTAACTGTCCACGTATTTTGTTTTTCACAATATTATGGGAGATTGGATTCTAAGCCCTTCTTTTTCTTTTAGATATCACATTATGCCAGTATTATTTATTTAAACATAAACAGCCATCCATGTTCGGAACAAGGAAGTACATAATGCTCTTCTGGAAGATGGAAGACCTGGTCCTTACCCTTAAAAAGATTATCTCATATAGGGCACCTGGGTGGCTCAGTCAGTTGAGTATCTGGCTTTGGCTCGGGTCATGATCTCATGGTTCATGAGTTTGAGCCCTACATTGGGCTCCGTGCTGGCAACTCGGAACCTGGAGCCTGCTTTGGATTCTGTGTCTCCCTGTCTCTCTGCTCCTCCCCCACTCATATTCTTTCTTTCTCTCTCTTTCTCAAAAATAGACATTTAAAAAAATTTTTAAAAAAAGACTATCTCATGACCATGAATGTAGTTTTCTAATTTTCTGAATCTGACTTTAATTATGCTTTACTTCACACCCAATGCCAGCCATTTAAGGAATCTATAGGATATTTCTGTTGAAGGAAGAAAGAACATTATAGACAGACATGCAGATTACTCTAAAGAACCAAAATTTAAATGCCAAGGATAAAAAAGGAGATAGGGAGGAATAAGTCATACATAAGAAACAATAAAATTTCATTCCTCTTTTGGGGGTGGACAATGAAAATGAAAACAATCCACTCATTTGTCTTTAGACATATATTAGCTTTATAAAAAAGCATGAAATAAATTCTTTTAGTTTCTCTATCAGATGGGAAGAGGCAACTTGAGTCCTGTTTTTTATATTTGTCCTTGTATCCTATTCCTCATCATGGTGTGTGGTCAAAAACCCAAGTTTGATACATGTTTGTTGAATAAATCTCCAACACAAATTTGGCAGAGTCTGCCCTGGACTTTTGACCATCATCAAATATACTTTTCACATACCTGTAACCTCACTGATCATATTTTTTTAAATACTAATCATTTTAATTAAAACCATCCTATTCTAATATTTAGTGACCTTAATCATGTTTATATATAATCAACTTTGAATAGGATAGCCATAGAAACCAATGTGGGGATAATTTTTTAGGTTGCAATTTAAATAAATGAACAGTTTCTTTTAGAATAGTGTATATATATATATTTTTTTCATTTTTATTTTTTTTTATTTTTTTAATAGTTTATTGTCAAATTAGTTTCCACAGAACACTCAGTGCTCATCCCCACAAGTGTATATATATTTTTAAAAAGTCATAAATTATAGATTGAAAATGTTTTTACAAAATAGTTTCTTAACATTGGTTTTCCAACCTCTGACCATAAATGAATTCCTGTAGTGACTTTTGAAAAATGCAGTTCATATATCACTTTTCAACAATACTGCTGCTTTTTAAGAGTAAAATAATACTGTCCTGTGAAATAGCCTTTGGAATGGAAGCCTAGTTCTAATAGCATTCTACCAAATGTAAGTGGTAGAGAATAAGATAGATAATAGACGGGGATGAAAAAATATGAAAGCTATTCATTCAGTGATAGAACACAAATATCAATCTTCCCATTTTCATCAATATATCTTGTTCTTACTTCTAAAGAATGAAGAATTATTTCCTTATAAAGTTTAACAATGTTCTCAATATTTTCCAAATAATCCTCAGGTCTCTGAACTACATGCTGAAGAATTTCAGCCACCATCTGCATTTCTGCAATAAATGCCTAAATGAAAAAGAACAGATTTTTAACATCTTTGTGTTAATGATTACTTAATTTACAAGCCATGCCATCCCTCCCTCCTTATGCCTACATGCCATTTTGGGGTGAGAGAAGCAGGTAGAAGAGAGATTGAGCATTTATATTTAAGAGACATTGAATATGTTAAGGGGCCTTTACCAGATGGAATAAAACTTTAAATTAACTTGGATACTTATTTATTTATTTATTTATTTGCTCCTCAAGAAGCAGGGAAGAGTAGGGGAAGAATATCTGATTTTTAGAGAGAGAATCAAGAAATTAGATTTACTGAGCTTCCAGTTGGTTGGTTGGTTCATTCATTCATTCATTCATTCATTCATTCATCAATTCACTCATTGATGAGTGCCAGGCACTGTTCTAGGAGCTTGAGATAAGATAGTGAACAAAATCAACTAAGCCCCTGGGTCTCATGGAGCACACATTCCAGCTGGAGAAGACATAACATAAACAAGTAGACAAGTAAATATATAACATGTTGGGTGGGGATAAGTACTAGGGAAAAAAAATCACAGAGTGGAGGAGAGAGATGGAGAGTGATGGGTAAAAGTGCTATTTTACATCAGGTGTTCACCAAAGGGTTCTCTGAAGAAGTGAAATTTGAAGGCAGAGGGAATCGTACATGTAAAAGTTCTGAGCCCAAGGACTGGTTGGTGTTAAAGTTCATATTCATCCTATTATTAATATTATAATTCATTATCTAATTTCTAATTCTAGTTTTTATGAATGCACATACATTTTATACCATTTGAATCATCTATTAAAGAAGTCACTTTATAACCTTTTTGAAATGTTTTACACACTATTTTAATGGTCAAATTTAACATCCCTAAATACATGATTATTTAATCATTATTCTATCATTGAACAAGAATATTTCAAATTTTTCATAAGTATAACATTTCGCCAAATAGCTTTGTAGATAAATCTTCATATTGTTAATATTCTTCCTTAGAGTAGTTCCTAAAAGTAGAATTACTGGACCAAAGATTACACATTTCAAAATGGCTTAAAATAGACACTGTCTTTTTCAAAAGATGCTATCTTTCCTTTCTCTCTAGCAGAGGGCTTGATGGGCACACTTGTATAACCAGTCAGTACAGAGCTTCTTATTAGGCACCTACTGTATGCCAAGTACTGTTACAAGCACCGGGGATATAGTACTTGCTGCATAGAGCTATATTCAGTGGACAGATAATAAACAAGTAAGCAAATAACATAATTTCAGAAGGCGGTAAGTGCTATAAGGAAGATCAAGCAGAGGAAAGGGTTAGGCCTGTGCTGTCCAACATGATATAGCCACAGGGACCTACTGAACACTTGAAATGTGGCAAGTGTGAATTGGAATGTACCAAATTTCAAAAACTTAGCATGAAAAAGAGATGTATCTCTCAGAATCTTTATGTTGATTATATGGTGACATAATATTTTGGATATATTGGATTAAATAAAATATATTATTAAAATTATTTTCACCTGTTTTTTTATTGTTTTTTAAAAAAAGTGTCCACTAGCACATTTAAAGTTACATACGGTGGGAGTATATTTCTATCACAGTGCTGGGTTATAAAGTCACTTGATGGATGGTCCCTGAAGTGGGCCTGGGCAAGGAGAAGGTGCAGGCACACGAAGAGCTGGCAGAGAGTGTGGTAGGCAGAAGGAAGAGCAAACAGTAAGTGCAAAAGCTGGAGGTGAGGTTGAGTCCGGAATAGATGAAGACTAGCTGGAAGGCCAAGGGAATAGCTGGAATACGATGAGCAGGCAGGGAGAGACAGCCAGGGATGCGATCAGGGAGGCCAGGTCCATGGCCTTGTAAGCCACATGAGGGTGTATGAATTTTCATCTACAGGTAATAGAAAGTCACTAAGGGTCATATTTTTAATTTTTTTTATGTTTATTTTTGAGAGAAAGACAGAGTGTGAGTGGGGGAGGAGCAGAGAGAGAGGGAGACACAGAATCTGAAGCAGGCTCCAGGGTCTGAGCTGTTGGCACAGAGCCCAATGTGGGGCTTGAACTCACAAACTATGAGATCATGACCTGAGCTGAAGTTAGGCATTCAACCAACTGAGCCACCCAGGTGCCCCAAGGGTCATATTTTTAAAACAAGGCTCTGGCTTTTGCAAGGAATGCAATGGTATGGGGAGAGTCAAGGAAAGTGGAAGCAAAGAGAACATATACAAAGCTATTACTGTAGTTAAGGGACATTGTTTATATTTATGTGTATATAAGGATGGACTCTTTCATGCAACTATTGGCCATCAACCCAATGGGGCGGCATGTTTGCATGTTTGACTTCTGAACATGCCCGTGCTTCCAGGCAGACATAGCAGCAAACCAGGCCCCTGGGATTGAATTCAGTCTGAAGACATTAATTTGATTATATCCCACAGCATTGGCCTACACTGTAATTTTGAAATTTTGGATTAGTTACCAACTACATTTATATTAAAATGCTGATTTTTGGCTTCTCTGGAGAAACCACACCACCTGGTAAAAATAGGTTCACATTTCCACATGACAACAGTTGTCTGGGCTGGAGCTGAAAGGCAACTGTCCTCTGAAGAAGGGCACGGACCCTCTAAGTGGCCAGTGAAATTCACTGCAATAATAGAAATGCCATGTATTTGTGCTCTCCAATTCAGAAGACGGACATATTTGGTTATGAGCACTTGAAATGTGGCTAGTGTTACTGAGGAAGTAAATTTTAAATTTTATATAATTTTAATTAATTTAAAGTTAAATAGCCACATAGGACTAGTGGCTACTATATTGGACAGTGTAGTCCTAGCCTACCCCAGTCCTCACTCTTCCTGATTATGTTCCTGACTGACATCACAAATTGACAAACCGTGGCCCCTGTAACTAAGTGAGCTGTGATTTCTCTATCTCACTATCTTTGATATAAGATGATATGCTTTATTCATGCTAAAATGACACAGTTTTATTCCCATTTGCCATGAGGTTTTCCATTTTAAAAAGAAAATATAGAATAGATGCTGGATATTTTCTTGTGCCTTATTTGCACAGGGAAGATTATTTTAGCTTTTTAAATGGTTTTAAAAATTGAGATATGGGGGGCGCCTGGGTGGCTTAGTCGGTTAAGCGTCCGACTTTCGCTTGGGTCATGATCTCGCGGTTCGTGGGTTCGAGCCCCGCGTCGGGCTCTGTGCTGACTGCCAGCTCGGAGCCTGGAGCCCGTTTCAGTCTGTGACTCCCTCTCTCGCTGACCCTCCCCTGTTCACGCTGTCTCTCTCTCTCTCCTAGAAATAAATAAAACATTTAAAAAAAAAAAATTGAGATATGGGGCGCCTGCGTGGCTCAGTCGGTTGAGCATCCAACTTTGGCTCAGGTCATGATCTTGCAGTTTGTGAGTTTGAGTCCCACGTTGGGCTCTGTGCTGACGGCTCAGAGCCTGGAGCCTGTTTCGGATTCTGTTTCTCCCTCTCCCTCTCTCAGCTCCTCCCCAGTTTGTGCTCTGTTTCTCTCTCTCAAAAATAAATAAACATTAAATTTTAAAAAATAAAAATTGAGATATAATTGACATATTAGATTAGTTTCAGGTGTACAACATAATGATTCAGTATTTGTATATATTGGGAAGTGACCACCACAGTAAGTCTGGTTAACATTCATCACCATAGACAGTTACAACTTTTTTCTTGTGATGAGAACTTTTAAGATCTACTACTAAAGAACAATGTCAAAGATTCATTTAATGCATTAGTCAGGAAGCTAACAGGATAACAAAGCTGAAATATTATCACTGAGATAAGATTGCAAAGTTGGGTACAGTCTGCTTAATGGCTTATCGGGCAATAAAATTGTAATCTTGGGGGTTATCTTTTTTATTGGACAAATGGTTTGCTATGTATCCATCTATAAGTTAACATCTGACTTTGCCCTAATAGAAATGGTGTTTATTTATAATACATTTATAATAAATTATAAATTGCAGCAATTACAAAAAATATATAAAGTTCTTTAAAAATTATAAATTATCATAGAGATCATAGGTATGTTTCAATAAAGCAGGGATTGGCAAAGTATGGCCCACATGCCCCCGTGGGCCAAATCCAGCCTATAAGGTATTAACAGATTTCTTCACATCAAATTTTCCTCATTAAGTCATGGCAGAAAATTCTTTTGATGCCTCATTGCATTATGCCAATTTTAGGATTGTTATAACAACATATACATGTGAATTGGGCTTTAGATTTTTTTCATGTGCTCTCTTTGTCAATATCGGAAGTGGGACTATGTTAACTTCATAAAGTGGATTATGCCTGGGCTACTTGCTCCCCATATCACCCTTTGTTTTTTATTGCTCTGACTCCTCATTCTAGCTTGCGTAGTGCTTGACACACAGCAGGTGACCAATAAGTCTCTGTTCCTATGACATGAAGCTGATTAGCTGTCAGGATGTGGAAGGACTTCCATACTGACAAGAGGGTTGAACTTGATGGCCTCTAGCTTATGATCTAATAGTTACTGAAAACATGAAATATTTTTTCTATTTCCTCCAGACTAAATGAAAATTTAAAGAAAATGTAATTTTCTCTAGTGCCTGCTATTTCCTTTATCCATGCTATTATTTAGTTTAATTCTAGCAAATTTAAAAGTGTAATATATGGTATTGGGATATTACCTCTTCTTCTTCTTGCTCTTCTTCCTCTTCTGCTTCCTCTTCTCTTCCTTCTTTTTGGGCTTCTTTCCTCTTTTTCCTACGATTCTCGATGACTTCAGGATCCCACTGATCTCTTCTGTATATGTACCCTGTAGTACTGTGCTGCCTTTGCCCAGAAACTCTTTGGCATAAATCATAGTCGGGGCACTAAGGAACAACATTAGTAATGTTAACAAACATCTTCCATGATTCTGAAGCTGATAGTGCGTGCAGCACACTTTGAGAAACAAAGGAAACAAGAAACTTTAGAACCTTCCTCATTCATTTTCTGATTTCTTCAGGCCATCTCTGTGTGGAGATAGGATGGGTATTTATTGAGGCAAGATTTTTATAGGCTTCCTAATTTTCACAAGAAAGATTTCAATCCACTCCAATCAATTTTATAACGTGTATCTGCCCTTCCATACTCACAACCCACAGCACCCACACTGTGGGTCCATGACAGAGACTACTGCCTTCGGCTGTCTCCTATTTTCACTTGCAGAAACTGACTAACATGAGGGTGAGTCTGAAGGACATGCCTCAGAGCAGTGGTCTTCAAACATCAGCAGGTATTAGACTCATGCGGAGGGTTTTTCAACACAGAGAGCTGAATGCCTCCCCGTAGCGTTCCTCTGAGATACGTATTTCTAACAAACTTGCGAGTGCTGCTGGTGCAGTTGGCTCTGGCACCGTACTCTGTGAACCATTGCTATCTATAGTAGATCAGTGGCCCTTCGCCATTGTTTTTTGCTTTTTTGGGTTTTTTTTTGGTAATACACATCCCTTTAGAATATGAGGAAAGCCACTGGCTTTTGCTTCAGAAAAGCAGACATACACAATAAAATAATTTCAGATTATTATAGTTTATGTATTATTAATATAATTTAATATTATTATTTCATAGATGCTAAAGGATTCAGAGATCCCAGGTTAAGAACTTCTGCTCTAGAAATTCCAAGATTTATCCCCAAATAAGGCCAAACCATCAGAGAAATGTGTGTTGTAGTGAGTTCTGTCTCACATTAAGCCTCTGATTATACTCTAGTTGTAGCATAGAAACTCCTTGTATACCCACCATCACACTGAAAATATAAATGAGGTTAAGGGCTTCATTCTCTTTATTAACGGTCTTCTATATTAAGACCCATGTAAGATATTTCTCTTATTTAAAATGTTAGTACTAATTTCTCTCATTTTGTCTCTTCCTGAGCAATGATTTGTCTTTTCATGGACAATATGAATTTTATTTAAATAATCACATTTCCTCTTTCTACTTTGGCTCATCAAACTCGGAACCAAATTTGTGCTCCAAATTTAGCAAAGATTTGGAGGCTAATGGCCTGTACATCTTTATGCTCTTGTTCTATACAATCTATGTTTTCCATAGCTTAGACTTTATATTTGGTTTTAGTTGTAAGAGATTTTTATCATCTTCCTTATATACACATACACATGTGTGACACTTTCAAGGCCCATGCAGGAATTTTAATCGGTCTCCAACCGTGACTTGTGGCAGGCTGCAGATTACACCATGCTCAGCACTGCAACACGTCTTCTCTCTCACAGCTAACCCTAACACACCCCGGGCTCGAGCTGACAATCATCCCATTTATTTTGAGCTGTCAAATTCTTTGGGGAACCAGGCAGTAATGAATATAAAATCTTATAATCAATTTTCATATAAACAAGCAGACCTGGCCTTGCTGAAGTCTTACCATTCCCTCATGAAGCAGTTACTATTTTTGTAAAGAAGAAATCGAGTCTCCTAAATGTGATTTGCCAAATTCTGTTGATAAAGGAGAGATGGGGGATAGGACTTAGCCTTGACTCTTAATCAGGGCTGAATGATGTTCTTTAACATTCATATGACCAAATCATTAGCTCCTTATTTCATTGTATTTAATTGGCAAAATTATCAGGTGTCTACTAGGCACTTGATCTTGTGCTAGTTGATATTTATATGAGTAAGGCATAGTTCTTGTTTTCAAGTAAGGCAGAGTCCAGAAGAAAATGGACAATTACAATATAAAAAGAGTTTATAATAAAAAAGAGAACATGAGTGGTCATCAGAGAAGTATTAACTTTCCTGTAGTAAGTAATGTATAGGGGACATGGAGGAAGAGAGAGGGAGAGGAACTGGAGGGAGAAAGAGGGACAGGTATTTGAGGGAGAGAGAGGAGAAAGTAAGAGTGAGAGAGAGAAGGAGAAACTGAGAGTGAGAGAGAGAGATTGAGACAGAATGAGTTAGTTAATGTGTGTGTTAGTGTGGAAGGGGTGGTCATCAGGGAAACAGGTGATGCCTGAACTGACTCTCAAAGGATGGTTATGATTAAGCCTACTGAAGAGGCCAGGAGAGATTTCCTCTGGATAGAGCTGCAGGTGTAAAAGCATGGAGGTATGAGAAAGAATAACTCAGTCCTTATGATTGGTATATAAATTGGTATTTCCTTGGAGCATGTGGGTGGCTCAGTCGGTAAGCATCTGACTTCAGCTCAGGTCAGGATCTCATGGTTCTGAGATCTAGCCTCACATTGGGCTCTGTGCTGACAACGCCGAGCCTGCTTAGTTCTCCTGTCCCCCTTTCTCTATGCCCTTCCTTGCTCGTTCTCTCTCTTTCTCTCCTCAAAAGCAAACAACCATTTAAGACATTGAACACTTAAAAAAACTATTTCCTTAACTACTTTGTATTTTTGAAGATATTCCTTGAATTCCACCACTGTCAAAAATATGGTCAACTATAGTAGAAAAACAACTTACCTTAATATTGATTATTATATCAGGTTTCAAATTTAAATTTTTAATTAATTCTATTTGCTGCAAAGTAGTCATGGCCTCCTGTGAAAGTGATGGTAGTTCAGTCATAATATAACCTGTCAAATAAAATATAATTTTTAAAGTTTTATAATGTCACCAATATATGAGAGCATGGATTTGTTATCACTTTGTAAATCTCATTTGCCTATTGATGAATATTAATGTAGATCTTAAAATCATCTGTTAAATATTTTTAATTAATAGTTAAGTTTATCGCCACATGAAGTATAACTATGAATAATATTTTTCTGATAATAAGTAAAATCACTGAGCTGGGAGGAAATCTCTTAAAAAATTCCAAATCAATTTATTTTAAACACATGAGGAGCCGAGGGAAGGAAATTCCATGTTAGTAATTCTTTGAACAGTTAGGAAAGCCCTGTGATGAATAGTAAAAATATAGTATAAGGGGTTGTGTAGTATATTATTTTCTTTCTAAAGTGAGTATCTTATAATAGAATATGTATGTACATAATGTTTGTATAAGTTATGGGGAGTAATAAAACACCAATGAACCTCCTCATACAGTTTAAAAAATAGAACAGATAATCATCAATATAATTTTGGCTTAGCACACTTATTGGCTTGCATTCTTACCCAGAAACCTAAATCTTCTCATGGAAATTCACCCTGTTTGCCATCATCACATTAATTTCCTTAATATATTTCTTTAATTATGTTACTCTCATGCTTGAGAAAATTTTCTCCTGTTAATAAAGTCTCAATTTCCTCAGAGTTAAAGGACTTCAATTGTTCTCCTTTTATAATAGGGCATTTTTTTTTTTCTTGAAAGAACTGATGGACAAATTATGGTTATTCAGCTTTAGATGTCTGGCAGACATTTTATAAAAAGTGAATGGAGTGAGCTAGTCACTTCAACTGACAGTATTTCTTACCAATTATAAAATTCAAGCAAAAACTCAAATTTTAGAAAACATGTATCTATTGCCATAAGCTTGACAACGTCCTGATTTTTAAAACTTTCCTTGACGAAATTGGTGGTGAAATTAACAAAAGTGTTAATTTTTTGATATTGCATAATGAAAAGTATCAACATTTGGAAGATCTGCACAACTCAGTGGAATACTCTTTCCTTTTCTAACTACATATCTGTGTAGAACTGGATTTTCCTCATACATTTCAACAGAAACAATGAACTTCAACAGATTGAGCAGAAGGAATCAGAAGAATCCAGCTAGGTCTTCTCTTAAGTTGGACATTAAAGAGATTTGCAAAAATAGAAAACAGTACTACACGTGCCACTAAGTTTTTTGTTTTGAAGACTACAATTAATATATTTTTTATAAAATATGCTATTAATGCAAACATGTGACAATTTTGTTAGGATTTTTAAACAAATATGTTAAGCATTTCTTAATTTTAATTTCTAATATGATAAATATTGATATATATAACCCAAGTAAGCAAAAGCTCTTTTGGGGCTCCAACAATTCTTATAAATATAAAGGAGTCTTGAGGGGCGCCTTGGGTGGCTCAGTTGGTTAAGCATCTGACTTCGGCTCAGGTCATGATCTCACGGTTCATGGGTTCGAGCCCTACGTCGGGCTCTGTGCTGACAGCTAGCTCAGAGCCTGGAGACTGTTTTGGATTTTGTGTCTCCCTCTCACTGTTTTGGGATCTCACGGTTCATGGGTTCGAGCCCTACGTCGGGCTCTGTGCTGACAGCTAGCTCAGAGCCTGGAGACTGTTTTGGATTTTGTGTCTCCCACTTTCTCTCTGACCCTCCCCTGCTCATGCTATCTCTCTCTCCCAGAAATAAATAAAACATTAAAATTTTTTTAAAAAAAGATAAAGGAGTCTTGAGACTAAAAAGTTTGAGAACTGCTATGCAATACCTAGAATAGTATGACTAAAAAAGCAATTAAGCATCTGTTGATGAGTGAATTAAAGTGTCTTATAAGCCAACTTCAAAATCCTCACTTAAGAACATGCTTATTATATACCTTTTTTTTCAATTTTAACAAAAGCAGACCAACAACTATCACGGTAATCCAAAAGCTCATTAACTCCTTAGGCATCTCTCTAAGCTTTTTCAAACCCTATGTGTTGGATGCTACCAGAGAAGCAATCCTAAGTAGTTTAACTTCAAAAGGCAGAAAGGGAGAACTGTTATCTTCAGCTTTGGATATATGTGCTAGAATTATATAATTCAGCTAGATTCCCTCCTGGTCTTGCTGCAATCTTTAGTTTCCAACTTGGCTGACTTGTTTGCTTTTGCTTTAAAAGACTGAAATATGGTAATATTCTAAGACATCCATTCATTTTATTTTGTTTCATTTCATTTCGTTTTATTTTATTTTATTTTATTTTAATTCTCAAGTTTGTTAACATACAGTGTAGTCTTGGCTTCAGGAGTAGAACCCAGTGATTTATCCCTTACATATAACACCCAGTGCTCATTCCACAGGTGCCTTCCTTAATGCCCATCACCCATCTAGCCCATCCCCATCAACCCTCAGTTTGTTCTCTGTATTTAAGACTCTCTTATGGTATGCTAAGGCATCCATTCTGTTCAAGGTTCCTTAAATGAACCCAACACACTCCTGAAAAAATGTAGCCACTGCATGCATTGGCACTGTCTTGGGAATTGGGCCAGTCCTTTCTCCACTTGCCTCCTTCTGCTGTTCTTACTTTTTGTTCCCCTGGCTTCCCCTTCCCCTAGTTTGGTTTGGATTCTATTGTTAAATTATCCTCCACTTGATTAACAACCTTATTGGAACTTGTCAAGACATTGAGATGTGATGGCTGGCATTAAAAGTCCTGGGTCTGACGCATGTTGAGGGTGAGTACTGTGGTGAACGGTACTACATGGCCCTCAGCTGAATTCAACTCTTGTCTAGCTTACTCCTCCTGATCAGATAATTCCAGAGACCATCAGTCTCCAGAGTTCATGCCTTCATCTTCTAAGCAGCAGGGGGATTATACAATACTCCATCCCTCTCATTCCCTCTGCTAGCAATGCTGCCCAGTACTGTGTATTACAAATGGATGATGGCAACTTGATACTGTGTGCTGCGCTCTCCAGCACACTGTGTATTACTACAATCACTGCCAGTGCTTAGACAGTTTATCAGGCATTCCAAGTGCAACCATTTGTAGGTATCCTAAACCTCAGGCATTCCTGTATACTGGGATGAGTTTAAAACTTGGTCTCTTTCAGGTTGCCTGAGTGGCTTAGTCAGTTAAGAGGTCTTTATTGGCTCAGGTCATTATTTCGCAGTTCATGAGTTTGAGCCCCATATCGAGCTCTGTGCTGACAACTCAGAGCCTGGAGCCTGCTTCAGATTCTGTCTGTCTGTCTGTCTGTCTCTCTGCCCCTCTCTTGTTCATGCTCTGCCTTTCCCTCTCAAAAATAATAATTAAAAAAAAAAAACTTAGTCTCTTTGCTAGTGGAAGCCGCAGAAGAATGGGTTGTTTCCATGGGGTCTGGTTCTCACTTGATAGGCCAGTATTTGGGCTGCCTGAATTTTCTGAGTGATGAGTTTTAGGGCTTTATCCATTGAGAGGTAGTCAGCATCATCATATCCAGACCCTAGGAAGATATCTATGGAAGAGATGTGGGAGAGTAGGATAGCTTAGTTCTCTAGACCCAGTTCTGGAAAGACCTCTTGAAGATACTTCCTTACAGATAGACTAGAGCTGCCAACCCCACTGCCAACCTCTCTAATCCCAGAGACATGTGTGAAGTTGGAAGCATAGATGAAGACTTCCCCTCCCTGTCCCATATCTCCTTGACACTATTACCAAGCCCTTACCCTTAATGCTGAAGATGGAGGAAAGACCTCACATGATTCCTTCCTGGAAAGCTCTGTATGTACTATCATAGGAAGAACAGACGCTCTGCAGACTAGTGCTCAGCCTGTATCACCCCTCCCCCCAAGGAAAAGCTGCAATACTGTCCATATGACTGCCCAGGGGAAACTGGCCCATGCTATCACTTTGTCCTCACTTCCTGGTTCAGTGGAATGAATTCCCATTTTTGCAAAACTGAAGATGGCATGCTACTGCTTTCAGACTGAAGTAATGAGCGATTCAGAGACATCAGGTAAGTTATGTCCATCCAGCCCTAATATATACCTGACCTCATGCCAGCCTGGTATGAGTGGATACACTGGTGACCAATGACTTGCAAGACCATCTACTATGTCTGGGAATAGATATCTACTGTGACAGGGAATGCCCAGATAAGGGCTGTCCATCACTTACTGGAGAAAATGAGTTTTTCTGGAACCTAGAAACAGGGAGCAGACAGGGGCTTCTTAGGATGCCCAGGCATCGGCTCTACCTTTCTCTTTTGGGTGAGGATGTAGTTCATGGAAACTGATTTTGGCCCAAGACCAACACAGCATGACAGGCTGTAAATGAAAGGATTATAATTATAGATTGTGTACGTTTCTTCTAAATAGCTATAAAAGTTCCAAGTATAAAAGGCTCTGGTACAGAAAAAAAATGAAGATTGAATCTGGCACTACTACTGGTCGGTTTTCCCAGCAGTGCACATCTGTCTTTAGGGATCTTAGAGTCATCAATTACCTAGCCTCACCTAGACCCTAGCCACAGTTAATATCCCTGTTTTGAAAGCTCTTCACTTCCAATTTTGTTTCTACTATCTACCAGGCTGCTGGGTAGGACTAGATATCAGAATGAATTCTTGCTGAGCAGAGGCTTTTAAACTGCATTTAGTAGAGTGGTAGGTTGCACGGAAATTCCTCTGGGGATGCTATACAATAGGGGAGGGGAGTCTGGGCAGAAGAGGCTCTAGGTCCTGCCCCCACTATAAGCTTTAAATGAGTGCAGTTGTGCATGCCTAGAGAAAAGGCATGCAATTATATGCTGAGAGCGTGGCCCTCAGATTCAAGAAATCATTTATACTGCTTTTCCTCTGCCAGCTCCCAGGATAAGCACCAGTGTATAGCATGTCTAGGGGAAAGAGGAATACATTAAATGCTATGAGGGGTGCAGTCAGCAAAATTCAGAATGTAGGAAACTCTTTAACACATATACTCTGCTTTTTCAACAAAGAAAACACAAGATGATAGGAAGAAGTAAAGGGCATTTATACATTAAAAGGGACTTGAGACATACCAATCAATTACAATATGTGAAACTTGGTTGGATCCTGCTTCTAAAAACAAAACACCACAAAACACAAATCAAAAAACCAAACCCCAAAATCAGCTAGGAAAAAAATATACAAGGCAAAAAATGAAATCACAGATTATTTACTATTAATTTTGTAGGTATGGTAATGTGAATCTAGGTTTAAAATAGTCCTTAACTTTCTGAGATATATAATAAAGCATTTATAGGTAAACTGATAGGATATCAATTAGTTTCAAAATAAGGTAGGTTAGGGGACAGATGTGGGTAGGAGTTTACATAAAATGAGATTTAGATGAGCGTTGTCATTGAAGCTGGGTGATGGATACATGGCGGGAATTTTATATCAATCTCTTTACTTTTGTTTGACATTTTCCATAAGAAGTTAAAAAGGTTAAGACTATCATAAATGGCATAGCTAGTAGGTTTCTTTTTTTCTTTCTTTTTTTGCCAATATTTATAATTTATACCATCTTTTAGTTGCTGTGTAAATTACTCTAAATTTTTTAAGATGTAAGGTGTGATGAAGTATAAACAAAAAAAGATACTTGCCTACCTATCTGTATACGTGCTTCAGTTTCAATCACTATGCTTTCCGAGGTCATTTACTGACCTGTGTTAGAATTCTGTCATTGTCCTTTTTACTTTTTACTCATTTAATCTCCCACATTCTGGGTGTTTTTCTCAAGTTCATCCGCTTTATCACTGAACAACAACAACAAAAAACTGATAGAGTGTAAGAATACATATACCATATATAAACTCTACAAATGGATGCACAGATGTTGTTCTTTCCATATATCATCTATATGTAGAGAAATCTCTCTACCTATAGATATGAATGATACATAGTTTGCAGGGACCAGTTTGCTTTTGCTACTTACATTTTTTTTTTAAATTTATTTTTGAGACAGAGAGAGACAGAGTGTGATCAGGAGAGAGGCAGAGAGAGACGGAAACACAGAATCCGAAGCAGGCTCCAGGCTCTGAGCTGTCAGCACAGAGCCTGATATAGGGCTTGAACTTGTGAACTCCAAGATCAGGACCTGAGTCGAAGTTGGCTGCTCAACCAACTGAGCCACCCAGGCCCCCCTTGCTACTTCCATTTTTGATTTGCTTCTGCAATCATGGTTTTTACTTTATTGCATTTTATTTTTATCTCTGTATTTTAATAGTCACAATGTCTTCTCTTAACTTACTAAGAATATAACACAGCTTTCTAAGTTTTTCTTCTTTTATTCAATAAGTCTATTTTAGGAGGATGATTTTCTTCCCAGCACATCTTTATTCTTCTTCCTTCTTTTGCAAATTTCATAGGGTTTGCTCTCTTTGGGTTAGTGGTTCTGAACTTCAGCAGTCTTTGTCTTGAGAAATTAGGCCCCAAACCCCTGCTCTGCATCTGTTTGCGTGCAGAGAGACTTCTTGGGTCCAGAGTGAGAAGGTAGACTGCATGAACAGGCTGAAGCCTGCCGGTGTCTGGAGCCAGAGGCTAAGCTGGTGCCGTTCTAGTTCCCATTCCTGCCTTGTAAGTGTGGGTTAATGCAGAGAGCCGAGCCACAGATTGGACTTAGTAACAAAACTCTGAGTGAATGGGAAAGCCGTTAGCAGAGGCTGTCACCGCCAATGAGAAGTACCACAGCAGAGTGCTGATGCTTTTGCTGGATGGCACAATGCTTGAAGAAGACTGAACCATTTACACCTACTTAATTATTTAGTTAGTTACTTAGTTAGTTTATGAATGTAGAATCTGAAGAATAAAATGAAGTAAACAAGCAAATAAAAATACCTAAACTGCTTAACTGAATTCAGGTTCTGGGATTCCTGCGTCAGGGCAAAGGAAAGAGCAACTCCAGAGAGTATGTGTGCCACAGCTAAAGCATGAGTTTTAAGGCTGCTTTGATAGCCACCGATCTATAAAAATAAACATACCAAAGTGAAAAACTTCCAGGGAGTTGAGCTTCTCCAACATTAGCTTCATGACAAGTTCATCTGGAATGCTTTCCCCACGGAGCAGCATTGATTGCAACTAAGAACAAGCACAGAGGGTATCTATTAGTATATAAGAGATCTGTGGTACAGAACTTTTTTTTAAAAAAAAAGTCCTAATAACTTTGAAACTTAGATTTACCATAACTCCTGATTCAGTTTCACTGGCAATCTGTTCTTCCAAAATTGGTAAGGCTAAAATGTGAATTCAAAATGTTAGCACAAACTGATATCAGAATTACCAAATTAAGAAACACATTTATGTTTACTTTTAAGTTTATTTATTTTGAGAGACAGAGAGAGAACATGCATGTGAGTGGGGGAGAAGCAGAGAGAGAGGGAGAGAGAGAGAATACCAAGTAGGCTCCCTGCTATCCAGGCCAGCCTCCAATTCACAAACACTGAGATCATGACCTCAGCCAAAACCAAGAGTCAGACACTTAACCATCTGAGCCACCCAGGTGCCCCATATTTGTGTCTTCTATAGCTGGTAACAAAGATTAATTTTGTTAATTAAAGATTGTATATCACTTTAAGAGTTGACAAAACACATTTACATGCATTATGTCATTTAAGCCTAACCAAAGCATGAGGCAGCAGAATGTATTCCACAGAGAACTTGTCTCTGCCCCTGGCTAGCTAAAGGATCCTGAGGAAGTGAACTTCTTAAATACCTCTGGGCCTTGCATGCTTATGCCCTATATCGTATGCAAGAGAATATGAGGATGAAATAATATTGCATCTATGACAGTGATTTGGAAATTATAAAGTGTTACTCAAAAGTATACACTAGTATTATTAGTCCAGATACTTTTTTTTATGTCAAACCCTTTATTTTATGTTTTTTCTTTTTAAGTTTTTATTTAAACTCTGGTTAGTTACCATACAGTGCAATACTGGTTTCAGTAGAATCCAGTGATTTATCACTTACATACAACACCCAGGGCTCATTACAATAGTCCAGATAATTTTATAACCATAGAGTTATATCCAGAACCCATTAATTTTGCACTCTGATTACATAAAAGGAAAGAATGTCATCAAGAAATATAAAAATACATAAACACTGATTAGAAAAAAGGGGGCCTGAGGCTGGAATTCCAATGATTTGTCTCCTTTTTAAGAAAAATATTCCATCCCTTGTGGAAGATATCCTGGGACAGAAATTACGGGGGCATGACCTAGGGGAGGACTCAGGAATTATGTCCCCAGCTGCTGGTAATATATGGATTGTGCTGTACCAGATTGCAATTTCACTAAAAGCACATGGAATCCTCATTTCATAACATTCTTGCCAAAAATGATCCTAGAAACTTTAAAGATTCCTTGTCAGTTTGATAGGCAAATATGAACCAGTGTTATTTTAGTTAAAATTTCCTTGAATAACAATGGGTTAAACTCTTTTTCTTATATTTGTCTATTTTTATTTCTACTTTATAAAAAGTTTGTTTTCAGAGAGCATGAGTATGGGCAGAGGCAGGGAAGTAGGGAGAGAGAGAATCCTAAGCAGGCTCCATGCTGTCAGCATGTAGCCCAATGGAGGGCTTGATCCCACAAGTTGTGAGATCATGGCCTGAACCAAAAACAAGAGTCATACACTTAACCAACGCGCCATCCAGGTGCCCCTATTTCTACTTTTATTAATTGCCAATTCATTCTTTTGCTTAGTTTTCTATTAGGACATATAGAGTTGTATTGATTAAAAAAATATTTTATATAAAGATGTCAGTCCTCATTTTATATACTGCAAAGAATGCAAAACAAAATAATAAAAAATAAAATTTATCGTTGAAAATATTAAGTCTTGAAACATGCTCCCAAGAGCAGCTCTGAGCGTTCCTTCTCTTCCCATCTTCCCTAGGAGACACTTAAAGCACATGTGTCCCCAGTAGGTCTAAATGAGGAAATTAGAGAATTGGAGGCAGTAGATGGAGTCTAAGACCTTTCATAAACTATCCTAAAGTCTATAACAAAACTAGGACTAACAGAAAGGCAAAACATTTCTGATGCCATTATGAAGATAATATTCATTGGGTTCGTAGTGATGTGTGATAAAGCAATTATGGCAAAATGTTAATAACAGAATCTAGATAGCATAATTCTTTACATTTTTTATGCATACTTGAAAGTTTTTATAATAAAATATTGAGGGGAAAAGGGAAGATTTACCTTCTACACGAATACATTTCCATGCTTGTGTTATCTGACGGGCTAAAGTTGTCTTCCCAACCCCCTTAAAAAGAAAGATGTTCTTTAAAACAGCCATTTGCCAGTGAAACAGATATTTACATTTAAAAGATTCTACTGATGGTTACAATACATGAATATTATCAAGCAAATTTTGTCCACACACACACACACACAGAAAATGAACAGCAGACTCTAGATATTTATAGCTTAATTTTTCTCTATAATAGTCACATAAGCCACATTTTATGAAATGATTTAAAAATCATTTTTAAATTAAGAAAATAGCCCTGAAACCAGGAAGCTATACCATATGGCATTGCAGGTACTGTCCTCTTTTGATTATCAAATTTTGTAACTTTGAATACATATCATTGTGATTTTATTGAAATCCATCACTTTATTTCCTTTCTAAAGTTTGTAACTATGAATGTTTTGACAGACTTCCTCTTAGTAACTTCCAAGAGCAAAAAATTCCTTCTTAACAGGCATTTTTGAAAAGTGTCATACTTTAAAGACCATGAAGTGACATTTGTACCTGACTGCTCTTACTGTTGACTCTTAAAACTCTATTATATGTTAAGAAACATAATGAAAGTCACTGGAACCATTTCTGGGTACCTGTCCCAGGGTCTATATAAAATTAAATCAAGGATGGGATCTAGCCTTTGGTCTCTGCTCTTCTGGAGAGGCTCTTTAATTAAGCAGATGAGGCTCTCTAATGGTAACTACCAACTAGCTCAATGGCTGGCAATACCTCTCATCTAGAGGTCCTTACTAGAAATGCCTAGAAAGGCAAGCTATTTTATAATAGCCATTTTTGGTTTCTTATTTTGTGGAAAGATAATATATAGGTCTGCTAATACACTGTGAGCAAAGGTGAGGCACATCGTCTCTCAGTAGCTTCAGACACTAATAATGGGAAAGGCTCCTTGTTCGACTCCATAGTGCCTTGCCTTCAAATACCCAGAGAGCCTCACAACAAATTTCACAGAAGATTTCATATGTAAATTGTGTCTGAAATACCCTGGATCACAGACTACTAACAATTTTCATGGTGCACATGCTTTGATGAATTAATTTCTTCATAATACAAAAACAAAGATAAGTACAATGTGAGTTCCTTTTCAATTATAGTGTACAAGAGAAGAGAAAGTTATGAACTTACAAAAAATTTTATATCAATTTTTAAGTAATACAATGAAAGTCAAACACTCAAAAAAATTAGCACACTATATGGTTTTAATTCTTGTATGGTAACATAATATTATGATCTTAAAAATAAAAAATATTAAATAATAAGTTCTAAGAGATGACTTACTGGTTTCCCAAATACAACAAAGGAAACAGGTTTAGACAGCAAAAAGTTATATTCAGCTTCATCTTCATTAAATATATCTGCAAAAGGATGCTCTTCTGTATTCTCTTGAGAATTCATAATGTAAAATACTACACTAAGAAAAAATAAGATTGTTAGTGACTAATTCAGTTGGAAGAGGCAGGCAGGTCAGGGCAAATAAGAATATCCTTATATTAGCCCCAAAAGCCATTCCATACCACTAAACACAAGGACTTTGCCATAACTGACAAAAAAGTTAAACTCATCTATTAAAACAATAATAAGCTTAGTTTGAGACAAAATGCAAAATCTAGTAATATGTTGTACAAAAGACAACTAAAACAAAATGTTTCTGAGAGACTAAATTGAGGGAAAAAATACATACATGCAAACATATACATATATGTGCGTATTCAATTAAAGATCAAGTTAAATATGTTATGCATACATATATATGTTATACAGTTACACACACACGTGTGTGTGTACACGTGTAGGGACTATAATGGGTCTAACAGAAATCGAAATCCAGTATGTAGAACTGAAAAAAAATGAAAATATATATAACAAAATTTATCAGAGGTAGCTAAAGTAGTATTTAGAAGAATTAAATAAATACATTAGAACCAAAGGAAGTCTGAAAAGTACAGGAGATAAGCTCACCACTTTTGAGATGTTAGGGGGGGAAAAACAGGAAAAATAGAAAAACATATTTTAAAAGTTAATAAAATAGGAAACAAACATTACATAGAGAGGGTCACCAAAGCTAAATAGCGGTGTTTTGAAAAAATGTATAAATAGAAAACTTCTGTCAAGATTGACCAAGTAAAGAAGACAGAAGACACAAGTAAGCAATATTAGACTTATTTTAGAAGTATGGTTTCTTACATCTCCAAACAGATTTGTCTATTTTTGTTGTCTGTTTCTAACTTCTGTTAATCAGAGTATGTTCTCTGATTCCAATTTTCAACTTTTTGAAATTTGTTGAGGCTTGCCTCATGGCCATGGTAGTTTTTTTTAAAAATTCCCTGATTCCTTGAGAAGGATATGTGATTTATGTCTGTTTGATGCAGTGTGCTTTAAATGGACTACAGAATGACAATGCTGCAGATATGATATACATAATGGGAGAATATCATAAACAAGGTTATCCTGAAAAAAACTGATATTATTTCTAGGAACTAACAAATTCCTAGAAAAATCAACTTTTCAAGAAAAAAAAAAGAGAAAACCTCAGTGGTTCTATAACCATAAGGAAACTGAGTCAGTAACTAAAAATCTTCCCACAAAAAGTGTCACCAGAGGAAAGCAGGTGGTAAGACCAGAAGGTGGGGCTTATCATGTTTATCTTTGGGAGGCCTCTGCCCTGCCAGGGTCTTTACAGAGGCCCCCGGCCCCAATTTCATAGTTTATTCAACAAAAGACCGTATGAGGAGTTGGAGAGCCACCTCTGTTCTGTCAGGTTTTGCTCGGGAAGGGGATGGGGGTAGCCAAAGTCTCATTGGCTTCTTTGGTTTGTAAATAAATTGTGTCTTTGGGGAAAAGAAAGAAGAAACAAAAGAAACCAGATAGTTTTTTGAAGAGCTCCAGTCTTACAAGCTTCCAGACACTCTTTTGAGAGAAAAGACAAAGTGGAGACTCAGTTTATGGGTCTCATATAACCTTTGCCTAAATCAGAGAATAGTGTAAAAAAACAAAATTATGTGCCAATTTCATTCATGAACAAGATTTAAAAAATCCTAATCAAAACATTAGCTAACTGAATTCAGCAATATATAAACAAGGTAATAATATCATGACCAAGTTGGGCTTTCCCCAGGAACTTGAGGCTGGCTTAATATGAGAAATTAATTTATTATATTAAAATAAAAAAGAAAAACTATATGATCATCTTAGTAGATGTAGAAAAAGTATAAGATAATTCAACACCCTTTAATGATTAATAAAAGATAGATCTCATAGCAACTAATAAAAGAAGGGAACTTTTTTAACCTGATAAAAGGTATTCACAAAAGACAAACATTGTATTTAATGATTAAATATTAAAAATATTCTTTTCAGGGGCACCTAGGTGAATCAGTTGGTTAAGAGTCTGACTCTTGGTTTTGCCTCAGGTCATGATCTCATGGTTTCATGGGTTCAAGCCCCATGATAGACTCTGTGCTTGACAGTATGGAGCCTGCTTGGGATTCTCTCTCTCTCTCTCTGTCTCTCCCCCATTTGCATGGTCTCTGTCTCTCTCAAAATAAAATTAAAAAAAACTTATAAAAATGTTCTTTTCAGGTCATAACAAGGTAAAAGAAAGAAAACTATAATTATTCCCACTTGTTTTGACTGTCTACATGAACAAATATATTACAGATAAATTTTGAGAATAATCCAATTAGCTGGATTCAAAATTATACAAAATTCTGTTGCATTCCCTTTTTTTAATGTTTATTTTTTAATTTTTGAGAGAGCCTGAGTGGGGGAGGGGCAGAGAGAGGGGGTATAGAATATTGCAAGCGGGTTCTGCACTAACAGCAGAGAGCTCGAAGCAGGGCTCAAACTCCCTAACTGCTAGATCATGACCTGAGTCAAAGCTGGATGCTGAACCAACTGAACCACCCAGGTGCCCCCAGTCACATTTCTATATACCATGAATTGCTAAAAAATGTAACTAAAGATAAAAGACTTATTTTTGCAGCAAAATAATAAAGTAACCAGGATTAAATATTATAAAAGATATATAAGCTCTTTATGGAAAAATTACAAAATCTTACAAAATGATTTTAATGAGCAGACTTCAAAAACAGAACTAGCGGTCTGAAATGTTGTTCACGAAACAATGAAAAATGGATTATGGGGGCTATATCCTTCCAGGTGAATGGGAGAGGGGATATGATGATATTTCTCTGTTAAGAATATTCAAATGGACTTAATATACCAATATTATTTTAAAGTATCATTATGAAAAAAGACATATTAAGAATTACTACCAGAATACTAAAAAAGACTGAGATGAAAACCTCACGACAAAAGAACTAAAATTTCAAGGTTTTTTTGGACCAAAAAAAAATAAGTAATGCTACTATAAAATCTAATTATAAAGGAGCAAATGTATCTATTTTTTAAAAATATTTATTTTTAAGGAAATATTTATTTAATTTTGAAAGACAGAGAGAGTGCAAGCATGGGAGGGGCAGAAAAAGAGAGGGAGACACAGAATCTGAAACAGGATCTCGGCTCTGAGCTGTCAGCACAGAGCCCGATGTGGGGCTGGAACTCAGGAATGGTGAGATCATGACCTGAGCCGAAGTTGGTTGCTTAACCAACTCAGCCACCCAGGCACCCTGCATCTAAACCTTTTATAAAGATGGTGCATTTATTAAAGAGTCTCTATTAAGTACATTAAAGCCAGGGCCCTAGGGCCTGGGATGGGGACATTTAGGTGGATGTCTGAGTACTCAGAACTCTAAGATTTACCTGTGTGAGGCAAGAAGCTAGGCATGAGTGACAGGAGGATGGGCCTTAGACATCCTGATGGAGATCCCCAATGAAGAACCGCTGAGGGACCACCCCATTCCACCCATCTAGCAGTCAGTTTGCGGTCACAACATCCGGGCAGAGGAAGAATTAAGTTTGTTGTGCTTGTTGCACTTGTGCAGACAGCACCCTGTTGCCTTTATTTGGTTTATGCCTCTAGAATAGAAATAATGTTGTAACTTCCTATCCAGTGCAGGCATTTTGAATACCTCTTGGGAAAGGGCATGTGCAGTTGGCAAATTATTATATACTCCAGGCCTGTCACTCAAATGTTGCTACGTTAGTACCCACTCAAAAAAAATTGATACCAGCCTACACCCTGGGGTTTCTAGGGCCTTTGTCTGTCTTGATTGGCCCCTCCTCCCGTGGAGTGTACTTTAGAAAAACTTTGCTCTGCTTCAGTTTCCTTTTGCTGTCCCGTAATTCTTTTTTTTTTTTTTAATGTTTTATTTATTTCTGAGAGAGAGACACACACACAAAGCATGAGCAGGGGAGGGTCAGAGAGAGAGGGAGACACAGAATCTGAAGCAGGCTCCAGGCTCTGAGCTGTCAGCACAGAGCCCGACATGGGGCTCGAACCCACGAACCGTGGGATCATGACCTGAGCTGAAGTCAGACGCTTAACCGACTGAGCCACCCAGGTGCCCCTGCTGTCCTGTAATTCTTTACTGTGGCAGCAAAAAGAACTGAGGCTTTTTTCCTTTTCCATCTAACACTCAGTAGCACCTGGAATGCCTTGCACTGACAGAAGTAGCTCCTCCCTCATCTCTGGAAGGATAGCAACCTCTCCTTGCATCACCTGAGGCAGATGCTTCAGAATACAATGCTTGCCCTCCACATGACCTGCCTTCAACTTCCTCATAGCTTCTAGAGCAGTAACTGCAGTCAAGCATCAGCCCAGCCCAGCTGCTGCGGAGGCACTAGTACAGGAAGAAAGGTATTATGCAACTAAAGAGATGGAGATCCTGGCTATGATGCACCAACAGGAGCCAGGAGCACATGCCTAGAAAAGGATCTTGAGGGTGATGGGTGGGGAATGGAGACTGGGTGAGAGTTAATTATATGGGGGCTCCCTCCCACGACTCAAGGTATAACATCCTGGCTAGGACACCTGGAGTGGGTCCTAATTCACTGCTGGTAAGGTTCCTTGAAGCTTGGAAAAGAACAACAGGCTGTAGTAAATGTAGAAATGCTGGAACTGCCTTGGTAGAATATAGTGTAGTAAGTCAAAAGATCAAGGAGGTGACATGTTAAATGGATTTGATATATGAGACCAGAAAACTCCTAAGCCAATTCTGCTTGTGGGATGGCCAGAGGACACTCCCTTCATTAAGGCTATAAGGAATGACCTAGCAAGGGGGCACTGGTATCCTTAATAAGCTCAGCAGTGCTTGTCCTTTGTAGGCCAGGACTGAAGGTAGGGGAAAGGCTGCTATGATACTGGGGTCCCCTGTTTCAGTGGGGATGACAGGGTCTTGACGAGCAGAGGCCAGACGGCAGCACTTAACCATCAGAAACAAAGTAGGTGTGATTAACAGAATGGGCAGGAAGTCCAGAATGACAGCAAGCAAGATACACAGAAATCCATGGTGAGGGTTGATAAACCATGGAATCTCTAGGGGGTGAAATGGATAAGCAGTGAAAGAAAATGTTGATTAACTTACATTTCTAAAAATGACAAAGGGAAAGTGAATCAAAGGCTGATGTCACCAACCACAGTGGAAAATCATGATTCCTTGCCCAGTTCTTAGCTCCAGGGCCCATTTACTGAAGGGGAGGCAAGGGGTCCTGGAGAATAGACCCTACAACACCACAACAAGTATTTACAATAGGGATTCCCCAATTCTTCCTTCTCCAAGGGAGCCTCCAACCATTAACTGGGGAAATACACACTGTGGAAGTGTGACTCTCCTCCTCTTTCAGAGTCTATAGGACACAGGGTATGAGCTGACACACCACCAGCAGATCCAAAATGCCATCATGACCTCCTGCTGGCATGAAAGCAAATGGAGAACCAGTAATTAATGGAGTCTTGGCTCAAGTCTGTCTTACAGTGCAGGGTCTGCAGGACTACCTTCTGGTTCTTCTCCTGATCCCTGACTACATAACGGGGAGTGTAGCTGACCAAACCTTCACAGTCGTTCCCTGCCTGTGGAGTCAGCACCATTGTGGTAGAAGAGCCAAGGGGAAGCTCAAGAAATAAACAATAGAAAGATAGCCCTGCTCAATTCTCCAGTGTGATTTTTGGAAAAACAAAACAAAACAAATCAAAACAAACCAGATGGATCATGACAGATGATGGTGGACTACTGAAAACTTAACCAAGGGATAGCCCCATTTGTATTGTGCAAATGAGATCTTTACTAGCCAGACACAGCTTCTTGTCCTTGGTATGCAGCTACTCATCCAGAAAATGTGTTGTGTTTTTTAAAATCCCTCTCAGAGAGGAAGATTAGAAGCAGTTACTATTCACTTAGAACAGTCCGCAACGAACATTCATGCTTACCCCAGGACTCTCCTGCTCTTTTAACAGATATAGTCCAAAGGCGTCTTGTTGATCCTTTGTTGATATATTACCAATACTGATAATATCAGAGTCTATGAGCAGGAAGTAGCAAGTGTTCTGGATATCTTTATAAGACACATGAGCAGCAGAAAGTGGAAGATAAATCTACAAATATTTAAAGCCCTGTTACTTTGGGGAGGTTTTATAAAACCAGTGGTCTGGGACATTCCGAGAAGGTCTCTCCAAGGTAAAGGACAAGTTTATTGTAACTCATACCTTCTACCTCTTAAAAAAAAAAAAAAAAAAAAGAGGTGCAGTATTTACAAGTCTCTTTAGTTTTTGGAGACACCATGTAGCATCCTTGGGAATACTGTTTTGATCCATATAATGGGTGACTTGGAAAGCTGTCAGTTTTGAGCGAACCTCAGAGCAAGAGAGCTCTGTAGCACTTTTAGTCTGTGGTAACAGAGGCCTGCTTCTTGGGCCATATACCTGGCTAGATCCCATGACGATAGAGGGAGGCACCTATAGTAGGTGACAATACTTTTGGAGTCTTAGGAAAGCCATAACAGAAACCTCTCAGTATAGATCATTGCTGTCTGCAGCAGAGAACCACTCTCCATTCAAAATGCAGCTCCTGGCAATGCTCTGGGCTCTGGGAGAGAATGAATGCCTGGCATTGGGACAGCAGGTGACTATGCAACTGGAAGTGCCCATCATGAACTGGGTATGTCAGATCTAGTCCTAAAGTTGGGCAGGCACAGTAGGAATCCACTGAATGATAAAAATGGAATGCTGGGATCAGGTCCAAGCAGGTCTGGAAGGTACAAAGAAGTTTTATAAATAAGCAGCCCAGACACCATGTCATCTATCTTTTGCCCGTCAATGTCTCTTTTTCAGCTCACACATCATATGGAATTCCCTAGGAGCTGCTGATAGCAACTTAAAAAAAAATCCTGGATGAATCATAATATATTGGTGCAAACTGTAAATGGAATGCTTCCAGACTTTAATCCCACTCAGAGGCAGCCTTGAAAGATGATGATTAGGGGAAATCTTCCTTGTGGGCAGAGCTTTAAGCAGTATTCTTAGGTCCTCAATTTGGAGGACAATATTGAATGGCTTGGTCAAAGTTCTGCGAGGAGCAAGATCGAAAGATAAGAGAAACAGAGTTCTGGGGAAGAGGCATGTGAATGCACCTATGAGAGGGGCATAGCAAGCACACTCTGGTGACCCCGACGAAGTCACACCCTGTGTGATTCCATTCCCTTAAGAGCAGACGGACTCTGTGACTTGCTTCTAAATCTAGCAAAGGTAGTAGAAATACCACTCCTGTGATTACACTGTATTATTTAAGATCCTATTTTAGCACACTGGAGAGACTTCCTGGTTGGCCCTGAATTTAGCTGCCATGTTGTGAAAGGACAGTTGGCAGGGAACAGTGGGTGGCCTCCAGTCACGGAGAGCAGCCCCTGGACAACAGCCAGGAAGAAAAGTAGGACCTTAGTCCTACAACCATAAAGAGATGAATTTTGCCAACTTATTAAATGAGCTCAGAAGCAGATTCTTCCCTAGTTGAGTCTCCAGATGAAAATGCCACTCAGCCAACATCTTGACCACAGCCCTGTGAGACCCTGAGTGGAGGATCCTGCTAAGCTATGTCTGGGCTCCTGAACATGGAAACTATGAGATAATACGTGTGTGTGTTTTAGGCTGCTAAATTTGCAGTAATTTTGTTATACCACATAGAAAACAAATACAAGTGGACACAAAATATGTGGATTTTTGTGTCTTACAAAGCAGAATGATTATCCAGTAAACGCTAGCCAGTCTTTATGCTTGGTCACTTCAGTGCTTCCAAAATGGGCTCATAAAATGGAGGAGGTATGGTGGTAGGCATGGAGGTGGTGGAGGTCATGCATGGGGTCAATGACAAGTCTCCCTCTCATCAGGCTGATTTAGTTAATTTTATCACTGAACATCCCACCTGTCTTCAGCAGAGGCTGAGGCTAAGCCCTCAAAATGGTACATCCATTCAATGACAAACTGATTACATGGAATCCCTTCACCCTGGAGAAGACAGCAGATGACATGTGCCCCCAGTATGGGCGTGCCTTCCCTACCCACAATGGCTTGGCCAGCACCACTACCTAAGTGTTTGCAGTGTGTCTCATTTATCATAATGAGATTTCATATAATATTGCCTTGGATCAAAAGACCCTCTTTTTAGTAAAAGAGGTATGATAAGAAGGATCCACGGATTCTACCACATACCTCTTCATCCAGAAGCTGCTGGTCTGACAGAATGTTGGAATGGTCTCTTTAAGGTACAGTTAAAGTGCCAGTTTGAAATTGCATGGGATTCCAGCACTACCATCACTCTCAGTGATTGACATGAGGAATGTGTACCATCCTTCCTCATGACTTCGGACTCTGATGGACTGAAGGTCTGAATGAGGGGAGAGAGATGCTTCTATCAGGGGACCCCTTTAGTTGGGTTTCACTAAGCCTAAAACTGCTGCCTGGTCCTACGTGGCTCCACATGTCCATAAGGAGTTACTGCATTGGCAGGTGAGGACAGGGTTGCTACTACATGCCTGGAGCAGGGAGATGTATGTCTTGAGCTCAGGGGATTCTCTAAGACTCCTCTTGTAATTGTAGCAAGCCCAACCTGACAAAGACTTGGTAACAGGCAGCTTACACCCTTCAGGGATGAAGGGTGGCTACCCTAATGGGAAAACAACTGAGCCCAGCAGAAGTACCAAAGGTAAGAAAAATCTAGAATGGATGGTAGGGGAGGGAACTGATGAACTATCAATCTCAGACCTTGGATTAATCACAGTAGTGGATTCTGTAGCTTGTCCCACTAATCATCTTTTTGTGAGTCCTTTTCTTTCAGAAATTGGGACCAACCACCATTGTGAAGAATCAGCGAGGGGATGGTGTGAACCTAACGTGGGGGGAAGAGTGGAAATGAGTAGTGCAAAGGTTGGAACGTAGCAGATGTTAATTAGTGTCCATAACCATTTGACACGTAACTTCTCCATGAATGGCCAGCCTGACTTCCAACTTCTAGCATGTGTAACTCTTTGCCTAATGGCTCTTTCCAGCCGCCATACCTAGTCTGCCTGAGCACAGGCAGACCACAACTTCCAGGAAATTAATGTTCTGCCGTAGCAGGCCTCAGCCAGTAACAGATGGAAGATAGTGAGTAAATGTCTCAGCTCCTTTGCCTTTAAGAGGGAATTACTCTGAGACAAATATCTCAGTATTCCGTAGTGAATTCAGTCCATGGAGAAATTTGTTTGATAATATTCCCTTTATCAACTTCCTTCTGTTTCCTAATGTTTCTTGGGATTACTTCCCATATGAACCATTTGCACTCGAATATTTGTCTCAGGATGTGCTTCTGGGTGAACCAAACTGAGACAAGTTTCAAATGGAAGTGCTATATTACAGTATAATATAATAATTGAAAACCAAATATTGGAAAGAGAATTCTACACATATTTTAAGTGTTGTTATCCTAAATAAAAACATAGTGCAGATCTCAACAATAGCTAAAACATGGAAAGAGCCTAAGTGTCCATCAACGGACAAATGGATCAAGAAGATGTGGTATATTTATACGATGGAATACTACATGGCAATGAGAAACAATGAAATCTGGCCATGTGTAGCAACATGGATGGACCTTGAGGGTGTTATGCTGAGCAAAATAAGTCAGGCAGAGAAGGACAAATATCACATGTTTGCACGTATAGGAGGATTAGGAGGAACTTAACTGAGGACCATGGGGGAGAATAAAGGGGGAAATGGTGGGGGAAAGGGAGAGAGGCAAACCATGAGAGACTCTTGAATGCTGACAAAAACTGAGGACTGATGGATGTGGGGGGCAGGGGGGGATGGGCATGGAGGAGGGCACTTGTGGGGATGAGCACTGGGTGTTATATGGAAACCAATTTGACAATAAACTATTTGTAAAAAAAAAACCATAGTGCAGATATTTAACTCATATTCAGAAGAATTGGTTTCCCTCATGAAACAAAACAGAACTAAATATTCTTCCCAGTTGAAAGATCCAAGTCAATGTAAAATGCCAGAACTGACATGGCCATCTTTCTAGCTCTTAATAAAAGTAGGACCAAACTATGAAAGAAAATTAAAATACTAAATAAACATTAATTTTTTTTAATTGGTATTTTTTCAATTTTAAATTTACAATATGATCTCTAACATCTCATTGTCATCTAATATAATCTCTAACAGCACATTATATTATGGGTTTATACTATAATTCAATAGAATTTTTACAAGTTCCCTCAACTTTTTAGCCGTTGACCCGTCCGGTGGGTTGTGCGGTTTATTGGGACCCATCTTCTGGGAACCTATATTAGGCGATGTCTTATACTCTCATAGTAAGTGCTCAGTAAATATTTGTGGAATTACATCAGTCGTTGGAAGGGAAAATAGTTTTAAAAAGTAATTTACTGAGAGATCCCGAAGTTTAGTTTTGTAAGAAAAGGCACTGACATGGGGTCCTCGCAGGAGGTGAGGTTCCTTCCAATAGATACTAAACGCGTCGAAGCAGGGGACTACAGTCCCTACTTACCTGGACACAGCGGTGTCCTCAGAAGCCCCAGGACCCCACCTGCCGGACCGCAGCCGCCTCTGGTGTCTGTCGGTGCAGCGGTTGCCTAGGGAACGCCTGGCTGGGCTTCGCGCAAGGCCTCTTGGGGGACCGGGTCTTGTAGGTGGGGGCTGTAATTTATTGATTTTTTAAAGTAATTTTACTTATTCAGGTTTGCACTTAACTTTGCATTTTAATACATTCCTTTTCACAGATACAGAAAGTGATGATTAGAGAGGGCATGTATACTGCCCACTCCGGTTTACACATATCAAATGGAAGAGATCTTATTTTAACCCAGAACTGCGGGTCTCAAAGACAGTGCGACACTACACTGCACTAAATACTGCACGACAGTCCGTTTGTAGAATTTACTAGATCTCCAACTTTCGCTGATTTTTTTTAAAGGTGACAAAAAAGTTCCTTGAACCACACAGCTTCCGGACAACATGGATTTTGTTGACTCTTATAAGGGTTAATACAGATAACAAAGAGACGCAAGGGGAAACCGCCGCACTGAGCGAAGGGCTATCAGATATATTTCCAGGAAAATAAGGGCACAGGTAGGCAGACAAAGAAAAGACCAACTTTGAATGGATCTGTCTACAACTTGGAGAACCGCTTCAAAAGAAGCAATCCAGTCCCAACTCCACCCCCCCACCCCACACCCCCTTTTCCAAAGAGGTGGACCAGGTAAAGCGTGAGCCCAGACTAACCACTCCAATTTTCCTCGCCCACTTCCCCCCTCCCACCGGCCCACTTTTTCTTCCGCCCGCATCAAACATGGCGCCCTTAGCTTCCTCCGTGGGCAGCGCGCAGGTTCTGGGAGTCCGTACAAGACCTCTCTACGGTCTATCCTCCAGCTCCGCCCCCGACGTTCCTTGGGCGGGACTTGTCCGGAGGTGGAGTAGCAGGGATCCGGAAACACCTGAGCTATACGCCGTCTTGTTTGTTGCACAAGCGGCGATTTTTCCCGGTTGGATCTGATGTCCAGGGTCTGAGGTGTCTTCTCTCCCGGCCTCCTGGGGCAGTCTGGAGACTGCCGCACTCTGGACCACGGCCTGGCGCCCTGTCGTGGGGGCCCTCATTTCTTCCGACCATGCCCGCGGCCGCTGCCCCCATCATAAGCTGCGTCCAGAAGCTGGTTCTGTATGAGACCAGAGCTGTGAGTTCCCGGCGCGGCGGGGCGCGGCGGGGCGCGTGCGGGAAGACGGTGACAGCATCCCCCTCCTAAGTCCCGTATCCCAGCCTTGGGCATGTGTCTAAGGGGGTTTCGCCTTGTTATCGCACCCAGGTCACTGCTGCTTTTGCTTGTACATGTTTCCACTTAAAAGCCACAGTTGAGATACCCTGGAAACAGGTGCTTTGCGTATCTCAGAAACTTCGTGAAGTTCTGAACGAGTTACTGGATTCTTTTCAACTTTCAGAGTCTGTTAGTTTTGTAGTTCTCTACTTACAGTACAGGCAAGGGTATGAAAAAATATTTTTGACTTTCGAATGGGTAAATTGTGTGTTTTCCGATTCCATGGCATACCAATTACTATATTAATGTTATTATGTGCGCTTTTATTGCTAAAATATTTGGTTCTCTTTATTTGAGAGGAAAGGAAAACTTATTTTGCTTAAAGACTGATTTGTTTGGGTAGCATTATTTTGTTTTCACTTGACTTTTTTGCACTTTTTATTTGTTTTATTACTTCAAATGGCAGCGTAAATAGTTACTATAGAATAAGATCAGTTTTTGTGTTTAGATTACTCGGTCCCTAAGATTTACAGAATAGTGTTTATGGAAATAATCCTTTGTGTTTTGTGTGTTTGGAAAATAAAGTACAGCTTTTCTGAATTGGGGTAACAGTGGTGTTAGAGTCTACGTTTAAAATTACACTCGTAGTAATAAGATTGCTTATGCTGTACACCTGCCTGTTATGCTGCAGTGTTTCATAAGGCACATTCAATGAAACCTGGGTTGTCTTCCAGTTGATAAAGTAGGTAGCTAACAGTTTGTCAGTTATAACATGGTTCTAATATTGGATCTGCCTCAGGTCACAATTAGTGGAGAAATATTGTTGAGCCCAAGTTAATTTTGTTGACAACTTCATTTGATTAGATCCACATCAGAAAATGAAATTATCCTATATTGGTAGCTATCTTCAGTTGTTCTCTGACAAGAGTCCTACAGAAGTATCATTTTGACATTAAAACAAAACCTTCTGCCTTCTATAGAATGTACTGGTAAATATCTCTGGTTAGAAACATAAGTACTATACTTCAAACACAGAAATTTCAGTATTAATAAGCTCAGCATTCGTTAGAACTGGCCGACATGTTAGTATTTTGAAAGCACAACTCATAGGGCTCTTCTGCTCAGAAACCTTCAGTAGCCCCCATTCTGAGGAGAGTCAACGTTTTATCCTTTAGTTTGGCATTCAAAGCTATATGGGATTTGTCTTCAACCTGTCTGGTTTTATGTCTAATTTAATATTAATTCAATAAATATATATTGAGGATTAACACTGTGCTTTTTGTGCATTATTCTGCAGTAAATCTGTATTGCTTTCAATTCCTTATACCTACCTAGTGTGTTTTCTGCAGCTCTTTCCTAGTAAAGTCCCACCCCTTCTTTGCCTGTCACAGTCCTCACAGCACAGATTATGATACAGTGCCTTGCAAACAGTAGGCTTCCAATAGATATGCTTGAGAGTGTCTAATATGAAGAGATATATATTCCAGAACTTGGTTGTGACCCTACTCAGTCATCTAAGTAATGCAAACTAACTCCAGCCAGCTTAGCAATAAAAAGTGACTTTATTAGAAGGATATTGGAGGAGCCATTACATGGAATCACTGGAAGAGGCTAACTCCCAAGCTTCTGGAAAGGCAGGAACAAGACAGCAGTGTTAGAGGACCCACTGAGTGTGTTGTCCAGGACATACCGTAGGTACCAGGAGAAGGAATCTGATGGACTCAGCTGTGATTGGGAATCTGCCCCTGGGTGGACAAATCATTATGGCCAGGATGGGGTCTGGCAGTAATGACTTTTGTTTCCAGGAATGGTTGGGCCAACGCAACCACCCTAAGAAATGTCTGCTGAATTTAATCTTTGAATCTCAGTTTCCTCATCAGTAAAGTATGTGATTCTTCTTTTTTATATTTTTGACATAAAGATTTAAGCAGAAAGATTTATTTAAGCAAGAAGTTCAGAGTTTAAGGGACATAAATAACTCATAAAAAAGCATAAAATGACCAGTATTTAAATAGATCCTAGGAATTAAAAAAAAAAAAAGGAGCAGGTTGTTTTAATGAGAATAATAGCTAGTGATATGGAACACTTCTATGCTAGCCACTGGTCGCAAAGCATTCCACATATATTTTGTTATTGAACCCTCATAAAACCTCTAAGAATGAAATCTTGTTACTATTATTGTTACTACTATTGCTCAGTGAAATAAAGAATGAGGCAGAGAAGGTCAATAGTGCTACTGAGAGTGTAGTCTGACAACTGGTGCTGGGTATAGATAGTTTGTAACTTGACTGGGACAGATTACATATAGAAACCGAGAGAGTCAGTGATTAGAAACTTTAAAAACATTTTTTAAAATGTTTTTATTTATTTCAGAGAGACAGAGAAACAGCATGAGTAGGGGAGGGTCAGAGAGAGAGGGAGATACAGAGCCTGAAGCAGGCTCCAGGCTCTGAGCTAGCTGTCAGCACAGAGCCCGACACAGGGCTCGAGCCCACGAACCCTGAGATCATGACCTGAGCCGAAGTCGGACGCTTGACCAACTGAGCCACCCAGGCGCCCCAGTGATTAGAAACTTTTATAGCTATTTGACAGAGTAATTGTATTTCTGATGAATCAGTTAATTTAGAACATGGGTTTGTGGTTTGTGTGTTCTTGGTATTTTTCTTTTTTGTTATGGAAAATTTGAGCAAATACAAAATAAACAATAGTAGAATAAACTCCCACATATCCATCACCTCCTCCCAAATTACCTTTATTAGCTATAACTTGTTCCACTCCCCACCCACCAGTTATTCTTTTATGAGGTTCTTTTTCTTTAATATTTAAATAAATTGAAATGCATAAATCTAAGATACAGAATTTGATTATTATTATTTTTTAATTTAAACTCAAGTTAGTTACATACAGTGTAGTATTGGTTTCAGGAGTAGAATTTGGTGATTCATCACTTACACATAACACCCAGTGCTCATCCCAACAAGTGCCATTTTTAATGCCCATTGCCCATTTAGTCCCCCCTGCCCCCCTAGTTTGTTCTTTGTATTTAAGAGTCTCTTATGTTGTGCCTTCCTTTTTGTTTTTATCTTATTTTATTTTTCCTTACTTCCCCCAATGTTCTTTTGTTTCTTAAATTCCACATACGAGCGAAATCATATATTTGTCTTTTTCTGACTGACTTATTTCACTTAACATAATATACTCTAGCTCCATCCGTGTTGTTGCAAAAGACAAGATTTCATTCTTTTTGACCCCCAAGTAATATTCCACTGTATATGTGTGTGCATGTGTGTGTGTACATGCACATATACCACATCTTCTTTATTCGTTCATCAGTTAATGGCCATTTGGGCTCTTTCCATAATTTGGCTATTGTTGATAGTGCTGCTATAAACATTGGGGTGCATGTGCCCCTTTGAATCAGCATTTTTGTATCTTTTAGGTAAATACTTAGTAGTACAAATGCTGGGTAGTAGGGTAGTTCTATTTTGAATTTTTTGAGGAACGTCCATATTTTTTTCGAGAGTGACTACACTGGTTTGCATTCCCAATCAAGAGTTCTAAAGTATTCCCTGTTCTCTGCATCCTTGCCAACATCTGTTGTTTCCTGAGTTGTTAATTTTAGCCATTCTGAAGATATGAAGTGGTATGTCATTGTGGTTTTGATTTGTATTTCCCTGATGGATGAGTGATGTTGAGCATCTTTTCATGTGTCCGTTAGCCATCCGGATGTCTTCTTTGGAAAAGTGTCTATTCATGTCTTCTGCCCATTTCTTCACTGGATTATTTGTTTTTGGGGTGTTGAGTTTGATAAGTTCTTTATAGATTTTGGATAGTAACCCTTTATTTGATATGTCATTTGCAAATATCTTCTTCCATTCCACTGGTTGCCTTTTAGTTTTGCTGTTTGTTTCCTTTGCTGTGCAGAAGTGTGTTATCTTGATGAGGTCCCAAGAGTTCATTTTTGCCTTTGATTCCCTTGTCTCTGGACACATGTCTAGTAAGAAGTTGCTGCAGCCGAGGTAAGAGAGGTTGCTGCCTTTTTTCTCCTCTATGATTTTGATCGTTTTCCTGTCTTACATTTAGATCTTTCATCCGTTTTGAGTTTATTTTAGTGTATGGTATAAGAAAATGGTCCAATTTCATTCTTCTGCATGTTGTTGTCCAAATTTTCCCAGCACCATTTGCTGAAGAGACTATCTTTTTTCCACTGGATATTCTTTCCTGCTTTGCCATTAGTTGGCCATACATTTGTGGTCCACTTCTGGGTTCTGTATCCTATTCTATTGATCTATGTGTCTGTTTTTGTACTAATACCATACTGTCTTGATGATTACAGCTTTGTAATAGAGCTTGAAGTCTGGAATTGTGATGCCTCCAGCTTTGGTTTTCTTTTTCAACATTACTTTGGCTATTCAGTTCATACAAATTTTCTGGTTCATACAAATTTTGGGATTGTTTGTTCTAGCTCTATGAAGAATGTTGGTGTTATTTTGATAAGGATTGCACTGAATGTGTAGATTGCTTTGGATAGTATAGACATTTTAACAATATTTGTTCTCCCAGTCCATGAGCATGGAATGTTTTTCCATTTCTTTGTGTCTTCAGTTTCTTTCATAAGTGTTCTATAGTTTTCAGTGTACAGATCTTTTACCTCTTTGGTTAGGTTTATTCCTAGGTATCTTATGATTTTTTTTGTACAATTGTAAATGGGATCAATTTCTTGATTTCCATTTCTGCTGCTTCATTATTGGTGTATAGAAATGCAGCTGACTTCTATGTGTTAATTTTATATCCCGTGACTGCTGAATTCCTGGATCACTTTAGCAGTTTTTTGGTGTAGTCTTTTGGGTTTTCCACGTAGAGTATCATGTCATCTGCGAAAATGAAAGTTTGAATTCTTCCTTGCAAATTTGGATGCCTTTCATTTCTTTTTGTTGCCTGACTGCTGAATCTAGAACCTCCAGTACTATGTTAAAAATAGTAGTTAGAGTGGACATGCCTCTTGTATTCCTGACCTTCGGGGTAAAGCTCTCAGTTTTTACCCATTGAGGGTTATGTTAGCTGTGAGTCTTTCATATATGGTTAGCTGTAGAATTTATAGATCAATTCATGGACCAATATGGGGAGAACTAAATCTTAGTAATATTGAGTCTTTTTTGAAATTATGAGATTATTTATTATTTTAATTGAAATATTGTCATAAAATTACCTATGTAAAATGAAGATTTATTAATATTTGAATTGGTAAGATATTTCAAATTTGTATAATTCAAATTTATAAAAAACAAACTCTCCACCCATGTCCTGCTACAAGATTTCTTCTTTTCATAGAAGCACTTTGTCTTTATAGAGCACTTTGTCTTATAAAGGAATTTAAGCGGGGCACCTAGGTGGCTTAGTCGGTTAAGCGTCCGACTTTCGCTTAGGTCATGATCTTGCGGTTAGTGGGTTTGAGCCCTGCATTGGGCTCTGTTTTGACTGCCAGCTCAGAGCCTGGAGCCTGTTTCAGTCTGTGACTCCCTCTCTCTCTGACCCTCCCCTGCTCACGCTGTCTCTCTCTCTCTCTCTCTCCTAGAAATAAATAAAACATTAAAAAAAAAAAAAAGATAAAGGAATTTAAGCAAGTAAATAAACTAACAAGATTAAACCAAAAACCTCAATTGTAATATTAATAGTAGTGTAGAAAATAGGATCAAGGAAAGAAAAACAGAGCATAGTATGCTTTGCTCTGGAAAAATAAAAATAAAGGTACCTGTAGGTGATAATATGCTGTAAGAACACTCAACTATGTGTATTGAGACCATTTACTTTCAGTCAGTTTAGAACACGTGGGCTTTGCTTTACAGATGAATTTTTTAAACTGTTTGTAATTGGGATTATTCCAAAATTATACATTGCAGGATCATATAATATTGACTCTTTTAATCCAAGGTATATTTCTCCATTTATTGGGGATTTACTTTCTCTTAGCAGTATGTTTTTTCAATGTTGAAATTTTATGTCTTAAGAAAAATCCTATTTCTGAGTATTTTATGAGTTCTGATACTATTGCAAATGGGATTTTAAGTTTGATTTAATAATTGCTTGTTACTAGTATACAGAAATTGAGTTGATTTTTGTACATTGGCCTTATATTCTGAAACTTTGGTAAAGTCACCATGTGGAGAAGCTGGAGCTGGTGTGTTGAATTAAGAATATGCAGACTACGACTGGCTGAATTGAGGGGCACAGGCCACTCACATGGGGTTGGCAGGTAGCTCCCTCAGTATCAAACTTTGACTTTGGGGGAGTGAAACCTGCGGGGTTGATTGATTGAAGGCACAGTTTCAGTACACCCACACAAAGGAAGTAGAATTACAAGATTTAGAAGTGGCAGGGGTGGGAGTGCTCGTGGGGAGGAGGGAATGATCTAGGGGAAAAGCAGTCCTCTGTCCTAGGTCACAAAGTGAGCACGAGATAGAGAGCACGGTAGCAAATACTTCTTCCTTAATAGGTGACAGGAGCAGAGGTCATTAACCTTTTGTGGGCTTAACTTTTAGGTGGTCATTTTAAAAAGGTATCATAGGAAGAGCAAAGTGGGAAGTTATGGTGGGAATCCTAAGCTCAGGTTCTTATCTAAACTTTTAGACGTGGTGTGGACAGGGTTGTCATATTGTCAAATACCTAGTCTTCAAAACAAAACTCATTTTTCTCATCACACTCATCAGTTCTAGTAGCTTTTTTTGGTTCATTTCTTTAGCTTTATACATAAAAAAATCGTATCATTTAGGAAGGGGAACTACTTCCCTCTTAATCTAGTTGCGTTTTATTTTTTTTCTCGCTTTCTGGCACTGACTAGGATCTCTAGTACAAAGTTGAATAGAAGTGTCAGGAACAGACGTTTTCTTGTTTTGTTCCTGATCTTATGGGAAAAGCAGTCTCAGTATTAAGTGTGATATTAGCTATAGGTTTTCAGAGATGCCCTTTACTAGAATGAGAAAGATTGTTTCATTTATTTTTAATGTTTATTTATTTATTTTGAGAGAGGGAGTGAGAGAGCACCAAGGAGGGAGGGACAGAGAGAGAGGGAGAGAGAGAGAATCCCAAGTAGTATCCTCACTGTGAGTGCAGAGTCCGACACAGGGCTCAATTTCATGAACTTATGAGATCATGAGCAGAGCCAAAATCAAGAGTCAGATGCTTAACCGACTAAAAAAGACACCTAGGCGCCCCAGAAAGAGTCTTTTCTATCCCTAGTTTGCTGACAGTTTAAAAAAAATCATACATAGATATTGAATTTTGTTGCATGTTTTTTTCTGCATCAGGTTATGGCATTTCATTTATTTGCTTAGTATGGTGGGTTACATTAATTCATTTACAAAGGTTAAAAGAACCTTGAATTTTGGAGTATGCTGCCCTCCATCATGCTATATTATTGCTTTTGTATATTGCTAGATTCTATTTACAAATATTTTGCTAGGGATTTTTACCTTTATGTTCAAAATATCAGTCTATCATTTTCTTTAACATCTTTGTCTGATTTTAACATTAGGGTAACTTGGACCTCATAAAATGAATGGGAATTGTTCCTTCTTTTGTTTTCTGAAGGTGGTAGTATAAGATTGGTTTTATTTCTTTTTTAAACATTTGTTAGAATTTGCTACTGAAAGCATTTGGGCTTGGGGTTGTTGTGTGGGACAAATGTTGTTAATAGAGTTCTATAGTAGTTATAAGGCTATGCATGCTTTCAGTGGGCCCTGAATCACATTTGATAATTGTATTTTTCAAGTAATTTGTCCATTTCATCTTAGTTGTTGATTTCATTGGCATATTATTCTCTCATTAAACTTTTGATTTCTGTAGGGTTTGTAGTAAAACTCCCACTTTCTTTCCTGACATTGGTATTTTGTTCTCTCTCATTCTTTGTTGATCCATTTTGCTAGGCATTTATCAATTCTACTACTCTTTTGAAAGAGCCAACTTTTGACTTGGTTAATTTTCTCTATTGTTGTTTTTTATTTAGTCAGTTTCTTAGGCTTATTATTTTCTTCCTCTTAATGGATTTTGGATTAATCAGTTTACCTCTTTCTAGATTTATAAAGTAGAAATTTAGACCATTGGCATGATTTTTTTCTTTTCTAATAGAAAGCATTTAAAACTATAAATGTGAATAGAGTCCAAAGACCATGAAGAAAGTATTAGTAGCCTGAACAACAAATAATACTGCTTATTATTTTATGTCTGGAAAATATAACACCCAACAAAGAAGGACAAGGATATGAAGAGGTACTTTGACAAAAAAGAAGTATGAATATAAAAAAGATATTCAACTTGCTAAGTAATCAAGGCAATAAAATGAAAATAGATTGCCATTTTTCACCTGTCCAAATGGCAAAGATTGAAAAGATTGACCAAAGTCTTGTTGGCAAGTATATGAGTCAGAATAAGTGCATTCTTAATTTGGTTGGTGGGAATGTATTAATTGGTTATGAAAGAATTAGGGGAACAAAAGAACAAAGGAGACAGTGGAGAAGATGGGCTGCCTCTTGTCCTGAGCCTTCATTTAGAAGAATAATTGGGCAGGATTGCTCCTGAGAGTGACATTCAGGCTGTTATTGTTACCCGTGTTTGGAGGTGCATTTTGAGTACACCGAAGAGGAAAGGAGGGTGGGTTGGTAGATAGCATGTGGAAGGTGCCGTTCTGGCCTGTTGAAGGGTCGGCTTCCTCCCAAACTTACCAGTTCTCTCTGGCGTCCAGTGCCTTCACATTGCGCTTTGGCTCCCGCGATGATGCCATGGCCCTTGTCTGTCCTGTGACTCAGGCCTATGGGTAAACTGTGGTCAGATCTAGCCTTATTGCTCATACAGCCCTGTGCAACTGTGAGTTGCCCACAGGAGATTTAGATACGTAAAGTTAAGCTGGATGAAACTCCAATTTACCTTAGATGATTTCCAATTTATAGCCCTTGCTTAATATATAATGCCCTAGGGGTCTTACCATTGCAGTAAGTGATCAAAGAAATTAACACATTGCGGTTGAGTTTAAAATTGGTAGCTGAACAGAACACTGGGAGATTTTTGTGTCTGCATGTGTACGGGTGGAGTTGTGAGGATAATCTTTACTCTTCCTAGCTCAAAATTGTTAATATGTATGTATGTGTGTGTGTGTGTATTTAATTCCTACCTTGTTCCAAAAGGATTTAAGGAAGCTTCTCCTTCCTTTCTACCCTATCATACAAAATAGAATAAAATAAGAAAGAACCACATCATGAAGAATGCAACTTAATTAGCCTCGGTTTGTGTAATTAGGGAATGGGAGAGAACAATATAAGATGTGGTTGACCAAGAGAGAAACCTAGTGATTACAAACATGATTTAGAAGGTGGGGTTGAAGATAACCAAGTTTCCAGTTATTTCTATTGGGGATTTGAAGCTGTGCCATCAGTAAAGCCCCAAAGCTTTAAAGAGTGACCTTGGAGGGACGCCTGCATGGCTCAGTCAGTTAACCACCGGACTTTGGCTCAGGTTCGTGATCTCATGGTTCCTGGGTTCGAGCCGCATGTCGGGCTCTGTGCTGACAGCTCAGAGCCTGGAGCCTGCTTCAGATTCTGTGTCTCCCTCTCTCTGCTCCTCCCCCGCTTGTGCTGTCTCTCACTCTCAAAAATAAATAAACATTAAAAAAAAAAGAGTGAACTTGGAGACTTCCCTTTTTGACTATCACAGGCTTATTTCTTTCGAGCTGCATTACTGATTGTGGGATTGCTGGAATAGGTGAAGAGGCAGGCCTGCAATACTGTTAGACTGTGAGAAGTAACTTCATGATAATCTTTAAAAATACCTTTATTCTGAAAGTTCAAGTGAAGTTTAGCATTAATTGAAGCTGTCAGGCAACCTAAAATTTCTTCTCTTTGAAGAAAGCTGATTTTCTTCCCTCAGAGGAAAAGTGAGTGATTAATTAGCCTGTCATTATCAAAGGAGATAATAATGTTAGTAGATACTGAATTTCCTGTTAAATGGATTACCTCTTGTGTTCCATTCGCAGTTCATGTATATATTTTAGAAACACATTCATCTTCATACCAAGTCATCACGGTTACAGCTACATAATGAAATTTTAAGCTTTTTCTTGCACAGTGATACTTAACTTTCAGAAGACTATCTGAATGGGCATTTAAATGTAGCTTTTTTGGGGCATCTTCTCTACCCCAATTCCTGCCAACCCCAACTCCCCCAACATATCTACAAGCACACAAACGTTTTCCCCAGCAATGTTGAGTCCTGTGTGCCTGTGTGCACATGTGCATTCAGGCAGCCCAGCAGCTGCAGGCCTGATTTATGGGAATCCTGCACACATCATACTGCCCTCTCTCCTTCCCTGTTGTTTTTGAGCATTTCATTTACCTCATTTTTCACCCTTTGAACTTCAGACTGCCAGGACTTGACCTGTCCTCTCCTTCTAAGGATTCACAGTGAATTTAACCCCAAACTTTCCCGGGATGTAAATCTCCTCCCAGTGCATTTATACACAGTAGGGAGGGAAGGAGGTGGGTGTTCTTATAGGTTTCGTCTTCTTAAAACTGTGGCTCACATCTGAGCTAGTTGCTCTCAGGCCTGCAGCACAGCTGCGCTCCTGAGATCTCCCCTCACATCATCCTGTAGCCTCTCTTGTGACGATTTCCTTATTTTCCCACATCCGGCACCTTCCTCTTTCGTGATTTATGGCCTCATTTTGGCGGTGCACTTCTCTGCCCGTTACTTCATGAGGAAGGGTTCGTGGACAGTAATTTTTTTGAGCCCATGCATTCTGAAATATCCATATTTTTCCCCTCACATTTGATTGACAGATTTAATGTCTAATTAAAGATTAAAATGAATTTTCCCTTAGAATTTTGAAGACATTACGTTTCTGTCTTCTCGTGTTGCTCTTGAGAATTTCTAATATTACTCTGTTCTTTTTTTTAAATTTTTTAAATTTTATTTTTTTTAAATGTTTTTTATTTATTTCTAGGAGAGAGAGAGACAGTGTGAGCAGGGGAGGGTCAGAGAGAGAGGGAGTCACAGACTGAAACAGGCTCCAGGCTCTGAGCTGGCAGTCAGCACAGAGCCCGACGCGGGGCTCGAACCCACGAACCGCGAGATCATGACCTAAGCGAAAGTTGGACGCTTAACCGACTAAACCACCCAGGTGCCTGAGTATTACTCTGTTCTTGATCTTTCTTTTGAAGCCTGTTTTTTTTTTCCTCTTTAGAAGCTTGAGCTATTTTTTACTTCACTTTTCTGAAATTTGATATTCCTACCTCCAGAGATAAGACATGCCACAAATTTCCACACCTTGTGGCAGTTCTGTAGTATAAATTGGATCCTTTCTTGACTTCCCCGCTGCCAGTTTAGGATTCGGCTTTCTTAGGCGTGCTTTTCAGGTTCAAATGAATTTTTTGTTGTTGTTGTTGCGGCTGTCTCCACTCCTCTCTTTGCCCTTGGGGCTTATGTCGCAGGAAATGAACATAAAAACACTTGACTACAGTTTTAATAAGGTGTTTGGGAGGAACAGAGGTGTTCACTCTTCCCTCATTACCCAGAAGACCATTCGCCTGCTCTTCCAACAACTCTGTTGTGGATTTTGTCCCCACCACCGTGTCACTGAGACTGCACACAGAATGGCCCCTCACAAGATCCTGTCTTCCGAGCCCCCAGGGCACCTCTGTCTTACTTGACCCCTCAGCACCATTTGATGTGGATGTGACTGCCCCCTCATTTTCTAACCGATCTCCCTTTGTTTTGATTCCATGCTGTCCTGGGGTTTCCCAAAAAAACTGACTCCCCACCCCCTTTTTTTGTCTTCTAAGCTGGTTCCTTCTCTATATCTGGCCTTTACAAATAATTTTATTTTGAGCACTTCAGGCTAGTTTTTTGGGCTCTATCTCTTATCTTCACTCTCCTTATTAGGCTTAATCCTAATAGGCCTGACTTTAAATGCCATGTTTGCGTTGCTGACACACTCTGACATCTCTCTTCTGAGCTCCAGACTCCCACTTCATCTCTTTGGGCATGTTGTAAACAGAACTCTTGGTTTCCCCTCAAACCTGCCTCCCTGCAGTCATCCCTAAATCAGTAAGTGACACCACCACGCCCAAGCACAAGTGGTTGGACTGATGATTCTCCTTTAAAAATTGGTGTAAACTAACCCTTTATCCAGTATGTGATTTACTAAGTGAAATAAGTCAGAGAAAGATGTTATAGGTTTTCGCTCATATGTGGATCTTGAGAAACTTAACAGAAGACCATGGGAGAGGGAAGGGAAAAAATAGTTACAAACACAGAGGGAGGGAGGCAAACCACAAGAGACTCTTAAATACAGAAAACAAACTGAATGTTGATGGGGGGTAGTTGAAGAGAGCACTTGTTGGGATGAGCACTGGGTGTTGTGTGTATGTGATGGACCCTGGGAATCTACCCCAAAACCAAGAGCACACTTTACACACTGTATGTTAACCAATTTGACAATAAATCAGATTTTTAAAATAAATAAATAATACACAAATAAATAAAATAACAAAAAAAATTGGTGTAAAAGTAGACAGTCAACTGCCCACCAGAGGGCAGTGCAGGCAAGTGGTTCTGACCACAGCAGGCCAGCCATGAGCTGTTGTTTCCTTTCCCACATAACTGGCTCCATATGAGGTCGCTTTTCGCTGCACAAAACATTTTTAGGATCTTCAGACCAATTTGGAAGAGAGAATGTGGATAGTTATACTCCTTCCTGTTTCATTTCCCCTACTCAGGTCTGTTCGTAAATTCTGGGGATTTTAGCTATTGGGTCCTCTGCTTCATGCAGCCTTTGGAAGAGTCTGGGTATGGGAAGTGCAGATCTCCCCTCCCATATTTGTACTCCAACGGCCAACAAGGCATTTACCGCCTAGCACCCAGGAAATACAAACTGCCGAATCATAGCCCTACTTTGATTACTCTATAAATTTCCTAGGGTCTATTAAAATTCTAGGAATTTCATGCAGGGATTTTACCTCCCATACACTGTGATGTGCTTCTTTACTGAGAGATTGACTTACCCAAAGAAGATGGGTTTGCATAAACATTGTAGAAAGTTACCCAGCAAATTACATGTTTCATCTGGAGTAGGTGGTGGTCTTTCACCTAGCATTTATTCAATGCCTGTGGAACCAGACTGTGCTACTGGACTAGAGATCATGACCATAGAGTTAGTTAGCCTAAGTCTCCCGAGGTGCTTATAATTAGGTGAAGGGGCAGACATGTCCAAAGTAAATCTGAACAAGGCCTTTAGCAGTAAGTACTATAGATATAAATGAAAGTGCTCTGGGAGGGGGCAGGTGATGAGAGAGAATTGTTTCAGGTGGAGATGGTGGGTATCATTCGTCCTATCTTGGCTCAGTACATGGAGTCCTTTTGTGAAGTCCTTCAAGCCCAAACTCAGCGTCAGGACACCAGCCTCTGGATCGCTTGCTCTGACCCTCCGCTGATGAGTTAAGTGCCCTTCCTGTGTTGCCATCGTCCAGTTCATCTTTCTCTTATGGCGCGCTGTTCATGGCTGTTAATTTGCGTGCTACTCTCCTGAGGACAAAGACTGAGCACTAATAGATTTGTGTATTCTCCCATTCTGGCTCCTTTCTGGTGCCGCACATGTTTTTCTTTCTCTCTGGAGTACTCCCTGTTTCCCATCTGTTTCTAAATTCTATCGCTTTCTAAATGTAATGGCACAGACTCACTGACATCTTAAAAAGTAAAGGAGAGAAAAAGAACTAACAGTCATTGAGTGCCACCTTTGTGTTGAACACTCTTCACTATGTTAGGTATTTTATGAGCATTTTCTCGCTTAACCTTGTCCCTCTAATGCAACCAACCTTCTCCGTTCAGGTCTTTGCACTTGGTATTTCCCCTCGTGCGGACTGTTTCTCCTCAAGTGCTGACGAAGGTATCTCCCTTTTCTGTTAACAAACATATGGAGTGTACAAACCATCCTTCTGAAGTTACCTTTTTAGCTTGGTTACCCACCCCTCCTCTCAGAGGTGGGTAGGGTCTCAGGGACAGGAATTAGCTGAGGCCAGGCTGAGAACCTTCCATCTCCTCCCTCTCATTGTCCCTGCCCTTCTGGCTGCTCCCTCAGTGCATCAAGTCCTGATCATTGGCTGTCTCAAGTCGGTTTACTAATTTTTATCAAAATTGCTCTATTTCTACTTCATTATAACTGGTAGTGTCATTCAGACTATACCTCTCCTAGGAGCTAAGGGATTCCATTTTTTGGCTAGCTTTCCTCTTAAGATTGGGCACCCAATCATCTTTTTTTTTTTTTAACATTTATTCATTTTTGAGAGACAAAGAGAATCAGAGTGTGAATGGGGGAGGGACAGAGAGAGGGGGAGACACAGAGTCAGAGGCAGAGTCCAGGCTCTGAGCTGCCAGCACAGAGCCCCACGCAGGGCTAGATCTTACAGATGGTGAGATCATAACCTGAGCTGAAGTCCAACGTTCAACCAACTGAGCCACCCAGGCGCCCCTAACCAATCACCTTTTAATCGAATTCATGTTTAATAATTACAGGCACCATGCTCCCCCCTTCCTCCTGTCTGGTAGCAGCAGAGATGGTGCAGGGACTGGGGCATGTGCCCCCAGAAGCAGTCCTCTTTTAATGTATAGTTTTGTTCTATATGGCCTGGAAGTCTAGATCCGACCTTATAAACAAATTTATACTTAATTAAAACTCCACCTATTTTTGCTAGTCTAGTGTTAAAACAGTATAACCAAGTGCTCATCTTCTGATATACACTAAAATCTTGCTTTTAAATCTCTTCCCCACCCTTGAAGGCTCAATTTAAGTCCTGACTCCTCTGACATTTTCGGCACCTGTAGTGCTCTGCATTCATCTTTCCTGCTCTGAATTCCCATAGTCTACATACTTCAGTTTGGCTATTAATCTAGAGGATCTTATTTGTTATTTAGTTGTTTTGTGTATCTTAACTGACCAATGAAATGGTAAGGTGCCAGTTGATTGTAGCAATATTTCCTCAATTTTTGCTATGTTGAAAAAGGTACCACTTTTAAAGGACATTTTTAGAGCAAGATATTTTTAAATAATGTATTTTTCTTAATTGGTTTTACTTACTTTCTTAAATTCAACTTAAACATTACTCACCTTGTTTAAGTTTTCTTAAAGCATTTTCATTAGGGGCGCCTGGGTGGCTCATTTGGTTGAATGTCTGACTTTGGCTCAGGTCATGATCTCATGGTTCATGAGTTCGAGCCCCATGTTGGGCTCTGTGCTGACAGCTCAGAGCCTGGAGCCTGCTTCAGATTCTGTGTCTCCTCTCTCCCTTCCCCCACTTCTGCTCTGTGTCTGTCTGTCTGACAGTCTATCTCTCTCTAAAATAAATAATAAATATTTAAAAAAGCATTTTTGTTATCTTTAAGATTTTTTAAATGTTTATATCTGAGAGAGAGAGCATGTACCTGCATGCATGGGGGAGGGGCAGAGAGAGAGGGAGACAAAGAATCCGAAGCAGGCTCCAGGCTCTGAGCTGTCAGCACAGAGCCCGATGCGGGGCTCAAACCCACAAACCATGAGATCATGACCTGAGCTGAAGGCAGATGCTTAACCAACTGAACCACTCAGGTGCCCCAAGATTTTTTTTTACATTATTATTATTAACTTTATTCTGAATGTTTATTTAAGAAGACTAAAGTGTTTAGGTATAATGCATCAAGGAAGTTTTTCAGAAAAAAAAAAAACAATAGTATTTCCTCCTGTAGCTTCTCTATAAAAAGCCATGTGGGAAGCTACACTCTTTTAAATCTTTTCTAGGACTTTGGGGTTTGTATAGTTGCTATATTAAAGTCATTTTCAGTCTTCTACGGAAAATTTGTTAAGATTTGTTTGATAAGATTTCAATATTTTCATAGCTATAATTGTCTAGGCGTTACTAATTGTGTGTTGAGCTTTCTCGTTCTTACTACAGCTGCTTCTTCCTGGCACAGTTTAAACATCAGTCTCTAATCAGTTAGGTTAATCTCTATATAATATAATTAAATTAATCTGACCTGGTTACTGGGTTCATTTCAGATACCAGACTGATGTTTATCATGACATCACTAAGAATATTTCAATTTTAAAACTGACCTTTTAGAATCAGGCTTTCTTCAGTCTGCCAGTTGTATTTAACAGAAATATTTGTTTTCAAAAGTAACCTGATGTTATGACAGTATTTAATTTCAAAAACCAAAGGGGTTATAAAATGTGTATAAGGTGAAGTACATTAAAAAACTAATGACATTTCTTTTTAATTTACAGAGATACTTTCTAGTTGGGAACAATCAGGCAGAAACAAAATATCGTGTTTTGAAGATTGATAGAACAGAACCAAAAGATTTGGTCATAATTGATGATAGGGTAAGTATGTTGCAAACCTGAATATAAACAGAAACTTTTGTACCTGTTGTTCAAAGGATATGAAAGAGCCGCACAGCTCTTAGTGATGTATATATTTTTTTCCTTTTTAAATGAGGCATCTGAAAATTACAGTCATTTCTTATGGTTGGCTGGAATTTAAATTTCCAAACTGGTTTCAAGAAATTACTGGTGTTAAAAAGTATTCCGGAATTGCACGTTGATACATTTTGATTTGTTTTATAAAGCAAACTCTTTGGATAAGATAATGAGTATATTTTCTTTAAGAAGTGACATTTTAAGGATTTAATATAACTCTTAATATTGCATCTACCGAAGGATTATTTATTACTATGCTTTAAATTTTTTTTAACATTTTATTTATTTTTGAGAGACAGAGAGTGATTGGGAAAGGGGCAGAGAGAGAGGGAGACACAGAATCTGAAGCAGGCTCCAGGCTCTGAGCTGTCAGCACAGAACCCGATGAAGAGCTCAAACTCATGAGCTGTGAGATCATGACCCAATCCAAAGTCCAATGCCTAACTGACTGAGCCACCCAGGTGTCCCTATTGCCATGCTTTAATATGAAGCTACTTGAAGTCAGGGGGAACTTTTATTATGCTGCTAAAAATCACCTCTAGGTGATGTTCTGATGACTTGCTATGCATGAGAGAAATGTTAAGCTGTTCTTATCCAGATGTTATATTATCGAGAGCAGGAATACAGGCCTCATTCAGGTGGTACAAAAGCATGAGACTATTAGTCAAAAGTGAAATACAGTATGGTGATATTGAACAGTTCATTGTAACTCTTTCAAATGAGAGAACCTAACTTACCCTTCATATTGAAGTTCTGTCTGTGAACATTTTGAATTCGTGTGGATCGCCAGCTTCTCAAATATGTTGGTAGCTACAGTTTGGAACCCATTTTCACTAAGTTCTTTGCAAAACTATTTTCTGTGTTATGATTTTAGATAGATTATATATTGTGATTTCCTGCATTTGTGGATATGGCTGTTCTTTATTCTCCTATTCTGGAAGTTTTTATTAATATGCTGTATTGATTCTTGGTTTTACTTGGAGATAGGAGCGATTGATCAGGGATTCCTTTGAGAATCTAAGCAAAGCTATGGGCCTCATAAAAATACAAGTATGTATGTACAAGTAAAGCTTTGCATACAGTCTTAAGGGGTTCATAGATTTCTTGATATTTGTCTTGTGGAGCCTTTAAGTGTATGGTTTCGAAGATAAGGTTTTGACACAAGTTTTTGGTAAAGCAGCATGTGATCCAATACCTACCTGTAATTGCTAATGCTAAAGAATTTGTTGGCTTTTAAAAATTATAGCTTAGTTGTGAGCTATTACATGCTTCTCTGTGAAATAGCTAGTGATTCTTATAGACAATATATAATCTAAAGAATAAACACAATCTTACAGATTAATTTTCTTTTTTTTTTTAGCATGTATATACACAACAAGAAGTGAGAGAACTTCTTGGCCGCTTGGATCTAGGAAATAGAACAAAGATGGGACAGAAAGGATCCTCTGGGTTATTTCGAGCTGTTTCAGCTTTTGGTGTTGTAGGTAAGACATGTACCTCCTTCTTACTACCTCTTTTTATTCCCCCCTACATAGACTACTAAAAGATATTTTTCTGTAGTTATATAATTATAACCCATAATCGGTGGCTTTGGTTGTTTACAATTTCATTATCTTTCAATCAGATATCAAATAGCCTATAGTATCTGCTATGTGCTGCTCAGTTTCATACAGGATAAGAATAGATATCGAAGTGGTTTGGGCCTTTAAAAAGTCTGTTGTCTGGGATGTTGAGGAATGAAAAAGTAAAAAAAAAAAAAAAAAAAGTTAATTTGGACTTTAAACATCTGCTCTGCCATTCATCAGCTGGAAAAACAGATACTGGCAAAACTGGCTTAAAATTAACAGGGACTTCTTGGGCACCTGGGTGGCTCAGTTGGTTGAGCAACTGACTTCATCTCAGGTCATGATTTCATGGTTCATGAGTTTGAGCCCTGCATCGAGCTTGTTGCTGTCAACACAGAGCCTGTTTCAGATCTTCTGTCCCCCCATCTCTCTGCCCCTTCCTGCTTGCACTCTGTCTTTCAAAAATAACTAAATCTAAAAAAAAAAAATTAACAAGGATTTCTCCCAAGGAAATGCTGAAGCATAAAGTGTCATATTACCCTTCTTTGACGTCTGCTTTTTTACTCATTGAGAAACTGTTCTCTAGAATTATCAACTATTAGAAACTTTGCTGTTTGCAATTATATCAGTAAGAGAAAACATCACCCTCTTGCCTGGGTGATTTAAGTAACTTTGACACCGAGAAGCAACCTAGATTTACAACTAAGATGGAGAGCTTCAAATAAGGGGTTTCTGGACACTACAGCCCCCGGCTATGCTAACTTTATTGTTTTCAAGGAAACGGGACCCTGAGTCTGCTTCACAGTTGATGTTGATCACTTTACATATAGTTCTGCTTTGGGTTGAACCTCTCTGAATTTTACTTAAATTCCATCCTTCCCCCAAATTCAGTTATAACTCCTTTATTTCATTTATTCACAAACAAACGTAGGTCTACTTTGGGCTTTTGCGGATCCTGCTGTCTAGCTTTGGGACAGTAGTGAGATGCCCCACAGTTCTGATGTGCACACCATCCCTCATTGCAGCGAGGCATGACACCTCTCTTTGCTGTACTGTGGATTTGTCTCTGGGAGTCTTAGGCTGACTACACTGGGATGAGGGACAAAATCTAATACATGCAAGACAATTCCACTGTTGTGCTTAAGAGCCAAGCTGTGTCGTGCAGAAAAGTTGCATGGGGGTGGAGATTATATAAGAGGCAGATGACTTGGACCAGGAATGGCCAGAAAAGATTTCCTGGGGATAGTGAGACTCCAGGTGGACCTTGAAGGAGGAACAAGATTTGGATGGATGTGGGGAAGAGGGGAAAGAAGTCGGGGTGATGGCAGAGGCATGCCAAGCAGAGGGCAATGGTATGGAATTACTTCTCTGATGGCAGAGCCTTATTTTGAGTCTGCATGTTTTAAAAAACATTTAACAACTCTATCTTTGTGCTCTTTAAACGTGCTGGACTGTATGCAATGTCAACTGAGTGATCGGTATCTATAGATGTTAACAAAATTAATATGGACCTAACTGTGCTGTATAGTTTCAAATTCTTATGTTTTTCTGATTAGCACTTTGTATTTTGTGCCTCTGTATTTGTTGAAACTTTGATTATATTCTGCCGTATTTGAAGTTTTTCTCCATGTGCTCTCATAGCTCTTCGTATGTAATCCCTTCAGGTCCATTTTGTGTCGAGGTGGCTGTCAGGGAAGTTCAAGAGTAGTAGCTGTATTTAGTTTCTTCTTTGTTTTTTTTTTTTAATATTTTTTATTTATTTCTAGGAGAGAGAGAGACAGCGTGAGCAGGGGAGGGTCAGAGAGAGAGGGAGATACAGACTCTGAAACAGGCTCCAGGCTCTGAGCTGGCAGTCAGCACAGAGCCCGACGCGGGGCTCGAACCCACGAACCGTGAGATCATGACCTAAGCGAAAGTCGGACGCTTAACCGACTAAGCCACCCAGGCGCCCCTTTTAGTTTCTTCTTTGAACTGGCCCCTTTTCTATACCTTCTGCTCAGTCTTGACAAGTATGTTGAAGTTAATATGTTTAACAGATAAATATTTATGGATGTTTGCATGTCTGTGTATGTCAAGTGAGTTCATGTGTTTAAATTCCATAAATGCCATGTTAAATTCCACTTTAAGTGTTGCATATATATATATATATATTCTTTTAATCAATTTATTTTTGAGAGAGAGCGAGCAAGTGGAATGGGGCAGAGGCAGAGAATCCCAAGCAGTCTCCGTACTGTCAGCATAGAGTCTGATATGGGGCTTGAACTCATGAACCATGATATCATAACCTGAGCCGGAGCTGGTTGCTTAACCTACTGAGCCATCCAGGTGCCCCATGTATATTTTAAATAAAAGGAAAAACACCTGGAAATACAACGCGTCTTAAATATAGTAGGTTTTAATTTCAGGTTAGTTACTTAATAGGTTAAACATTCCTTTAAATGCTGATAGTTATGATTTTTTTTAAATGGAAATTTCCTAAGGTGAATGTAATGCTGAATGCCTCATTAGCCAGGGTTTATTTCCAGAATTGAACCTTCCTCAATGATTAAGAGTAACAAAGTGAAGATCAGTTATTGAACTGTTTAAAAATAGCTGTCCTTGGGTATTCTGGAGTTGTATTAGGCAGCTTGCCTTTCCATTAAACGGTCTCTAGACTGCTATACTGGTTTGTTTTTATGGTTCTTTAGTCATCCTTCATCGTTCTTGGCATATTTGCTTTTAGTGGTATTCATTGTCTCGTTTTAAATCTATTGATAACTAAGCGTATAAAACCAGAGCTTCATTTTTATCAACTGATAACCAGGCTTGTAACCAGATATTTCATACACAAGTATTAGGAAACTTAGGGTGAGGGCTGAAGGTGTCTTCTTATCTCTCTTAGAGGTGGCATTCATGGGTGTTGTGGTAGCTATTTCTCTTGTGGTTAGAGACCCCTTAGGATTGAGACTATCCTTGGATAATAAAGTCACTGACAGACTGACCTACCAGTAAAGTGACACAATAATGTACTAAGTAAGGATTTATTATTTTTATGGAAATATATTTTATGTATTCTTGTTCAGCCATGTAAATGAAGCTTAGGATCAGTGAAAGAGTAAGTAGAGAGTTAATGAAAGTCTCTGATTTGTCTCCTAAGTGCTGTCTTAGAAACAATGAGAGATACTGAAACAGTGAAATACAAAGTGCCTATCTTTAAAAAATATATAGTCTGGTTGTCAAAATAATACCTGTGAGAAATGACTAGAATGGTTGTCTTCTGTTCTGTGACCAAAATATTTTCTCAGTTAAGTTTTTCAACATGCCTAATTTTTATCATTGGAAGTCCAATGCGCTATCCATTGCGCCACAGAGCCACCTCAGCATACCTAATTTGTGAATAGTATTTTGCCGGAATGTTTTTAGACTGTTATCATGGTTTAGTGCATCATCCATAAGAATCTAGAGCAGTAATTTTCAGTTATCTGCAGTAACAGACCAGATATTTTCCACCAAAATGTCACAGACCAACACATGATCCTGCTGTGCATAACTAGTCACATGTGACTCATCACACAAGTTCAGTAAGACCCAAACTAGTCATGCCCCATTCGAGACAAGTTCATCGATTACACACTTGGATGTTGTAGCAATCTCAAATTGCTCTAAAGTTTCTAAATCCATCTTCAATTTGTTTTCTTGTCTTTTCATGGGCTTGGTACTCATGAAAAGCTCATAGATCATCTCTGGTCCCTAGATATGAGTTGATCTAGTCATATGTCTACCTTACATGTTTCTGACCCACTTCATTGTTATTTGATGGCCAGCAGGAGGTTTGGGAAACCACTGATTGGGATCACTCCCACTTGGGAGCATTCTTCCCAAAGTTGTTTTATTTGATCTTGGGGCACATGGATGGATTCGGTGGCTGGTTACCTGTAGTCTTTACTAGGCTTAGCTCTGTGACATCCCAGCCCCTTTTGCTACATAACTTCAGATCAATGTCCTTTTTGTGCCTGTCAGAAGATACTCTTCTAAGCTGTTAGCATGTTGAAGGGGAGTAGTAGAATAAGTATCATTGTAGCTGACTTTGATGCAGTTGCTATTTAAAGTAGCACTCAGAAATGGATTGCCATTGACTTCGGTTCAAGTCATGATCTCACAGTTTGTGAGTGCAAGCCCTGATGACAGCTCAGAGTCCAGAGCCTGCTTCGGTTTCTGCGTCTCCCTCTCTCTCTCTCTGCCCTCCCCCACTCTCTCTATCAAAAATTAATTTAAAAAATTAAAAAAAATTAAAAGGAAAAAGAAATGGATTGCATATCTATGATAATAATGAAGACAACAGCAACAAAGTGTGAGCCTCAGACTAGTAAGGGAGCAGTAGATTGGATGTTAGAGAGTCACTTTGGTTCTAGAGGGCCCTGTTGTGCCTAGATCCTACGTACCTTGTGGAGGTTTTTCATGCTTCTCTGCCGGAGTGCTGTTCTCCCTAAAGGCTTTTAAGATAATGACTAGCTGGCATGGTAATGACCCCTGACGTGGGATACTGCATTTTCCTCTGTTGGTGGGCTGGAGGGGTCCTCTCCAGCCACCTGAACTCCCACTACCTCCTCTCACACTGTTCTTTTTTGTATACTTTGTTCGGTATCCATTTCAAATGAAAATGCCTTCTCTGTGGGGCGAGAGAGAAGTCACTTTTGCATGATGACTGTCATCATGGCTCCCAAGAAGTGCTCAGTGAAATTGGTTTGGGGTTAGAGGTACACAGAATGGAGATGAAAAAACTTGTTCTGATTTTAGTGTGTGAAAGTGGTGACCAGGCTAACTCCTGGCAGATGTCTGTGCCTTTCTGAAGTCTTTTAATTGTTGACTGTATTTGATAGGAACCTTTTTAAAATGAGAGTGACATTTCCAGTTAGTAGTAAAAAGGAAGAAGAAAAGAATTTCATTTATAATAAACTGAAGGCATTTGTGCTGGTAGAAGAATCTCTTTTGTGTAATATATTTACTTCCATATATTCAGATTATGAAGAGAAAGGTATAATGGTATAAATAGTCTTAAACTGAAAACGTAAAATTAAAATTCAGTTGGAATGTAGATTGAGAAATTATTAGTTTTTTAAATAAAAAGTAAGTATATAGCAAGAATAAAAGGAAAACTCATTCATTTTGGAAATACTTGTTATTTAAACCCTTGACTGTTTTTATGCTGCTTCCAAGGGCTCTACTTTTATAAGTTTTATCCTTATAAAATGATAGTTTCTTTTTTACTTGCTTTTAGTGATTGTCATCAGCTCTTTTACTCCCTATTCCTATGTCCTTGAGCTTTTGTCAGGGAATTTTTTGCTAGTCTCTAAGGCAAAGAAAGGAGTAAATGAACATTTTTTTAAAAGCACTTTGCACTTTGTGGATCTCTAAAATGTAAGTATTCTTCACTATTTTAATGGTGTTTTTTCCTCAGTAGCATGGCTCATAAAATCCTTGAGGCATCTTTCTCTTGTATATTTTAGCTCATTTATGTTAATATCATCAATTACTGGTTTCCTTTATTCTGTCAGCTGAAGATAACAAGACACAGACATTAGGTATTTGTCAATTCTAGAGCAAAAAATTCATAGCGTCAAGATACTAGCCCAGACTTTATAGAATATAACACTCAGAGAGAGACAGAGAGTACAGGTGTGTGTGAGTGCATGCACATGTGGACATGAGAAAGTTTTGAAAGATAGTTATGCTAGATACAAGATTCTTGATTGGCCGTTTTTTTTTTCTTCTTTCAGTGCTTTGACTATATCAGCCCACAGTCTTGTGGCCTCCATTGTTTCTGATAGGAAGTCAGCTGTATGATTATATCTGACTCTTGCTACCGGTGAGCCAGGGTGAGGACAGTGGGGACTCACTATTCTTGACCAGTCATGCTGGGGTGGAGTCTCCACTTTCCAAGTAGGAGCTGGGGAGAAGAAGGAAGCCCCCGATCTTGGCAGGGCTTACCTGGGAATAGAGTTCCTATAACACAGAGCTGGAGGGGATGAGACATTCGGGTGTCCTACACCTTCTGAGCAGAAACCATATGACCTTAGACTGAGAACTAGGAAGAGAGGGAAAGCACTGTCTTCTTGGTTACACCTGCCCACAGTGATTAATCTCTCACACTGGACTGGAAGAGGGGTGGGTGTGAAAAGGAAATAGATTATGGTTCAGATGCACACACTTGCTCTTCTTACCAATGTTTAGTAGATTTTCTTGAATAAATATTTCTCCATTTGCTGTATGCCATTAGAACAATTTCCAGAAACTTTAAAAGTTTTGTGCTGTTTTTATAAATTTCATCAGTTACATTTGTTTCACTGGAGAGAGGGTCTGCCAGGCTCCTCACATTGCCATTTTGGAAATGACCCCTACCCCCAAAGGGAGTTAGTTTTCACTCCCAAAGCAAAAGTTCTGGGAGCCAAAAAGAATTTAACCAAGACTGTAGGGTAAGTAGGGTGTTGCTGAGAACTTAGTGCTACTGAACACAACACATCTGGTCTTTCTTTAATCACCAGGGTACAACATGTGTGCTTCAGTGATTTAACATAAAATATAGTTTTATAATGTTCCAACTTTCATAAAAAGTTTAACTAACACAAGTGATACCTGTGGAAGATTGCATGAAGGATGTGCAATGTACTGGATATATTGTTTGCTGAAACCCTCCACTTTCTGGGATCTGGCTCCACCTCTCCCGGCCCCATTGAAGTCACTTAGTTATTGTATAAATGGCTTCCAATGCAGTGTGACTGTATTCCTTGGCAACCATTGACTGGTCAAGGCTGGGCACCCAATCCAAGTTGGGCCAAGCTACATCCTTTCCTAGGAATTCTGGAATTGAACTGGTTAGAAAAAAGTTGTTTTTTCCCAGTGAAGCTTTTGGATGTAACACCTAGAACTGTTAGCAGCTGTATTTCCCACCACATCATCCAGAGAAGTGGAGGGAGCTAGTCTGTGGAGGGGGCTGGTCCGTGGAGGGGGCTGGTCCATTGGAGGGGGCTGGCTCGTGGAGGCGGCTAGTCTGTGGAGGGGGCTGGTCTATATAGAGAGACAAGAATGAGAAAGTGTTCAGAGATGCATCTTGACACTAGGTGTTTTTCTGAGGCCTAACCGTATTGTTGCCTGTTGGTGCCTTAGATCGCCTCAGTATCCTTAATATATATTTCTGTTTTTAAAGCTGGCTCCAGTTAGGTTTTGCTACTAGTAATCAAGAATCTACGAAGTTTGTTCTTCCTTTTGAGCAACATGTCCCAAAGTATGTTCCTCAGAGCTTGTCCGTTGGTTAATTTCTTTTTATTTATATTTATTTATCTATTTACTTTAAAAAAATTAATGTTTATTCATTTTTGAGAGAGAGACGGAGGGAGATTGTGAGTGGGGTAGGGGCAGAGAGGGGGACAGAAGATCCAAAGCAGGCTCTGTGCTGACAGCAGCAGGCCTGATGCGGGGCTCAAGCTCACGAATTATGAGATCATGACTTGAGCCGAAGGTGGATGCTCAATCAGGCACCCTGATTAATTTCTTTTTAAAAAAGAGGATGGAGTTCCATGATCAAATGAATCTAGGGAGGTGCTTAATCTTTATCCCCCATCGAGATTCACAGTGCATATTAGCACAGTACTCTAAGTGTCTGAGAACTTACTTGGTTTTCTGTTTGCTTTTATGTACTTTTTGCTTCTATACATATTGATTTATTTTACATATGTTTGTTTTGAAATAACATAAAAGTTACAATCTTCACCATTTTCAAGTGTACAGTGTAATAGTGTTAACTGTACATACCTTGTGCAACAGATCTCTAGGACTTTTCATCTTGTGAAATGAAACCATGTACCTATTAAATAACAACTCCCCTTAATCTTATGTATATTTTTGCTTAAAGCACCTCAATACTATTTGAAATGAGACTAAATATAAAAGAATGAATGAGATAAAATTGTTTAGAGTAGTATTTTTTAAGGGAGATACATGTCAGTATAGAGACTAATTATACAACTGAAAATTTGTGGGGCGCCTGGGTGGCTTAGTCGGTTAAGCGTCTGACTTTCTCTTAGGTCATGATCTCGCGGTACGTGGGTTCGAGCCCTGCGTCAGGCTCTGTGCTGACTGCCAGCTCAGAGCCTGGAGCCTGTTTCAGTCTGTGACTCCCTCTCTCTCCAACCCTCTCCTGCTCACACTGTCTCTCTCTCTCTCTCTCCTAGAAATAAATAAAAATATTAAAAAAAAAAAAAGAAAATTTGTATGGCTATGAATCATAGAAATAAACTAGGAAATGTGTCCCCAAAAAAGCTTTTGCCTTTTAAATGTGTATCTAAAAGGATTACTAAGTGTAGGAAACTTTTTCTCTCTTTTTGTTGTGCAGGTTTTGTGAGATTTCTAGAAGGCTATTACATTGTGTTAATAACTAAGAGGAGGAAGATGGCAGATATTGGAGGTCATGCAATATATAAGATTGAAGATACAAATATGATCTATATACCCAACGATTCTGTAAGAATTACTCATCCTGATGAAGCTCGGTATGTAGTAGTGGTAGCTACTGTTTGTTGTTGTCATTGTTGTTTTCAAGTGTGGTAGACCAACTAGAAAACAAAATACAGTCAAAATTTCATAGATATTAAGTTAAAAATGTAAAATGCTAGCTCAGAATTCTGTAATTTTTTTGAGATCTATTATGAGCCTCCATTATAACAGTTGATTCAGGTGAGGATCAACAATAGCTGCTAAAGGGATTGGGTGAAATGTTATTGAGGAAAGAATATTCACTCACTCTCCGCATCTACTCCATGAATCTCCTTATTTACAAAGAAAAGAAACAATGGCAAACATACTTAACCCAAATGTTCAAACTTAGCATCATGTGACAAAACTGAACTTATTTGCCTCTCTGTGTGAAGCAATGGGAAGGACACAGATTACCTGCATAGTTTTCTTGCTACAAATATATGTATATTTGTTTTTTTATGATGCTCTCACCATGATGAGTGTAGTGTTACCATCTGACGTTATTACGATATTATTAACTGCATTCCCTGTGCTGTGCTTTTCATCCCCGTGATTTCCTTTACAACTGGGACTTTATACCCCTTAATCCTTTTCCCCTGTTTCACCCATCCTCCTATCCAGTCCCCTCCCCTCTGGCAACATTTTAACTTGAATCTGAGTATGAGGAAATAATCAGACAAATCCATCTTGTGGGACATTCTGTATAAGACAACCAGCCTGGACTCTTTAAAAATGTCAGTGTCATCAAAGACCAAAAAAGCCAGAGGACTGTTCTAGATTTTAGAACAGGCATGACAAGCAGATGCAGCACATGAATATCTGTTGGATCCTGGATTAAAACATATGCGTGCACAGGTCTGTGTGCACATACACACAGAGCTGCAAAGGACTTTATGTACATGCATGTGTACACAGGTGTGTGCACTTACACACAGAACTGCAAAGGACTTTATGTGCACCGTTTGCATATGTATTATATACTAGGTGATTTTGAATCAATATCAAGCTGTAAGTGTAAAAATGATATTCTTTTTAGGAGATTATCTTTGTTCATAATAGATATATACTAAAATAATTAGGAGTAAAGTGTCATCATATCTGCTACTTACTGACAATGGTTTAGGAAAATAAGATGTACTTGTGTATTTAAAGAGAAGAAATATGTATGTGTGTGCTTAAGAAGAGAGATTTAACAGTGAATTCAAATAAAGGATATAATGGGATTTGTTGTATTATTTTTCCTTCCAATTATTCTGTAGATTGAAATCTTTAAGAAGTATTGGAGGGAAATTATTGGAGCCTTGGGAATGTGGGAAAAGGCTATTAATAAGTTGATAGAGAAAAGAATAGAATCGATTTATCTTAATACATAAATTTATTATAAACATAAAGGTTAAAATGGAACAAAGGCATGCTTATTAGTTTTTAAGTTTAGATTTTAGTTACTCTCTGTACTTTTATAGTGTTGTTCTAGATATATGAACCAAAATTTAAAGGTGGTGTGTCTTTCTTTCTTAAGACACTCTTAGACAGTTGATTTTGGACTCTCATTTTACTGTCTTTTTGATGACATATGGAAATAGGGTTGTTAAAAAATAATTGGTTTCAGTTTATTTACTTATCACATTAAATAAGAAGAATTCAACAGATAAAGTAGTCCTTTGTCTTGTACTAACTGCAAAAAAATTATATTCTGCATATCTTACAGGAAAACATAGTATATTGATTAAAAGTAAACTAGGTACTCCCAAAAGAAAACAAAAACGCTGACTCAAAAAGATACATGCACCGCTGCTTGTTTATTGCAGCATTATCTACAATAGCCAATGATGTGGAAGCAACTCAAGTATCCATCCATAGATGAATGGATAAATAAGATGTGGTACACACACACACACACACACACACACACACACACACACCATGGAATATTACTCAGCCATGAAGAGAATGAGCTCTTGTGATTCATGACAACATGGGTAAATCTAGAAAGTATTACACTAAGTGAAGTAAGTCAGGCAGAGAAAGATAAATGCCATGCAATTCATTTATATGTGGAATCTGAAAAACAATACAAATAACAAACCAAAACCCAGAAACAGACTCATGAATAAGAGAACAAATTGGTGGTTGCCACAAGAGTGGAGGTACGGGGATGGGCGAAATAGGTGAAGGGGATTAAGAAGTACAAACTTCCAGTTATAAATAAGTCATGAAGATGAAAAGTACAGCATGGGGAATATAGTCAGTAATATTGTAATAATGTTATATCATGACAGATCGTAAGTATACTTATCATGGTGAACATTGAGTAATATATAAAATTGTCGAATCACCATGTTGTACACTTGAAACTAATATAATATTTTTGTCAACTATACTTCAGTTATAATTTTTTTTTTAAAGTGAATCAGACCAGCACATACAAATCCAAGGGATGAGAAAAAGTTAAAGAGGTTTATATTATTTATAAACCTCATCTTTATGATTTCTTTAGCTAGGAATAGTAAAACAAATTAAATTGTTCTATATAGCGATTTGACTATCTTTAAAGGGTGAAATTACTGGGGCGCCTGGGTGGCTTAATCGATTAAGGGTCTGACGTCGGCTCAGGTCACAATCTAGCAGTTTGTGAGTTTGAGCCCCGCATTGGGCTCTGCCAACAGCTCAGAGCCTGGAGCCTGCTTCAGATTCTGTCTCTCTCTCTGTCCCTCCCCAACTTGTGCTCGCTCGCTCTCTCTCTCTCAATAAATAAACATAATTTTTTTTTAAAAGTAAAGAGTGAAATTACTTTAGGATTAATACTATGTAGCAGTGGACATTATCCAGAATAAGATACAATTATATTAATACCTTGTTATAGGTAGGCTGAAGTAGTATTAGGTAAAACTTGTAACATACTTCTAAAACTATATAATGCAATAATTCATTTAAGTTAAAAGACTTGATGGGCTGCCTGGCTGCCTCAGTTGGAAGAGCATGTAACTCTTGATCTCAGAGTCATGAGTTTGAGCCCCATGTTGGGTGTAGAGATTACTAAAAAACAATAATAAATAAACTTTAAAAAAAGACTTGGTAAAATATTGGGAAATAAAATACAATACTACTAAACATTTTATACATAATGAGAAGTAGAAGTTATACCTGCAAGAATGGTTGTATCAGCACTAGAAAATTTTGCTAGAGCACTTCACTACATTAAAATATTTTGGGGGAAACTATGATCATCTTAATATTTGTAGAAAATATGTTTGACAAATTCAGTGCCCATTTGTGATCAAAAGTCTTTTAAAAGTTGAAAAATTTGAAAACATATCAATATTTATTAATCCTGAGGGGTAGATATGCTGATATTTTATTCTGTACTTTTTTTTTCTTTTGAAAAACTTTACAACTTAAAATTATGGTGACCCGCAAACACTTTTGCTTGTTTTTGTTACTCTCCTCTCTCCAAACTCAAACCATTTACAAAGCACATAATTATAAAAATAAGAACTGTATTTACTTCTGTCTTGCCCTGAGTCTAAATGCCCCACATGTAAGTACATGACTTTCCCTCTCTGGCATACTCAGGAATGAGTAAATGGTCAAACTACAAGGTTAAAGTTGTCTCTGAAAGGATAATCAACTGAAGAGATTGCTTCAGATGAAATCCCTACTGCAGTTATGGCTTGAATTCCTCAGATTTTTAAAAACTATTTTATTTTATTTTTAAGTAATCTCTACACCCATCATGGGGCTTGAACTCACAGCCCCGAGATCAAGAGTTGCATGCTCTACCAACTGAGCCGGCCAGGTCCTCCTGAATTCCTCAACTGCAATGAGAGTATTCACAAATACAAATGTATATGTGAGTATAATTAAGCTATGAAAAATAATAGTATTGTGTGACTGTAATATGCTTTTCTTTTTAGGTATCTACGAATCTTTCAAAATGTGGACCTATCTAGCAATTTTTACTTTAGGTAAGTCTAAATTTATTTTTTCTCTTGTTAGTCACTCAGATGTTTATATTATTTTCCAGGAAGCAAAAACAAAATCAGGACAATAGTACAAAGTACTTCCTCTTTTTTTTAATTGGCCAAATTATTTCATCTAAAAACAAAAAGATACAGGTATTTCTTCCCTTTAAAAATCTTATAATTGAATATTGAATGGACAAATTAAAGGGTAACTGTACTCACTATAAACATCATCTTTTTAGGTGGGATTTAAATGAAGTATTTCATTTTGTAATTTTTAATTACAAAAAGGAAATTTGCATTCAGTTTCTAATACAGAGTTGTAACCATTTCACAGTTCAATGTGTAGTTAACTATCTAGCAAAATTAAAAGTAAATTCAGAATAGGAAGAACTGTTGCAATACTAACATCCTGCTAATGGCATTGTAAATTAATAGTTTTCCTGAAGAGGAATGTAGCATTAAGTATTTATGAAAATATATCCTAAGAAAATAAATTAGGATAGAAAATATTAATTCCTATTTACAAAGGGACACTTATAGCTTCTCTATTTATGATAGCTCCAAGCAAGCAAATCAGCCAATGCAGGGACATCCCAAATACCAATAATTGAATGACAGGCAAGGAAATTTCAACAGCATTATGATAGAATATTATACCACCACTGATGTTCCAATATGTAGGCCTAGGAGATACAGAGTTATTGTGCTAAATGGAAAATTCAGTCATCTATAACATCCAAACTACAAAAGTAGAACACAAAATAGTATGCACCAAAAAAGGACTTGAGTGCTAAGGATTAATTGAGGGCCTAGAGTGTTGTAACTATTGATGCTATGTACAGATGAATTATTTTAAATTTATTAAAAAATTTTTTTAACATTAGCCACTTTTTTGTTGTTTATTTATTTGAGAAAGGGAGCATGTGTGAGTGTGAGCCAGGGGAGGGGCAGAGAGAGGATCCCAAGCAGGCTCCATGCTATCAATGCAGAGCCCACGTGGGGCTGGATCCCACAAACTGTGGGATTATGATCTGAGCTGAACAAGAGTCGAACACTTAACCGACTGAGCCACCCCAGTACCCCTTTAAATTGTTCAGACAGTTAACCACTTGTTTACCTATGAAATAAAGAAAAACATGTTTGCTATGTAGAGTGGGTTATGTCTTCAATGATGTGAAACTGAAGGAAGTTCATTATTTTAACAGTAGTAATAGTGAAGGACTCCTAAAGAAATAATTTTCACTTCCTCACATGTTAATTGGATGTATATTTCCATTGTGTTTATCTCAGTCATCTGCTTCTCTGTCTTTATTGCTAAATTTTATGTTTATAGCATCTGCAAGTTATCACTGAAACTTGGTAGTGCTGTTAGAAATGGTCTGCTCAGTGATTTCAACTTCGTTTGCATTCTGATACTGAGCTCTCTGATCAAGTCATTCCAGTAAAATATGTCAGTTAAGGTTTTTGTGTCTAATAAGTAGGCTTAAAAAAGAATATACTACATTCTTAAGATTCAGCTTGAATAAAGCAATTATTCTAACTAGGAACAATTGATTTTTAAAAGCTACAAATCAACATTTCCTCCCCCGCTACAAATCAACATTTCCTCCCCCACCCCCTGCTTATTGAGATATTATTGACATATAACATATATAAATTTAAGGTGTACAACGTGACATTTAGATACACATAAATATTATGACATAATTACCACAATAAGGTTAGTCAACACCTCCATCACCTCACATAATTATGAGTGTTTGTGTGTGGTGAAAACATTCCAGATGCACTCTCAACAAATTTTAAGTTATAATTCATTACTGTTAATTACAGTTGCCATGCTATACTTTAGATCCCCAGATCTTTTTTGGCTTATAGCTGGGAGTTTGTACCATGTGTCCAGAACACGGCTTGTTTAGCTTTTTTAGATTCTGCATAGAAGTGAGAGCATATGGAAATAATTAGACTTATTTCACTTAGCATACTGCCCTCAAGTTCCATCCCTGTTGTTGCAAATAGTAGGATTTCCGTCTTTTTTTTTTTTTTATGGTTGTAAAATATCCCGTGTTTGTGTGTTTGCATGTGCACACCATATCCTCTATCCATTTATCTATTGCTGAACTCTTAGGATGTTTCCATGTTTTGGCTGTCATGAATAATGCTTCAGTCAACATGGGTGTGCAGATATCTCTTCAAGATGATGATTTAATTTCTTTTGGCTATACACTCATAAGTGGAAATACTGTGTCATATAGGAGTTCAATTTTTTTTATTTTGAGAGACAGAGAGTGCAAGCAGAGGAGGGGAAGAGAGAGAGAGGGAGAGAATCCCAAGCAGGCTCTGTGCTCTCAGCGCAGAGCCTGATGTAGAGCTTGAACTCCTGGACCTTGAGATCATGAGCTGAACTGAAATCAAGAGTCAGATGCTTGGGGCGCCTGGGTGGCTTAGTCGGTTAAGCGTCCGACTTTCGCTTAGGTCATGATCTCGCGGTTCGTGGGTTTGAGCACCGCGTCGGGCTCTGTGCTGACTGCCAGCTCAGAGCCTGGAGCCTGCTTCAGTCTGTGACTCCCCCTCTCTCTGACCCTCCCCTGCTCATGCTGTCTCTCTCTCTCTCTCTCTCCTAGAAATAAATAAAACATTAAAAAAATTAAAAAAAAAAAAAAGAGTCAGATGCTCAACAGACTGAGCCGTTCAGTGACCGCTGGTAGTTCTATTTTTAATTTTTTTTTTAGGAACCTTCATACTGTTTCTATATTGGCTGCACCAATTTACATTACTACCAGAAGTGCACACGGGTTCTTTTTTTCTCAACATCTTAGCCACACTTGTCTCTTGTCTTTTTGATAACAGCCATTAGAGCAGGTATGAGTTACTATCTCATTGTGGCTTTAATTTGCATCCCTGATGTGATGTTGAGCATTTTTTCATATATCCGCAGGCCATTTTCTTTGGAAAAATGTCCATTCAGGTCCTTTGCCCATTATTTAATTGGATTGTTTGCTTTTGGTGATTTTGTTTTGTGTTTTTTTGTTTGTTTTTGCTCTTTAGTTGTATGAGTTCCTTATGTGTTTTGGATATTAACCCCTTATCAGATAGATAGTTTGTAAACATTTTCTCCATTACATCGGTTGCCTTTTTATTTTGTTGATTTATTTTTCTGTGCAGCAGCTTTTTAGTTTGCTATAGTCCCACTTATTTATTTTTGCTTTTGTTGCCTGTTCTTTTTGTATCATATCCATAAAAGCTTTGCTAAAACTGCTATCAAAGAGTTTTTCCCCTTTGTCTTCTTTTAGTAGTTTTACAGTTTGGGGGGCTTACATTTAAGTCCTTAATCCATCTTGAGTTAGTTTCTGTGAGTAGTGTGAGACAAGGGTCCAATTTCATTCTTTGCATGTGATTATCCAGTTTTTCCCAGTACCATTTATTGAAGAGACTATCTTTTCCCTGTGTGTCTTCTTGTCTCTCTTGTTAAATAGTTGACTCTTTATGCATGGGTTTCTTTCTGAGCGTTCTGTTCTGTTCCACTGATCTATGTGGGGTTTTTTTGTTTGTTTATTTTTTTGTTTTGTTTTTTAATGCCATACTACTTGGAATGCTGTAGCTTTGTAAAAAAAGTTTAAAATCTGAAAGTGTGATGTTGCCGTCTTTGTTCTTCTTAAGACTGCTTTGGCTATTGGTGGTCTTTTGTGGTTCTATAGAAATTTTGGGATTGTTTGTTGTACCTCTGTGAAAAATGTCATTGGAATTTTGATGCAGATCTATGGATGACTTTGAGTAGTATGGACATTTGAACAATATTAATTCTTCTGATCTGTGAACATGGAGAATCTTTCCATTTATTTATATCTTCAGTTTATTTCATCAACGTCTTATAATTTTCAGCGTAAGATCTTTCTCCTCCTTGCTTAAATTTATTCCAAAGTATTTTATTTTTTTGATACTATTGTAAGTGTGATTGAAAAACCAACTTCTTTTTTTTTTTAATTTTTAATGTTTATTTTCGAGAGACAGAGTGCGAGTGGGGGAGGGGCAGAGAGAAAGAGGGAGACACAGAATCCGAAGCAGGCTCCAGGCTCCGAGCTATTAGCACAGGGCCTGACGCGGAGCTCAAACCTACAAGCTGTGAGATCATGATCTGAGCCGAAGTCGGAGGCTCAACTGACTAAGCCACCCAGGCACCCCAAAAAACCAACTTCTTAATACAGCTTTTATCTCTGAGATTAGATTCTAGTAAAATTAATGTCTTCATCTAGCAAATGTGGTAAAATTGAATTTCACAGATGAAAAAAATAAATTTCAATCAAATTATATGAATAAATTAAAGAAGAAATAATAATTGAGATAATATGTGAGTCTCCAGACAGAATTGCAACCATCTTTATGAATTTGAAGAATTCTAGATAACTTTTAAAATTCTGTGCTAAAATATAGCTAGAGACATACTTCAAAAATTAATAATTATGTGAAATCCAGATTGTAAAATCAGTTTCTTTTGGCCTCAAAGCCAAATTTTGTTTGTGAACACTGTTATAACTTTTTGGATGGCTGTTACTGTTCTAAAACAAATTTTATCATAATGGTTTTTTATTATTTTCTTACTCTTGTTTTATTATGAAATCAGTTATGGTACTACTTGTATGCACTATTGCGTGTATATTGTAACATCTATACAACTTTATTCAGATATTTATCAGAGTGTGACCCCTTTGCACAAGGCTGTGACATTAGTCTCATTTCATTGTAAAGCAAAAAATGCACATTACAAGTCAATGAATGTTGGCCACTCACATTTTATTTCTAATTGTGCAAATGCCTAAGTCATGCAATGATTTTTATAAATTTTTTAATGTTTATTTTTGAGAGAGAGATAGAGAGACAGAGCATAAGTGGGGAAAGGGCGGAGAAAGAGAGAGGGAGACACAGAATCTGAAGCTGACTCCAGGCTCTGAGCTATCAGCACAGATCCCAATGTGGGGCTTGAATTCACAAACAATGAAATCATGACCTCAGCTGAAGTTGGATGCTCAACCAACAGAGCCACCGAGGCACTCTATCAAAAAAATTTTTTAAATCTTGATTTACTTTTGAGAGAGAGACAGAGTGCAATCAGGGAGGAACAGAGAGAGAGGAAAACACAGAATCCGAAGCAAGCTCCAGGCTCTGAACTGTCATCACATAGCCCCATGCAGGGCTTGAACTCATGAACTGCGAGATCATGACCTAAACCAAAGTCTGATGCTTAACCAACAGAGCCACCCAGGTGCCCCATTTTTTAATTGAAGCATAGAAGACATACCATATTATATTAGTTTCACGTGTACAACATAGTGAACAGACAATTCCTATATATTATTCAGTGCTCATCATGATAAGTATAGTCACCATCTGTCATCATACAACATCATTTCAATTATTATTGACCATATTCCCTATGTTGTACTTTTCATCCCTGTGATTTACTTACTTAATAATTGTAAATTTGTGCACCTTAATCCCCTTTACCTGTGTTGTCTGTCTTGCATTCTTTTCTCACTGGCAATGACCAGTTCTCTGTATTTATGAGTCTGTTTCTGTTTTTTGTTTGTTTGTTTGTTTCTTTGTTTGTGTTGTTTTTTAGATTCCACATATGGGTGAAATCATACAGTACTTCTCTTTCTCCTCTTTTTTTGTCTGACTTCTATCACTTAGTGGAATGTCCTGTAAGTCCATCTTTGTTGTTGCAAATGGCAAGAGCTCATTTTTTTTTGCTGAGTAACACTCCGTTGTATAAATATACCATACCTTTTTTATCTATTCATCTATCAGAACACTTAGGTTGCCTCCATATCTATATATTGGCTATTGTAGATAATGCTGCAGTAAAATAGGAGGGCATATATCTTTTCAAATCAGTGTTTTTGTTTTCATTGGGTAAATACCCAGAAGTGGAATTACTGGCTTGTATGGTATTTCTTTTTTTAATTCTTTGAGGATGCAGTGATTTCTAAATTTCCAGTTACATTCATGGTTTACATGGTTTTACAGTGCTTGTTTGAGTAGCATTGGTTCCAAGTAACAGAAGAGGTGCTAATATAGTTTGCAGTTTTTAATTCCATAGAAGAGCCAAGACGGAAATACGTTTTGCTTTTGTAATTCTTACTAAGTTTCAGTTATGTTCCCAGTTACAGCTACGATTTGTCCCACTCGCTTCAGTATAATCTCACTGTCTTGCGAATGCCCCTGGAGATGTTAAAGTCAGAAACAACCCAGACTCGCCAGGAGAGTTTCGACATCTTTGAAGATGAAGGATTAATTACACAGGGTGGAAGCGGTAGGTGGTTTTCAGCACAACTAATGCATGTTAATATGGCCCCCGTGAAATGGCATCTCATTAAATTAACTCACATTTCCCTCATATTTCCCTGTCCCTTACTGTTCTTTGTCCTTACGTGAGGTTTTTCTAGATATATGAACTTGACTAGTTCATTTTTATAGAGATCATTAATCATGATGTGATTTCATTTGTGGGCCAGCCAGAGTATTGTATGCTGGCATTTCCTAGGAAATTTCCATGTACTTTTTTTTTTTTTAATTTATTTCTAGGAAACAGAGAGAGAGAGAGAGACAGCGTGAGCAGGGGAGGGTCAGAGAGAGAGGGAGACACAGACTCTGAAATAGGCTCCAGGCTCTGAGTTAGCAGTCAGCACAGAGCCCGACGTGGGGCTCGAACCCACGAACCGCGAGATCATGACCTAAGTGAAAGTCAGACGCTTAGCCGACTAAGCCCCCCAGGCACCCCTTCCATGTACTTTTAATGGAATACATTTAGGTCTAGGCTTTTGGTGAAGTTTGAATGGGAAATTGGTTTTTTTGAATATTGGAAAACAAACCACCATCTTATTTTACTTCTTGGAGAGTTTTGGAAAAAGCTCATCATGGGTTATCTGTTGTGTCCTAGACATTTGCTACAATATCTCTAATTCTCATAAAAGCTCTGCTCAGTAGATATGATGCCACTTTTAAAGAAATAAAGACTAAGTGGAAAACCGAGGTGGAGAGATTCAGATCACAAGGCTAGTGTGCTGAGGAAACAGTATAGCATGTCAGAAGCTGCTCTTATTTTGATTGGTCCCAGCTTGACCTGAGCGTCCCTCATAGGCCTTGCTTATGTCAGGGCCACTGCAGGGTCACTGCAGGACCACATGTGACTAGTCTAGGGTCTCCTAACAGAGTTGGTACCTTCATGCCTAGATTTTAGGATTGTTCTAGAACTCTAAAGCCAGGGCACAGCTAAAGTGAGTATTGTAAAGGAATCATTTCTGACTTAAAGCAGCTAAGCTGAGTTGTATTTACTATGGAAGCATAGTAAGTCAATAGTGTCTTGGTCACTTTGCTCTGTGCAACTTAAATAATGATGAAAACGTGGGTGCAGAGATAGAATGTAATCTAAAGCTGCAGGAGGCTTGTCCATGCAGGACACTCAAGAAGAGGCTGTGCTCCATTACATTTTGCCAAAGGTTCTTGTTCACACTAAGTAGACTTAGAGTGTTACTTAAACTGGACGTCATCCCTGGCATTGCCCTTGACTATTATTAACCTATTAGATTGACTCCCTTGCACTAAGGACCAAACTCAGTGTACCCCGCCTACCTCAGAACATCAAGATCACATAAATTTGCCCTCATTCAGACTCCCAAATTGTAACCTATACTACCAGAGAGAGGTGGAGGATAAGGTAATGTGTGCCTGACTATTTGTTTGCATCATTTCTTCTAAATACCATGCTTCGTCAAAGAAAAGCTAAAGGTATTACTAAATTTGCACTACGTATCATCCTAAATCTGAATTTGAATATTTGTTCTGGAATCCCAATGAAGCCCCTAAAAGCCTCTTAATGTTTTACTCTCTCTGCAGCAGTTCTACTTGGCAGATATGAGTAACATTGTGTATTAGGTTTTCATAGATGCTATAACAAATTACCACAAACTTAGTGACTTAAAACTATACAAATACACTATTTTACAGAAGTCAGAAGTCCAAAATAGGTAGCAGTGGACTAAAATTAGGGTATTGATAGGGTTGCGTTTCTTTTTTGAGACCCTGGAGAAAATCCATTTTCTTGCCATTTCCATGTTCTAGAGGCTGCCCACATTCCTTGGCTTGGGGCCCCTTCCATGTTCAAAACCAACAAAGGCCAGCGAGGTTTTTTCCCTATATCATATCACTCTTACACTCATATTCCTGTTTTCTGCTTTCACTTACAATGACCCTGTGATTACGCTGGGCCCATCTAGAAAATCCAAAATAATCTCCCCATCTCAAGGTCATCGATTAACAACCTTAATGCCATCTGCAATTTTAATTTCTCCTTGCCACATAGCATAACATATTCACATGTTCTGGTGATTAGGACATACACATCTTTTAGTGGGGACACTATTCTCTTACCACAGAGGGGGAAGCTGATAGGAAACAGAGAGTAAGGGTAGAAGGTATAGGGGTAGGTAGAAAACGAAAATAATAATACATTTTTTTAAAAAGTCTCTACTCTCTCTAATACAGTATTAATCACTTGGGGTATGTTAATTTCATCTGAACATATCTCTGAGTTGAGTAGTAGTATCATCATTTCACAGTTCAGAAAATTGAGGTTCAGAGATATTTAAGCAGCTTGCCAGAGGTCACAGAGTCTGGTATGTGGCAAAGACAGGACTCTAGTTCATATGTGTAGTATTCATGCTCTGTGTAAAGCATCGAAAGGGCAGAGAAGGTTTAGTTTTTATGAATCAAACCAAGTGTATTTGTCATAGTATATAAACACTCTTAACATATCATGTTTTGAGAAGAAAAATAGCCTGCTATCTAGAACGTCTTTTAAGCCATTATCTTTTAAATACACTTATTTCTTATGTTGCACTTTATGTAAGTTTTGTAAAAGTTGTCGATGTTTAATAAATGTATCTGAATATGCTGAGATCATGTTTGATTAAATTAATTTCTTCACATAGAAAAAGCTTGATATGATAATAGCTATCACTTACGGAAGTATCAGTAAGGTACCAGTCTGGTTCAAAGCACTTTATGTGTATTACCAACTTATTTCATCTTTAGAACAACCACACGATTCAGGTACAGTTGAGGAAGCAGGGCCACTGAGTAAGTAACACTCTTGGTCACACCGTCACCCTGCTGATGAGAGGCAAAGCCAGTATTTGGACCCAGACCCCCTGATCCCAGAGCAGTGCTTTTACCTAGTTTAAGTGCTATCTCTCGGCCTTAGTCATGTATTTGTACATGTGTCCTTAATTTCCCTATCGTTTTCCTCTCTCTTAGGTTAAAAGCACTTTCAAATCAGAAAAATGTGTTCATCCTTTTTTTTTAATATGTATATATTTTTAATTTTATTTCTAGGAGAGAGAGAGAGAGACAGCGTGAGCAGCGGAGGGTCAGAGAGAGAGGGAGTCACAGACCCTGAAACAGGCTCCAGGCTCTGAGCTGGCAGTCAGCACAGAGCCCGACGCGGGGCTCGAACCCACGAACCGCGAGATCATGACCTAAGCGAAAGTCGGACACTTAACCGACTAAGCCACCCAGGCGCCCCTATCCTTTTACCTTATACAGGATCAGCCTAGTGTTCTGAGTGATGATGTGAATTATATCTGCTGAAAATAGCACTGCTATTTGTCAGACATTTTATTTTGGTTAGAAACTTAAGAACTCAACAATGAGTGGAGCATTGACCCATTTCCTTATCTTTCTGATACCAAGTTTTATTTTTCAGGTGTATTTGGGATCTGTAGTGAGCCTTATATGAAGTATGTGTGGAACGGTGACCTTCTGGATATAATTAAGAATACTGTGCATCATGACTGGCTGTTGTATATTATTCATGGGTTCTGTGGACAGTCAAGTATCCTTTTTTAAAAGGCTAGATGTATATTATTAAACTTATGCTGTATCAATTTGTAGAAAACTATATAGGAATTGTAAGATTATATTTACCATTCTGTGCACCCAGCAGGAAAACTTGCCCATGATATCAGGTAGTGGAAATACAAAAAAAAATGCAGACCATTTGAACAGATCTATTTTGTACACAGAAAGATAAACAATGGGGAAGAAAATGTGTGCACAGTAAGGGATATAGGCAGTAAGTAAGAGAGGAGGAGCAGAATCACTGACAGGTGAGGAGGATGGGGCATTTTGGGTTTGGTGCCTGAATTTTGGAAAGTTCATTCAAGAGGGCAATATAGATGGGAGTACTTGGGAGGGTTGAGTTAACATCTGTTTGCAAGCTGGATTAAGAAAAATGAAACTAGAACAGGGATGTGGGTTAGGAAGAAATTGCAGTGGTTTGGGCCTAATGTGCTCGAAGCCTGGATTGGGAAGGGATGTAACAGATTAAGCAGAAGTAGGTTGAACCTTGGGTTAAGCTGATTTTGAGTTCAATGTTACAAATATTTCTGTTTCCTTTTACTTAATTTCTAGCTATGGTTGAAACCTTTCAAGAAAGTGCTAACATGCTCCAAGGTTTAGAAAGGCAGTGTATACACCTCACGCCAGTCAGAGTGGCTAAAATGAGCAAATCAGAGAACTCTAGATGCTGGCGAGGATGTGGAGAAACGGGCACCCTCCTACACTGCTGGTGGGAATGTAAACTGGTGCAGCCCCTCTGGAAAACAGTGTGGAGGTTCCTCAGGAAACTAACAATAGAACNATCAGAGAGAGACAGAGACACAGAACCTGAAACAGGCTCCAGGCTCTGAGCTAGCTGTCAGCACAGAGCCTGACACAGGGCTCGAACCCACCAACCGTGAGATCATGACCTGAGCTGAAGTTGGACGCTCAACCGACTGAGCACCCAGGCGCCCCACCAGTTGACATTCTTGTGCCTTCGTTTGTTTTTTTTTTAGACCTTCAGTGAAAACATTAAAGGAGTTTTTGTTTTGAGACCATTAAGTGGGTAAATGCAATTAACTAATATTCTTCCTTGCACCAGAGCATTTGGGATCAAGGGGTATATCTAGAGAGGTTAGCTTTAAAGAGGGCCAGTGGTGCCTTCTTGATGGCAAATGAGGGAGGAAGGGAGGTTAGGTGAAGACACGGAGGAGGTTTGAAATGGGGATGAGTGAGATTTATGTGCTGCACTTGAAATCATTACTTTATAATCATTTTCAAGCAGTAAGTAGTATTATCTGCTTGGTTTATTCACTGAATAATGAGATTTGGCCCTGAATTACTTTTTGTGTTTCGAAAAGTGAAATCTACCTGGAAAAAACACAAGGTTTTTGCCACCAAGGACACCAAAAGGAATGTGCTACAGTTTCTAAGGGCATTTTCTAAAAGGTAGTTCCAAAATGTTTGGTATTGCCAAGAGCTAACTCAGGGGCAGGCATATAGTAAGCACAGTAAAAATGTTTATTTATTTTTTTAAATAAGCAATAGCACCATGGATTATAATTTTAAAGCTCATTAGTTTAGATGATGAATCTAGTTTCCTAGTTATCAAGCATGTAATAAATTCTGGAAGTCTTTATGATAATAAAAGGAATTGCTATCTATTCAACATTTGCTATAGAACAGGCATTGATTTATACACCTTACCTAATTCAGTTCTCCCAACCACCTCATAAAGCTAGTTACTTTATTAGTACTTACACCACTTTACCAAAGATGAAACTGAGGCTCAGGAAGTGAAATAAGGTGACATAAGCTGTATATAGGTCAAATAGTTGACAGTGTTTAGTTTTTGCAGGTAGGTGACAAATTTGGGTAGCATGTACAGTATTATACTTAACTCCATTCCCTAAGTATCAAATATTGCTTCATGATTTAAACCCCCTGTGAGGTGACATGCGCTCTCTTTGAGACGTATATGATCTCTGAAGACTAAGGAAGGATTAGTTGAACCTGTTTATATCCTGTAGCTGACTGTAAGGAGAGACCAGGTTTTCCCTTGGCCACTAACCCCATACCTGATTACCGTTTCCTCTGGAATTCATGGAAACCACTCCGTAGTAAGACCTGTTTTTGCTTTAATACCTACATAACTTGGAAGAACAGTTAGACCCAGTGCTATTCCATTCTTGGGTGGGGATTTTTGGTATTCTTTAACCTTCTGGCCAAGATATATTTAAATGCATATAGAAAGTATAATGATTCTCATGGTTTGGTGTGACAGTTCGGTGTGAATCCTCTGATACCTTTAACTCGATTTCTAAGAGCTGTTGATCTATGGACGACCCGTCTATGTTACTCTAATAGCTAGAAGATCCAGTAAGTTTGCCGGGACCCGCTTTCTCAAGAGAGGTGCAAACTGTGAGGTAAGATGGAGAAGCTACAGAGCTGCTGACATTTTCACCTTTCATGTCTGCTTTGCTGACAGAGGTAGTAAAGTGGAATTCTAGAAAATGGTTATTTCTTAGTTTGGGACATGATCAAGAGCATAATTAATACTCCAGGGTGTCTGAAACTTGAGAAACATGACTGGTATATACACATGTTCTGAAACATCACCTATCTTAGAGCAAGTTATGCAGTGCTTTGGGGAGCTGTGACATGTCTAATATTTTAGACAATGAGCCATTTCTGGAATATATGACAAAATATAGTGCATATTTAGTGTAGAGACTACAATAATAAAGCTCCTCCATTCGAGGAATAAGTGGAGGGGAGTACTTATTGGAAATGCATCCTATTTTAAAAATTTTTTTTAAATGTTTATTTATTTTTGAGAGAAAGAGACACACGCATCATGAGCGGAGGAGGGGCAGAGAGAGAGGGAGACACAGAATTGGAGGCAGTCTCCAGGCTCCAAGCCATCAGCACAGAGCCTGATGTGGGGCTTGAATCCATGAACTGTGAGATCATGACCTGAGCTGAAATCAGCACTTAAACAACTGAGCCACCCAGGTGCCCTGGAAATGCATCCTTGATGAGGAGACCAAGTAGACCAAGGCATGGAAACCTTTAATTCCATTCCCTGTGCTTTAGGTTGGCTCAAGGCGGGGTCCTTATTTGGCTCACCCCTAGAAAACAACAAAAACAAATTTTGTCCTGTGTCAGTCATGTAATCTCTGAGTGTTTCATCTCCACTTAAAGTAGACAGCTCGAGTCTTAGCAGATGTGTGATTGAGTGGACAGATTGAGTGAGACTTTGGGTTCTAATCCTGGGTGAAAATAGCAACACTGTTCTTAAAATTATATCAACACAATGAAAATAGTTATAACTGGTGCTCTAAGAAAAATTGGAATTTTGCTGTTACTTTTGAATATTTTAAGGATAATCAAACAGACATGTTATTAATACCTCTAAAATTATTCTTGGTCATATCCTTATATACTTTTATAAGTAAAGTAAACTCAAGACCTGTTTTGTTTTGTTTTGTTTTGTTTTTGCTTCTTTCCATCAGGTATTATTTGAATCTCACTCTTTTGTCTCTTCCATTCCTCCCTGGTATTCAGAACTGAAGTTTTATATTCCGCTGGTTTTCCTGACCTCCTGTATAATTTCATGTAATTGTTTTCCTTTTCTCTCCTTCTCTGCCATTTATATCACTCAGGCTGTTCTCTGTCTGCTACTTGTATTATTAGCTATTTAATTTGATTTTTTCCCTAGTCTATTCTCAGCTATTTTTAATTGCCTTTTTTTGTTGCATTTTAATGGCTTTCCTTTTCTAATGTGCACATTGAATATTGATCAAAGTTTACCTCTTTAAAATGTTCTAAGAATGGGAATTATAATTTCATTATATACTTGGAAGTTTTTTCCATTAAATTCTGAGAACATAAAATATCTTTAAATGCCACCTTTTTTTCCAGGGTGATGTTGCAAATGAAGTGGAGACTGAACAAATACTCTGCGATGCTTCTGTGATGTCTTTTACTGCAGGAAGTTATTCTTCTTATGTACAAGTCAGAGGATCAGTGCCTTTATACTGGTCTCAGGACATTTCAACTATGATGCCTAAACCACCTATTACATGTGCGTGGAACAATCTTTTTCATAGTAACCCTTTTTTCCCCCACATTTAGAGATCATGAATACAAATCTCATAAATTCTTAGATGTTAGCCAAATTTTACTACTGGAAGGTAGATAATTTAGAAGGACATCTGTTATTTATATTCAATAACTTTATAATTTTTCTTTAATTTTGGCTGCTAATAGATTATATTTTGCTTCAGAAATGTAAGAATCGGGCAAATTCAATAAATAGGTGAAGAATCAGTGTCTGATAAGCTCAAGAGGAATTTGGGAAGTGAAACTACGGGATTAATTGAATTAAATTAATTAATTGAAACTGCCATTTGAATTGCCTTTCTTTAAACATTAGAAAACCAAACCATGCCCTATACTTCTTTTATTCTTACTTTATAATTTTCATTCTGGTATTTATTCATCCTTTTTATCCCCCTCAGTGGATCAGGCAGATCCATTTGCACATGTGGCTGCCCTTCACTTTGACCAGATGCTTCAAAGGTTTGGCTCCCCCATCATCATCTTGAATTTAGTGAAGGTATGATGTGCTCATCTGTTTGCTTATGAAATTCAGTCACACCTGAAAAATCTTTCCTTGGTGCAAAGGGGTTTAACAAGCTTGTTTTGTAGACTTTCTGTGCTATGACAGAGCCCTGTGTTTGACTGTCGAAGGCACTGTGTGGCCTCTACCCTAGATAACTGGGAGAATAATGATATGTTTCCAAGGGAGGAGGGTGATGCTGTCTGTCAGTCTTCTGATCTCTTTGGGTGACCTGGAGGTGAATGAAATTCTGCCTTAGTTTCCAGGACAGCTTGGGGAAGGTAGCATGGAGATCACACAGTCACAGCTTTGCTTGGAGAAGGTAGCATGGAGATCACACAGTCACAACTTTGTCTTGATACGCCCTGTTCCTTCGCTAATCCAGTGATCTCTAAGGAAGGCAAATACATAGCAGTAAGGTCTAAAGGCTAGATTCAGAAATGGGGTAGTGCTGTAGTTCAAGAACCAGGTGGACAAAATGGTGGCATGCCTTACAGTTCTGTGCTTCCTCGTGAGAGGTGTCTGGGCAACATACCTCGTGTCTATAAGTAGGCACTCAGATCATTAACCTAGGATGGAGAGCAGGGAGAGCAGGTAATAAATTGTATCTATATCTGTTGCAGCCATGTGCATTAAAAGAATGCACAGCCAGGAAGACACCAAAAGCATGAAGAACAAGGGTCTTGTTATGGTTGTAGCAGTGCCCAACAATTTAGTAATCTCTGAGATTATTCTGAGAGGTTGGTTAAGAAATGTAACTTAATTTCATCAACACCAAGGAATCCTGTGTCCATTTACTTCGTTATTTAACAAGTATTCTTGAAGGTTTCTTTTGTGCCAAGGCAGTCACAGAAATAATTCCTGCCTTCACAGAGCTAACGGTCTAATGGAGGAGATGGTGAAATAATGCAGAGGTACCGAGACAGGCTAAACGGTGTTATGAGAGCTTATAATGGGAGAGAAGTATCCCCTGAGGAAGTGATGAGTCAGCGCAGACTGAAGGAAGAGACATTAACTAGGCCAAGAAAAGAGGGAATTCAACTCAGAATAGCAGGTACCACGGCCCTGGGTTGAATATGAGGAAGGGATGGCCTATGGCAGAGCCCCTACTGATGAGGACCAGAGAGCCTGTTGTGAAATGAGGCTGAAGAGATAGTTATGGGCAGGCCATGCAGAGCATTGTGGGGTGTGTTGATGAGTGTGGTCTTTATCATGGGAGTGTGTTGGAAAACCATTGAAGGTTTTGCATGATTGAGAGGATTGTGATGTAATTTATATTTTGAAAAGGTCATCCAGACCTCAACAAAGAGAACATATGGATTGGTACAAGGTTAAAGAATATGCTGGAATACTACATGGCAATAAGAAAGAATGAAATCTGGCCATTTGTAGCAACATGGATGGAACTAGAGGGTGTTGTTATGCTGAGCGAAATAAGTCAGGCAGAGAAGGTCAAATACCATATGTNACTGGAAGACCACATAGGAGGCTATTCTAATTATCCAGAAAGGGGTGACCCTGGTTTAAACCAGGGTGGTGTGGTAGAGCTGAGAAGTGTATGGAGGCAGTAGACTCAGTGATGGGCTGGATTTGAGATGAGAGAGAGGGAGATGTCAGGCTGGGTCCCTAGGCTTCTGGTTACTCAGGTGGATGGATGGTAATGCTATTCACCAAAATAGGGAACGCTGACTCTTTTTCATGGTTTGCAAAATCCTTACAGTATGGTTAAAAGCTATGGCTAAATAGAGAGTCAGTCTCTGATGTTTGAAATAATTCTGTATTGGGGCGCCTGGGTGGCTCAGTCGGTTAAGTGTCCAGCTTTGGCTCAGGTCATTATCTTGCAGTTCATGGGTTTGAGCCCCGCGTCAGGCTCTGTGCTGACAGCTCACTCAGAGCCTGGAGCCTTTCAGATTCTGTATCTCCTTCTGTCTCTGAGCCTTCCCTGCTCATGCTGTCTCTCTCAGAAATAAACAAAACATTAAAAAAATTTAAAAAAGCAATAATTCTGTATTAACTGCGCAGATTCAAAACATAACATCCGATACATGTGATTGTAAAGTGTTCTTGCCCAGGCTTCACAAATGTACATTTTTTAAAATATTTAAAGGCTACTCGGTGGACTTAAAAAGTTATACTCATTTATCTTTCCATTGTCATAAAAATTCTGGCAATAACTAGAGATAACTAGGAAATAGCTTGGAGATTAAGTTTTTATTTTGTCGAATAGAAAAAATGTTTTTGTTGTTTTTGCCAATAGTTATTTTATTCATAGATTAAAAGAAGATCTTTATTCAGTTCACTTAGAAAAAGTATTAATTTGTGATTAGAGTCAAAGAATGCATTTGTATATGTTGAATGATACTGAGGGATATTCTTTTTTTTTTTTAAGTTTACTTTATTTGTCTATTTAGAGCGTGTGCACAGGGGAGGGGCAGAGAGAGAGGGGGAGACAGAATCCCAAGCAGGCTCCATACTGTCAGCACAGAGCTCGATGTGGGGCTCCATCCCATGAATCCATGAGATCACGACCTGAGCTGGAATCAAGAGTCAGCCACCCAGACAACCCAGGATGTTCATTCTTTATTCTCTCTCTGTATGAAGTCACTAAAATGAAATACTTTTCTTGATTTCTTTTCTTTTTTACCTTGTTGGAACCCCACCCCCACCCCAGCTTCCCTAGCTGTGGAAGTTTGAGGCACTGGTTGACGTTTTGCAGCAATCCATGCACTGTCAGTGCTATTACTGGAGAATCAATAGGAAGTCAACCTGGAATCAAGCCTGGAATGTACATGGAGGATTTTAGTCTGGGGGCCATCGATGGTCAGTGGGGGAGTCTCTGACCTCTTGAAATGATATTCAAGATCATTTGTATATGTGATGTTTCTAATAGGGCTCTGTGATCCACAGGAGGTTGACTAAACCCACTAACACTAATCCATGATGGACAGACAATGCATAAAGCAGATTCTTTATGTAGAGATGATCTAAGGTTGATTAAATAACCTTTTCTCTCCCTCTCATAAAATGTCAGATTTGATCAAAAAATTTCAAAAAGGTTTTGTTTCCCAAGTTGATTCAAAATGCTTCTGAGAAAAATTCCAGATGCATAATTTAATTTTCTCACATATAAAAAGCTAAATACATGTTCATCCTAAGCTGATTTAACACTGTTCTTAATCAGCTCTTTTCCCTCCATTTGATTTATTCAGCTGTGCAAAATAGATACCCTTTTTGTTTCCACAGTGGCTGTCTGATTAAATCATGACAACTAATAACTAATACCGTGATTGAAAACAGCAGAGGCCCATTCTGATGCCAGGAACAGTGTCTCAACACCATGGTGGTGTCACTGTCACTGAATTGCTTTTCTTTCTCAGTGAAGTCCTGATCAGGATAACAATAAAAATGGCTAATTATTAATAATTCTCACATGCCAGCTACTCTGATAAAAGATTATTGTGTTTTATCTCTTTTAAACCTTCCATTATTGCTGTAAGGGAGATACTATCATTACCCCATTTTATAGATGAAGAAATAGAGGCCCGGGAAAGTTGAGAACCTTGCCCAAGGCTACATTGGTGGCAGGGAGTGGAGCCAGCATTACAGCCACAGAGTTGTGCAGCAATGCACTAGGCTCTCCCTTTTTTTTTTTTTTTAAATTTTTAATGTTTATTTTTTGAGAGAGAGAGACAGAGATAGAGAACAAGTGGGGGTAGAGAGAGAGGGAGACACAGAATCTGAAGGAGGCTCCATGCTCTGAGCTGTCAACACACAGCCTAACCCAGGGCTTGAACCCATGAACTGCGAGATCATGACCTGAGCTGAAGTCAGACTTAACTGACTGAGCCACCCAGGTGCCCCTGCATTAGCGTGTCTTGAAAGAGAGGCACGTAATATGTAAGGAGGTACAACAGGCAGGCAGAAAGTAAGATTTGGTCCCAGGAACACCTCTCAACGTCAGTTCATTCAACCACAATGTAAAAGGAGAGAAAGTGCCTGACTTGGCTATCTCACAGGGTGTTTTAAGAGTCAAATTTAAAAATACATGTGGGCTGCAAAAGCACTCTCAGCCAGTTTAGGGATTATCCATCCAGACCTAGTTGATCTATGTCTGATACTTAAGTGGGCTGGAGTTCAGGACTTCCTTCTTCTGATCCTTGGGGTGTTCTCCTCTGCCAAAGTGGGGTGTGGAGTGTGCAGACCAGGCCTGGGAGGGTGAAGCAAGCTTCTTGGGGCTGCAGGAGGCTATTAAAAAGAAACCTCATCTCCTTGGATTTTTGAAGCTGATTATCTATTGACTTTAATTAAATAAAGTATTTATTTCTTTGCATTTATATTATTTTTACTTTAGGCCTTATTTCAGTATATTTAGGTTTCTTCGTCTTAGCTGAAAAGTAAAAATGTTGAAGTCTCTTCCTCTGACTTAAGGTATTTAGACCCCTGAAAATGTTTGATTTTTGATAAAGGAACGAGAGAAAAGAAAGCATGAGAGGATTCTGAGTGAAGAACTCGTAGCTGCTGTGACATACCTCAACCAGTTTCTCCCTCCTGAACACACTATTATTTATATTCCTTGGGATATGGCCAAGTACACCAAAAGGTGAGTAGCGATCCATATGTTTGGTTCTGATATTTTCTTTTTCTTGTGATGTAAAATAGCAGGAAGCTGCTCTCTATGGTAAAGTAAATGTTCTCTTTTCATTTCCTTCATGAACCTGATGAGGGGACTGTTTTGCTGCTGATGTATAATTTGAGTGCTTAAATTAATTGACCAAACTCTTTTTTTGCCCACGACCGATACCACTTGTACATTCTTTTTGAAGTAACTGGTCATTTCAGGACATCCCTGCTCCATGCTTTCCCTTACAGGCATTCGTTTCACTGTGCCCTGTTTCATCTTGTCCCCATTTGATCACCTTCTCAGACACCACTTTCCGATGAGCTAGCTTGTGGCAGAACCTGCAGTAACTCCTGACTGTTCATAGGAAATCCAAGCTCTTAGTGAATGGTAAAGTCCTGTCACCTGGTTCATTCCAGAATGTAGTGACTTTTTCTTTATTCTTGGGCTGTTCTATCTCTGGAAAATGAAACTGCTTGCCCAGCCTCTGGGGTAGGAGCCAGGATCCCATTCCTGAGCCTCGTCTCCTGTGGTTCAACCCTCACCTCCCTGGGATGCGTTCCCACCTCTCCTTTACCTGTCATCATCCAACTCAAAACTCCTCTCACCCAAGGAACTTTCTTTCCTTAACCTTGCATTGTCCTTTTAGTCATTTACTAGGTATCATATAAACACTCATTAATTTTTTTAATGTTACTGTGTTGTTTTGCACTTTAATTCATTGTACTTTTTTCTAAATCATTTTGTGTAGTTAGATACCCATGCACACACTCACACACACACATGCACACATTTTCCTAGAGTCGAAGCCTGATTACTGGTTGGCGCCATTCATATTAATTTTCAGTTTTCTTCCCCCGCCACCCGCCCTGTGCATTGTGTTCTCCTCACAGTCACTTTATGAATGCGTATTGACTTGACTGATTTGACTCTTAAGTAGTGAGAGGCTTTGGGAGAAGCTCTCCCATGGATGTAATGCGCCAAGTTTAAGGCTTGCCGAGAATTTATGCAGGCCCTTCATGTCTCCTTGCATGAAAGCTTGCTAGTTATTGAGCACGCATGATATTGCAGAAATTGTTACAATGTTCCTGGTGAGTACAAACCAGAGATTTTTATACTCCTACCATTACTATAGACTGTATTTACTTCCGATGTAAAGATAAATGCATGTTAAACTTGGCTCTTCTCACTTTTCTCATTCTTCCTCCTCTCCTCAGCAAGCTGTGTAATGTTCTTGATCGACTGAATGTGATCGCAGAAAGTGTGGTGAAGAAAACCGGTTTCTTTGTAAACCGCCCTGATTCTTACTGTAGCATTTTGCGCCCAGATGAAAAGTACGTATGGTGTTAAAAACCATAAATCAAGAATTTTGCTCTTATGGATAAAAATATTGTTAATATGAGCAGTTTGTATTACTTGAACTATGGATGAATTTATTTTGGGGGGGAGACAAGAGAAGCTGCTCATGTGCTTATGGGCTGAACACGCACTGGGCATGGGATTTCCTCTGGTGGTTGTGTAACTGCAGATGGAAGGCACAGACTGTCTCTTCATGGAATAAACATTACATCAGATATTTCTGCCAAGTAAAATTTTCTGCAATGAATTCTATTTTTCAGTATTAAGTAGGGGCAGGATTTTTTTTTCCCACAGACTAAGTACTGACATTTTTATGAAAATAATGTTTGTCGTTGTATTATAGTTACTGCTCACAAACCTTTCTTCCTTACTACTTTGTGAGCTTCTTCAGATCAAGGATCATGTTTTATGTATCTTTTAATGAACTAATGTTATATATTCCCAGCATTTTATTTTCAGCTAACAAAGTTCCTTATAATGGTAAAAAACCATATGGAGCAAAAACCAGCCGTCATGTGTATGTCTTTAGAAATCATCCTTTTGTGGGGTGCCTGGGGGGCCCAGTCAGTTAAGTGTACAACTTCGGCTCAGGTCACTATCTCACAGTTCGTAAGTGAGTCCCAGCCCCGCATCGGGCTCTGTGCTGACAGCTCAGAGCCTGGAGCCTGCTTCTGATTCTGTGTGTCTCTCTCTTTGTCCCTCCCCCGTTGCATGCTCTCTCTCTGTCTTTCTTTCTCTCTCTCAAACATAAACAAACATTAAAAATAATAATAAAAAAGAAATCATCCTTTTGTTACAGTTTGAATTTGGGGATACCTGTGACAGTGGTCCTCAAGACCATGCCCAGGATCCGTGATTCACAAGGAAAACTCAAAGCACTTAGCATATTGTTGTACTCATGGCTGTGATTTATTAACGTCAGAGGATTAGCAAAGGGAGAAGGCACATGTGGCAAAGTCCAGAGGAAATAGGTTAAGCTTTCAAAGTCCTCTCTTAATGGAGCCACACAGAACATGCTTAACTCACCCTACAACCTGTTGTCACAGCATGTGTGAAATGTTGCCAACCAGAGGAGGTTATTAGATTCTCAGCGCCAGGGTTTTTTATTGGCGGCTGGTCCCCTAGGCAGCCTCTGCTTGGCACATACCAAAATTCCTGACTCCCCTAAGGAAAGAGGATGTTCAGAAAAACCATACTGTTTCTACAGACAGTTTAGGTACAGTGAGCCACTCTTGTCCGTCTGGAAATGGTGGGAACACAGGTTCCCAGGTGCCAGGCAAGGACCAACCATATAAGCAGGGCTTTCTGGGAAAGCAGTCAGGCCTGTTGTATTAACTCTTTTCTGTACTGCACCTTCTTTTAAATAATTAAAATATCTCGAGGGTGCCTGGGTAGCTCAGTTGGTTAAATGTCACACTCTCGGTTTCAACTCAGGTCATGATCTCATGGTTTCTTGAGTTTTAGTACCACGTCCAGGCTCAACAGTATAGAGCCTGCTTGGGATTCTCTCTCTCTGCCTATCGCTCTGCCCCTCCCCCACTCACGCTGTGTCTGTCTCTCTCAAAATAAATAAACTTAAAAAAAATTTTAAATAAATAATTAAAANACCTATCGCTCTGCCCCTCCCCCACTCACGCTGTCTCTGTCTCTCAAAATAAATAAACTTAAAAAAAATTTTAAATAAATAATTAAA